>NW_028227258.1:151830298-152380298 GCF_978045245.1 Mus caroli | reverse complement strand
AAGCATAATCAATCGGGTGTAGACACACCTCTCCTAGGCCTATATAAGCAGTGCCATTTCTGGGGCTCGGGGTCTTTTAACCTCTGCAATCAAGCTCTCCCAATAAACGTGTGCAGAAGGATCCTGTTGTGATGTCTTTCTTGCTGGCGAGTTGGGTGCTCACAAGTGGTGCCGAAACCCGAGAAAAAGAAACATCTTCAGGCATGAGCGAAGACCCCCTGTTACAGGGAGGATTCAGAACTGCATCACAGGAAGGAGAAGTGTTCCCGCAATAAAGGCTGTTGAGAAGGATTCGACTTCGTGGATTCAGAACTCTTCAGCTGGGGAACGGTGGTACCGGTAAGTAAAAAGAAATTAATGTAAGTCTCTGAGAGGTATGCTTTCCTATGGAATAGATCCGGTAATTGTTGTTGGGGCTGCGCTTCTTGTTTTCTTTCTTGTCCTAATATTGTGTTATTGTCTTAATTTTCATCGCCCTGGACACGAGTGTATCTGCTGGGAATGGCTTGGCAGATACATAAGATCATAAAGCGAGTGTAGATAAACTTGTGAGTCGATCTTGGGACTAAGAATTGCACGTAGATAAGTGAGTGCCTCAAGGACACTTTAGTCCAGGACGACCATGGGTACTGGCCAGTCTACACCGTTAGTAGGGCCAGGGCAAGCCCTACTTAACGAATGAGGTCTAAAGATTTCTGAAAGTACAGTGAGAGGGTTCTTAAAAGAGATAGACAGACTCGCTCCTTGGTTTGCCCCCACTGGGTCGCTGATGCTACCTAGTTAGGAAAAGTTAGGGAGAGATATAGCAAGAGAGGAAGCTGAAGGGAAAGTGAAAGCAGGAACAAGACCGCTATGGAAGTTGATTAAGGCTTGTATCCAGGACAAGAAATGTGAACCAGCTGTTAAGGAAGGGCAGTGACTTTTGCAGGAGCACCAGAAAAGCATGTCAGAAACAGAGAGAAATGAAAAGGAAGGAGCACGCAGAAAAATAAGTAAAGGAAGAGATATAAAAAGAGAAAAGGAAAAGAAACCAAAATATAGAGATTCAAAAGATAATATAAAGAATGAAGATCAAATAATTAAGTCAATTTACCCTCCTCTTGAGGACTTTGAGTTATTAGAATTATCTAGCTCGGAGGACTCGGAATTATCAGCAGGGGAGGAGGAAGATTTGGAGGAGGCTGCTGCAGAGTATGAGGCAGAAAGATATGGTCCAATAGGGAGGAGTATCAGTGCTCCCCCACCACCTCTGCCTTATACAGATAAAAAAAACAATTGGCAATGGCCACTCTTTTTGCACTCCTAGAGGGTTGCGGAAAATATGTCAGGCTTTTCCTGTTTTTCAGGATCAAGCTCAACAGCGATATTATGAGCCAATATCGCATAAACAAGTGAAAGATTTAGCAGAGTCTGTAAGGACCTATGGAGTCAATGCCTCTTTTACTCAGTCCCAAATTGATAGACTGGCTCACCATGCCATGACTCCTTTTGATTGGATGAGTGTGGTAAAGGCATGTCTTATGATGGGACAGTATCTAGACTGGAAGTCTATATGGCATGATCGGTGTTTGAGTCAGGCCCGTGCTAATGCTACTGCAGGGCAACCAGCATGGAGCTTTGAAATGCTTACAGGTCAGGGTATATGGACAAACAATCAGTTAGGATACCCAGTGCAGGTCTATGATCAAATCAATCAGGCTGCAGTGAAAGCTTAGAAAACATTGCCTAATCGAGGAGAGGTATCTGGTAATTTGACAAAAATTATTCAGGGAGCTAATGAGCCATTCTCTGAATTTGTGGCTCGCATGATGGAAGCAGCTAGACGCATATTTGGTGTTTCTGAGGCCGCAATGCTGCTAATTGAACAATTAGTTTATGAGCAATGTACCAAAGAATGCAGAAATGCTATCATACCTTAGAAAGGGAAAGGACTGCAGGCCTGGATGAAAGCGTGTAGAGAAATAGGAGGACCCCTTTCAAATGCAGGGCTGGCTGCCGCAGTTTTGATGGCACAAACAAAAGAAATAACTTGCTTTAATTGTGGATAAACAGGTCATATGCAAAAGCAGTGTTTAAAGGGTAAAAAGAGTAGGCTTGAGAATAAATATTATCTCTATAATATTAAAAATAAATAATAAATATTTAATATTATTTATAATATAATAATATAATAAAATATTTAATAAATATTAAAATAAAAATAAAAATTTAATAATAAAAATAAATGAATAAATAAAAATAAATAAATAATAATATTATCTCTATAATAATAAATATTATCTCTGATTCTGTTTATGTGGTTAATGCTGTATTAGCATTAGAGACTGCTGGAAATTTTAAGCAGTCTAGTCCAGTATCTAAAATTTTGATGAAAATACAAGATTGTATTTTGATGCGTGAGCATCCCTTTTATATTCAACATATTAGAGCACATACATCATTACCTCAACCTATGGTTAAGGGAAATGCAATTGCTGATTTAGCCACCAGAGATATGGTTTTGCTATCACAAAGTTCTATAGAAGGTGCTAAGAATTTTCATCAACTTTATCATGTCCCTGCTTCTACATTGCGACAGAAGTTTAAGCTCACAGGAACAGAAGCTCGAGATATTGTCCTACAGTGAGGTAAATGTGTAGAATTTATTAATGCACCTTCCGTGGGCGTTAATCCTCGTGGATTGCAACTCCTAGATATTTGGCAGATGGACATCACACATATCCCAGCTTTTGGTAAATTACAATATATACATGTGTCCATTGATACCAGTTCTGGTGTCCTACATGCCTCTCCCTTGACAGGGGAAAAGGCAGTTCATGTCATATCCCACTGCTTAGAGGCTTGGGCTGCATGGGGCAAGCCCCTGCTGCTAAAGACAGATAATGGTCCTGCATATACCTCTTCTAGATTTAGTCAATTTTGCAAACAAATGCAAGTGAAACATATTACTGGGTTGCCCTATAATCCATAGGGCCAAGGCATCATTGAAAGAGCCCATTGTACTTTGAAACAATATTTGCAAAAACAAAAAGGGGGAATAGAGACTATGATGCCAAAGATGGCTCTATCCCTTACAATATTTACTCTTTTAAAATTGGATGATCCTGGAAGATCACCAGCTTAAAGGCACGGACAATGACCTCAATGGCCCAATGAAATGGTCAAATGGAAAAATGTCCTTGATAATAAATGGTATGGCTCGGATCCCATGTTAATCAGATCCAGGGGAGCTATTTGTGTTTTTCCACAGGGTGAAGATAATCCACTTTGGGTTCTGACGCGACTGACAAGAACCGTGAAAGATCAAGATGAATCCCAAGATGATTCTGTTATTCTTACTCCTGATGATTGAGACAGGGATAAGTATACCTTTGTGGGCCGTAGTGAGATCATGGCCAGTACCCTTACCGGTACATTCCAATTTCTCTACCTTGCCTTTGTTTTTTGCAACTGAATGTTTTTTGGATGCGCCTTGTGCACGACAAACTCCTCAAGAGCCACGGGTGTATAATAATACGAGTTTTCATTTAAATTATATACTATGCTTTGTGCATAATGTGGATAAACCTTTTACACCCTGTATGTTTTTAAAGAAAAAGATTATCTCTAATTGGGCAGATCCCATTAGCCAAAATAAAGTGAGCTCTGGAGTATTAATGCTTTAACGCAAGTTGCTCAAGGAGCACAATCAGGCTCAAGTGATGTTGGAATTAATGTAACTTCACCTATAAACATCACCACTATTATGATAAAGGGAAATGTGACTAATCCCAAAAGATCACGATGGCCTGTTGGCAATGCTACTGCTATACGGAGCGTGCCCTGGTGTCATCCAGACCTTGCATTTCCTATAGATTTTTTTCACCTTGTTAATCAAAAATTTTTCCTTGGAAAGAAATAGCAAAGGGTTTTGTTTTGTCACCTCCATTGGATTTTGCCATAATGAATGATAAAGGAGATGCTACAGGAAAAGAAAATATTTGGCCATATTACCAATGGATTTTAAGTAATGAGGCAGGTGCTAGTACCAGTTTGTCAGCCTTTGCATTGCTGACTGGAACCTTTCATGAGATATTGAATGTTTCTGCCACACTATCCAATACCTCTGCTCATTTAGATAATGTGACATCTAATAGAGTTATCAGAAATATAACGACTTCTCCAGTAGAAGTTTGTGTTAATCCTCCATTTTTCTTTATATTGGCTGAATTTCAAAATAATACAGAATGGTTAGATTGTACAAATGTCACTTGTTTTTTGACACAATGCTGGAATGGAACCACTTTCTTAGCCTTAGTGGTACATCTACCAACCTTTGTCACTGTGCCTGTTGAGGCAGATCCAGAGAAGTTCCCAATTATGAGTCTTGTGCAGCAAAAGAGAGATTTTGGAATCACAGCTGCCATTGTTACTGCCATTGTGGTGTCTGCAGCGTCAGCAGTTACCACAGGAATTGCTATGGCCAATCAAGTTAATGCTGCTGACACCATAAGTCAGATAGCAGAAAAAACGTCTGAGGCATTGCTTACCCTGCAAAGGGTGGATTCTCATATCACCTCAGGGTTAATGTTAGTGAATCAAAGAGTGGATATTTTACAACATAACATGGAACAGATGATGGATGTCATACAAATGAGTTGTGTGGCATCAACTCCGCATGTGTGCATTACTCCCATTAGGTATATTAATAATTCTTTTATTAAAAGTACAGATTTGCAGGCTGGGCGGTGGTGGCGCATGCCTTTAATCCCAGCACTCGGGAGGCAGAGGCAGGCGGATTTCTGAGTTTGAGGCCAGCCTGGTCTACAGAGTGAGTTCCAGGACAGCCAGGGCTACACAGAGAAACCCTGTCTCGAAAAAACAAAACAAAACAAAACAAAAAAAGTACAGATTTATCGAATTATCTGAAGGGGAACTGGTTGCAGGAGCTGGAAAGGTTGCAGACGAAGCTGCAGATACAGATCCTGAACCTTAATGGAACCAGAGTGGAACCAGTGACCCTTGGAGATTTTACCTCTTGGCTTACCTCTGCATTTTCTTACTTTAAGGAATGGGTGGGAGTGATTTTGTTTGGTGCTGCCATATGCTGTGGACTGGTGTTCATGCTCTGGTTGGTATGCAAATTCAGAACCCAACAAAAACGTGACAAGGTGATTATAACTCAGGCACTTTAGCCATTGAAAACGGTGCCTCCCCTGAAGTTTGGTTATCTATGCTCAAGAATTAGTCAGCATCTGAGTCCTCTGCTCTTTTTTTTTTTTTTTTTTTTTTTTTTTTTGGTTTTTCGAGACAGGGTTTCTCTGTGTAGCCTTGGCTGTTCTGGAACTCACTTTGTAGACCAGGCTGGCCTCGAACTCAGAAATCCGCCTGCCTCTGCCTCCCGAGTGCTGGGATTAAAGGCGTGCGCCACCACGCCCGGCTGAGTCCTCTGCTCTTGCACCCCACAGATTTATGGATCCATTGCACTGGGATGAGAGAGACTCAGCGATCATTGATCAGCCCTTGCACATCGCTGAGGTCTCCTCATTGCACGCAGTAGGGTGATCATGATTTCCCCACTAATTCATTCCCTTGAAACTTGGCTGGTCTCTTTTGTAGAGTTTGCCCTAGGTCATTTAGCAGTTGCTGTCACACAGCATCACAGTATCCAAAGATGGGCAACTTTCCTCATGCACAGACCAACCTAAGACATGGGGGCCTGGTGGCAATAGGGTAACCCTATGACGGGTAAGGCTGTGACACTAGAGGAACGACCTAAAGCAGGAGCCGGGGTGGATGGACATAATTGCACAGGCCTAATCCAGCATGATTTTATTAAAATTAAAAGGGGGAGATGTGGGAAGCCACATACACCATTATGTGCAGTAGAGTTTTTTGCCGAGTCACTGCCTGGCCCGAGGCATGTAGATGAGGTACTAAAAGCATAATCAATCGGGTGTAGACACACCTCTCCTAGGCCTATATAAGCAGCGCCATTTCTGGGGCTCAGGGTCTTTTCGCCTCTGCAATCAAGCTCTCCCAATAAACGTGTGCAGAAGGATCCTGTTGTGGCGTCTTTCTTGCTGGCTAGTCGGGTGCTCACAGAAGAGGAGGAAGAGCAGGAAGAGGAGGGGGAAGGAGGAGGAGGGAGAGGAAGAGGAGGAGGGGAGGGAAGAGGAGAAAGATGAGGACGGGGGAGAGGAGGACAAGGAGGAGCAGGAAGAAGAGGAAAAGAAAGAGGAGGAAGAGGAGGGAGAAGGAGGAGGAGGAAGAGGAGGAGGGGGAAGAGGAGGAGGGGGAAGAGGAGGACAAGGAGGAGCAGGAAGAAGAGGAATAGAAGGAATAGAAAGAGTAGGAAGAGGAGGAGGGGAGGGAAGAGGAGGAAGATGAGGACAGGGAAGAAGAGGACAAGGAAGAGCAGGAAGAAGAGGAAGAAGAGGAAGAGAAAGAGGAGGAGGAGGGGGAAGGAGGAGGAGGAGGGCTCATGTTGCTCATTGGTCAGGGACCTGGATTTCTGTGATTCTCAGTTTTCTGCTGTAAAATGATAGTGCTTTTGATCCCAGCACTTAGCAAGTGGAGGCAGTAGGATTAGGAGTTCAAGTCTAGCCTCAGGTATGCATGAAGGTTAGCCTAGGCTACATGAGAGGGAAAAGAGAAAGATGATGGCAGTCACAGAGTCTGGTGTGGGTTGTTGAGTCCCTGTGGGATGAAATCGACCGGACACAGTATGACTGTCTATAAATGGTTTATGTGATCATGTTACATGTCTGTGAGTTATATGTGTTACATTTCTGTAATCCTGGTGCTAGAGAGGCTGAGGCAGAAAGGTCAAATGCAGCCGGGCAGTGGTGGTGCACCCCTTTAATCTCAGCACTTGGGAGGCAGAGGCAGGCGGATTTCTTTGTAGGCCAGCCTGGTCTACAAAGTGAGTTCCAGGACAGCCAGGGCTACACAGAGAAGCCCTGTCCCAAAAAAAACAAAAACAAAGCAAAACAAACAAACAAAAAAACCAAACCAAACCAAAACCAAAAACAAAACAAAACAAAAAGAAAGGTCAAAGGCTCAGCTGACAGAGTGAGGACCTGTCCTAAAAGCAAAGAAACAGACAGACAGACAGACAGACACACACACAAGCATACGCATGCACACAGAGAGAAAAGAGACAGAGAGACAGACAACAACTGAACCTACGCAACCTTTTCACTACAGTTGAGCTCCCTGTGGCTGCTGCTCGTCCTCTTCCTGCTGGCCCTGAGGCTGAGGCTCGCTTTACTGATATATGCCTTTCAGTCAGGAGAGCCCTCAGTAGCCTCACCATCCCAGCTTTCTTGAGTTCTAAAGATAGTCTCATGTAGTCCTGGATGACCTTGAACTTGCTGTGTAGTCAGGGTGACTTGGACTTCAGACCTTCCTGTGCGGTCTCCACTTCCTACACCACATTTATGAGGTTCTAGGAGATTAAACCTCAGCGTTGGGCCTGTTGGACAGGCAGTAAAGTGAGCAACATCTCTGAGTCTACTTCTATGCTGAATTCTTCCTCCTCCTTATAAACTTATCTAGATGTGTATTACCTTCTCTGAGGGCTTTGTTGTTTGGTCTGGTTTTGAGACAGGGTCTCATGCTGTAGCTGCCATTTCTTTCCCTCTTTAAAAAGAAAATTACTTTGCTGTAATGAACTTACAAATAAAAACATCACATCAAGGAGTTACAGAGACAAAGTTTGGAGCTGAGACAAAAGGATGGACCATCTAGAGACTGCCATATCCAGGGATTCATCCCATAATTAGCTTCCAAACGCTGACACCATTGCATCCACTAGCAAGATTTTGCTGATAGAACCCTGATATAGCTGTCTCTTGTGAGACTATGCCAGGGCCTAGCAAACACAGAAGTGGATGCTCACAGTCAGCTATTGGATGGATCACAGGGCCCCCAATGGAGGAGCTAGAGAAAGTACCCAAGGAGCTAAAGGGATCTGCAACCCTATAGTTGGAACAACATGATGAACTAACCAGTACCCCGGAGCTCTTGACTCTAGCTGCATATGTATCAAAAGATGGCCTAGTCGGCCATCACTGGAAAGAGAGGCCCATTGGACTTGCAAACTTTATATGTCCCAGTACAGGGGAACGCCAGGGCGAAAAAGTGGGAGTGGGCGGGTAGGGGAGTGGGGGGGAGGGTATGGGGGACTTTTGGGATAGCATTGGAAATGTAAATGAGGAAAATACCTAATAAAAAAATTTATACAGAAAACAAAAATTAAAAAAAAAACAAAAAAACAAAAACCCATCACATCACTAGAGTAAGGTAGCCAGCTACACAGTCCCCAGCTCTCTGCACCTCAGTGAACTGCTATACAGTTGGAATGGCCATCTGAAGCCATGGAGTGTCACTTACAGTTTTACACTGTCACTGTCAACCACACAAACAGGACAAGAAAAAACTATGACGGAGTTGAAACTAGAAAAACAATTAACGTTGCATCCTCTCTCACCCGAGTCAGGTCCTTCTGCCGCAATTTTGTGGGAAGGATAGAATGTCTCTAGTCTTGAGCTTGCTGTTTAGCAGTCAGGACGTTGAACGTTGATCCTCCTGCCTCTACCTCCCACTGCTGAACAGACCCTGGAGAATCCAACCAGGTTCTCATGCATGCTTTCAAATACTCCACCATCTGACCTACATTCCTGGCCCCTAGTTCATGTCTGCATGTCCCCTCATGCGTAGGAAACATTTGTAAGTGACTGCTGTCCCCAGTGCTCATACTGACTGTATGAATCATCTATCCTTCTAGGAATCAGCAGGGCTGTTGAAGTTTTGATTCTAAAGCATGGCACACTTGCCAAATCACCAAGAATGTGGCCTTGGGTTCCAAAATCGATTTTGTGTGTGTTTGTAGGTGTGCTTATTTTTAGAGCAGGTCCTCCAACACTCAGGCCAATTTTAAACTGCTGAGCGTTTTATCAGAGCAGGTTTTTCCAGTCCTGATCATGTTAAGTCTCCCAGCCCCTCCAGCTTTGGCTCCCTACGCGATTCAGCACAAACTCGAGAGCAAACAGTGCCCTCTGCTGCTCGGGAGCCGTTGAGGACTCCAATGAAAGCCACAAGAGTCGCCCACACCTGTCTGTCTCCTGGCTGTGGACTGTGTCCTCGCTGCAACAGAGTGGCATGAAGCTGATCCCTGCAGAAGGCCAGAAAGCTGGATGCTGTTAACAGACCCTTTTCTTTCCCAAATAAGCCATCTACTTAAAGCCTCTCTCCTCCTCCCCAGTCTGTTCTTGACCCTGAGACCAGAGGAGACGCCCAGCCCCTCATGATGCCCACCGCATGGTGGTTCTTGTCATTTGGAAAAATCAAGGCTCCACATTACAGCCCTTCTCTGCTCTGCTCACTCTGTGACCCGGTTTCTTCTGGCAGCTCTGAGAATTGAACCCAGGGCTTCACTCATGGTAGGCAAGCAGCCTACCTAACACTAAGGCACACCCTCAACCTGTGTTTTACTTTAGACTTAAACGTATTTGTTTGTTGTTTGGTGTGTGGTGTGGGTGCACTGTGAGCACATGAGCATAGAGGGGACGTCTGGTGTCTGGTCTCCTCACTCGCTGCCGCGTTCCCTTAATGCAGGGTCTCTCCCTGAATCTCCACCCTCTACCATGATGGAGGTCTAGCACAAGCACACTAGGCTTTGTTTTGTTTGCTTTCTTCTTCTTCTTTTTCCTTTTCTCTTTCTCTTTCTTTTCCTTCTTCTCCTCCTCCTCTTCTTCTTTTTCTTCTTCTCCCCTCCCCTCCCCTCCCACACCGACTCCCTTGGGCTGGCCATCACCTCCTGTCTCCAGGTCTCCATAGCCACATCGGTCCTCTGGCTTCAGGGATGCTGGAACGGAGTGCAGAAACACACGTTTCTCAGCTTACTTTTGGCGTTAGCAGGGAAGGAAAAGAATTCACTGTCAGACTTTTGATACAAATGTACATCTCTGGTGCTGAGGTTCAAAGTGAGAGAGGCTTACCAGGGGAAGGAGTCTCACCACGTTTAAGAGCATCCTTATACTTGCAGTAAGAGATGCAGTTAGTATGCATGGCAGATATGTTAGCCTAAAATGTGACATAATCAGTAAAATACATAACATAAATAATGCAATACTTTGTATGTCTAAGATAGTGTGCTACATCTGGCACGCAGCTGGCATTTACAAACAGGTTCTCAGAGGCTCAGCAGGTTGCCACTTCAGGAAACAAATTCCCAAGACCTCCCTTAAAGGGCACAGCACCAAAAATATCACTGCAAAAGGCAATTAGAAAAATGAAAGCTCAGCCGGGCATGGTGGCGTATGCCTTTCATCCCAGCACTTGGGAGGCAGAGGCAGAGGCAGGCGGATTTCTGAGTTCGAGGCCAGCCTGGTCTACAGAGTGAGTTCCAGGACAGCCAGAGCTACACAGAGAAACCCTGTCTTGAACCCCCCCCCAAAAAAAAAACCCAAAAAAAGAAAGAAAGAAAAGAAAAAAAAAGAAAATGAAAGCTCTTTCTCTGTATTGCTTTCAGAAATGTTCTGGAAAGCTCTAGAAGGGATTCTGTGGTGAGCTGTGGTGTCACTTATGGGCCAGCTTCATCTGTCATACTAGGCCATCACATGCAAATGGCATCTCTGAATTGCCAGGCTGTGCTATCCTGGGAGGAGAAGGGGCGCTGCCGCTAAAGGAGAGTATGGTCTGAGTCTGAAGCAGGCTGCTACCAGTCAACAGCATGCAGCACCAAGTTGGTCAGTGTCAGAGACATCGATTGTTGTTATTGTTGTTTAGGTAAACATACAAAATACCGGGGTTCACCATGATATCTTCACTCATAGACGCCATGGTCTGTTCTTATTTTCCCCTCTCTCCTCCATCGGTTCCGTTCTTCCCTCAGCCAGCCGAAGCCTCGCTTTCTCCTTACATGTATCCGTTATCCTTCCTTCATCTCTCAGTTGCTTGCCTTTATGGGCTCAGCCTCTCCTCTCTGCTTCCCCTCTCTAGTTTAATGGCTTGCAAACAAACATAGATGGCACATACATATATGTACACACACATAATTTTAAATTTCTGTTCTGTGTTTCAAAAAACACACATTCTTTCTGAGTCTGGCTTGCTCTTGCTTAACATAAGGATTTCTGGTTACGTCGATTTTTCTGTATCATGATTTCATTTTTCTTTACAGCTGCATTTAAAAAATGTGGTTACTAACTATGTCCTAACCTTTGTAGAGTCTAACCAATCCTGCCCCAGGTAATTGTTTGTAATATTAAGCCTCCTGCCTGTAGCCCTCCACTTCTTCCAATATTTAATGCGTAGGAACTCCTTATTCGATATCTGCCTTCCAGACGCTCCCTGGAAACTGGTGGCGCCGCATCGCCCCCTGCCGGCAAAGTCTCAGAAACCTCCTTAGGTTGCCTGGCTCTTTACCGCGCGACGTTTGACAGGTCTCTTCTGTGTTCTGTCGCTGGCTCTGAGATTCAGAGTCAGGAAAAATGGAGTCTTAAGCTAGATGTCTTGGTTGAGGCAGTAATCCCACCACTAAGGAGGTTTAGGCAGGACGATCCTAAGTTCAAAGCAAACCTGGGCTGCATAGTCAGGCCCTACCACAAACAAAAACACTATCCACAGCCATTGGTCTTTGGAGAGACTCCGAAGAGATGTTTGTTTCCTTCTGGGTCTCGTCCCTTTTCTTTTCATCAGGGTTTCACTGTGAGAGAGAATGTTAGTAACATTGATACGGATGGTTAGAGGAGGCTTCAAACGGGTAACAAAGATGGGAGACAAATCCAGGATATTGTCACTTGCTGTAAGGGAGACAGCAGGCATACAGGGAAAAGATAAACCGGGCGGCAATTCAGTACAGTGGAAGATGCTTGCAGGGCATGTAAGTGAATGATTGACTTTGGTGCTGGAAACTAAGCACAGGGCCCACGCATGCAAGCATTGGCGTTTCCGCTGGGCCACACTTCCAGCCCTGGATTTCTTTCTGAAAAATTTTTTTTCTTTATTTCTAATTTGAGAGGGAGAGAGAGGGAGAGGGAGAACGTTATTCTTCCGATATCTCACCTTTCTCCTTTGAGATAGATCTTTCATTGGCTGAAGCGCACCACCAGTTCAGCTAGGCTCGAAGGATCGTCCTGCATACACCTCCCCAGCACTGGGTTCATAATCTCACTATGGCGGGTTCTGGTTTGAACTGTGCTCTTTGAGCTTGTGAGGCAGCCGAGCTGTCCTTTAAGTCTCAATATGCAATTTCTGCTTTTGTGATTTTTCCCCTCTAAACTGCCCCATGTCTGTTTTGTTTCCTTGTTTGATTTTTTGCTATTTTGAGTTAGCATCTCAAATTGTCAGGCTGGTCTTGGACTTACTGTGTAACTGACAATGGTCTTGAAGCTCCTGCCTCTAATTCCAAGCACAGGGTCACTGCTGTGAGCCACCACACCTGGCTCTGCCCTTTTCTTAACTACAATTGTTTGTTTGATAGGTTTTTATTTGCCGTGTTCCTGTGCCTACTTGACATTTCCTATTTCCTTCTTTAAAAGTACTCTTTTCTTTTCATTCTTTTTTTTTTCTTTTTTCTTTTTCTTTCTTTTTTTTTTTTTTTTTTTTTTTTTTTTTTTTGAGACAGGGTTTCTCTGTATAGCCCTGGCTGTCCTGGAACTCACTCTGTAGACCAGGCTAGCCTCGAACTCAGAAATCCACCTGCCTCTGCCTCCCAAGTGCTGGAATTAAAGGCTTGCACAACCACGCCCTGCTAAAGTATCCTTTTCTAAACTGAGTACGGTGGTATATTCCTGTAATCACTTGGGATTTGGAGGAAGGAAGGTTGGGAGTTCAAATACAGCCTCAGCTACAAAGCAAGATTGAAGTCAGTCTAAACTATATGAAAGCCTATCAAAATTAAAAAAAAAAACTTTGAGATTTTCCTATTATATTTAAATATTTTCACTCCTCCTTCATCTAGTTTTACTACATGTATTTTCATTTGCATTCTTTGTCTTCATTTTGTAATTCAGTGTCTTAGTCAGGGTTTCTATTCCTGCACAAACATCATGACCAAGAAGCAAGCTGGGGAGGAAAGGGTTTATTTGGCTTACACTTCCATGCTGCTGTTCATCACCAAATGAAGTCAGGACTGGAACTCAAGCAGGTCAGGAAGCAGGAGCTGATACAGAGGCCATGGAGAGATGTTCTTTACTGGCTTGCCTCCCCTGGCTTGCTCAGCCTACTCTCTTATAGAACCAAGACTACCAGCCCAGGGATGGTCCCACCCACAAGGGGCCTTTCCCCCTTGATCACTAATTGAGAAAATGCCTTACAGTTGGATCTCATGGAGGCATTTCCTCAACTGAAGCTCCTTTCTCTGTGATAACTCCAGCTGTGTCAAGTTGACACAAAAATAGCCAGTACATTCAGTATCTAATCCTTTCTCATCTCTGAATTTTCACACAAATGCCAGCTACCCAGGAATAGGTAAGAGACGGTAAGTAAGTAAGTCAGTCAGTCAATCAATCAACCAACCAACCAACCAATCAATCCCTGGCTCCCTGGCTGCACTGGCTCTGTCCTGTAGCTCCTGTGCTCTTTACCAGCACCTGCAAGGACTGTTTGTTTCTAATTCTCCACCCACTTCCCACAAAAGCTCACGATCAAAAAGATTTTACTGGGGCTGGTGAGATGGCTCAGATTTTCACTGCCTTTCTCTCCACATTCCCAGTCTTACAGCCTCACAATCAAAGTCAAGCTGCCTGCCTGGCTCTTTACTACATATAAAGACTGTGCAAGGGCTGGCAGGGTGGCTCAGTGGGTAAAGACACTTGGGATCCAGCCTGATGACCTGAGTTTAATCCCCAGGACCCATACAATGAAAGGGTTAAGTCAGCTTCTTTAAGTTGATCTGACCTCCACATGTGCACCATATCTCACACACACACACACACACACACACACACACACACTAAACAAATTAGTAGATATCAAAAAACAATTAAAATCACTGACTCTCCCTCGGCTCTCTAAGGTCACACCTGCTCTGTCTTCATCCAGTTTGTGTCTCCTCATAATTGATGAGAACCAGACAGGGGATTCCATAAGTGTCCCCATGCGTCCATGCTGGGGACAGCTATCACCTGAGCTGAAATTAACACCCTTTCAGGGAAATATAGTTTTTTAGAGCACAGTGAAATGCAAAAGGAAGGACCAGAGTTTTAAAATATGTCTTTTCTATAGAAATTCAGATGGTGATGTCTGGGCAGGTGGGAGCTACGGGCATGCATGAGAAGAGAATTATGCAGAACCATCACTTGTGCATGGCTCGCAATCTGCAGCTTTTCACCACTTGTGCATGGGCTGGCTTGCAACATGCAGCTTTTCACATTGGGATTTGAACAATGAACAGTTTCACAGACTATTGTATTTTGGCATCTCTAATTAAGAGCTGATTAAATATATGCCTATTTTATTGCAGGTCTACTTTTTCCAATGTTTCAGAATTCCCCTAAATCCATGCTGCTACATAGATCGAATCAGCCTACCAACTCAGATATATGCAAACATATTCCTGGGATAGAAAGATGATTTTGAAAGCCATCTTGCAAACATGGGTGTCTAGCTGGAAGCTCATGGGGACTTGGATATATGGAGGCCGCAAAAGAGGGACCAGGCATGACAGCGCTCTCTATGTCAGCATCATGTTTCTAGTGACAGTAAGGCACAGTATGTTGTCATACTTCCTTTTTGTGATGCAATGGACAGAAACCAGGGTCTCTCCTCTGCTAGGAATGTGTTCTAGTACTGAACAACATCATCAGCTACTAGTACAGAATCAACAGTAAGAGGTGGGTGTGCACTCGTATGCCTGCATGTACATGTGAATGTGTGTGTACTAAGATTGCAAGTGAGAAATGCAATAAGACTTTGTCTTACGAATATATAGTAATTAAAACTTTTTTTATGCAGTAGTTAAATTTGGCAGGATGCTCTACCACTGAGCTACATCTCTAGCCTAATTTCTCAAGCTGGCCTGAGACTTGCAATCCTCTTGCCTGACTCCATAGCTGGGATTGCATGCAGGGCTTCACTACCAGACTGGCTCATGAAAGAAATCAGATTCATAATAAAGGGGACAGGGCAAGCAGTTGCTGGGCTGGTGTGCTGAAGGTAGTCCATTACCCCAGCCCCTCCTCCTCACTCCCCACACCCCAAGATGAAATCCATGGCTTGCTTCCTCGACCCCCAAACTTGACATGCCTGCAAGGTTTTCTTCCTCCAATTTTCAATCCTCATTTTCAATCCCACACAGCCTGACTCGTATCCCCGGCACTTCTCAAGCTGCTCCCTTGCTGGCGTTGATTACGTGGCCCTACTTACCACCAACTTCCGAGCTGAGACTGGCCTCATGCTGCTTATGCTCAGAAATGTTCTCCCCTAAATTCTGGCTGGACATATGAACTGACTTGGGGGAAGCCCCTCAGCATCGCTCCTGTGTCAGTCAAAGTCTGCATGGAGGAGCGCGGAGATAAAATGACAGAGAAAGAACCAAAAGCCATCATCACTGGGAAACACACTCGGAGAGCCTTAGGACAATGTCTGTGTCAGGCATTCAGGGTCCAGTGCTGATGCATCTCTACTGTACTGATTAGACTCAACACAAACCCGCTGACCTGACGTTGAAGCCAAGGTAGGCTACAAACGGAGACCCGCCTCAAGCAAAACTAAACGGTGCGGCACTCCCAGCTTGGGAGTTGGAAATTTAGAGCCTGGAGAAGGGAAGCCCAGCACAAGACATAGAACTCTTGCACAGGACAGACCTTATCCAGCAGCCCTTGATGGGGTTGCAGCTGTGTTCTGTCTTAGCTGTGTCTGTCTGTGTTCTGTTTCCTGGATCTGTTTCCTCCAGGCTAACGCTGTGACACAAGCAGACAATCCTGCATGATACAGGGCAGCCTAACAGTGAGCTGCTGCCCTACCAGCACTAGTCAGGCATTTGAAACCCACCACAGAGTGTGCTGTAGATATTATATGGTTTCTCGTAAGCTATTTCTTCAAATGTCTTGTAGTCATTTTAAAATCCAATATGAGCACATTAAGTAAGATCTTGAAGGAGGAAAGCATTCTATGGAGATAGCGGGTGGGCAGCTGGAGGGCCGCAAAGGGTGCTAGTGGGGTGTGCCCCGGGCCAGGAGCCACTTCTGCAGCATCGTGAATGAAAGAAGAGATTCTTTCACTAAATTGTCTTAGGAGCCAGCTTGTTTGTTTTGTTTAGTTTGGGTTTTTTGGAGACGGGGTTTTTCTGTATAACAAAGCCTTGGCTGTCCAGACTCACTTTGTAGACCAGGCTGGCCTCGAACTCACAAACATCCTCTTCCTCTGCCTCTTGAGTGCTGGGATTAAAGGTGTGTACCACCACACCCAGCTTTTCTTTTCTACTTTTTTCTTTTGGCAAGAGCCAACTTTTTAAGGTGGCTGGCAACTGGCCTTGTCGAATCGAGCAACTCCTCTGAGTCCCTTCCAGCTGCAAGTGTATGTGCAGCCATCCGTGGTTGTTGAAAACTACTGGAAATCCTTGGACATGGAGCTGAAGCTGAGTAGCTGCAGCCATTCTGCTTAGTAGCATCCCACAAACTGGTGAAGAAACACCCATTGTTCTTTCCCACACTGGGTGGCTTTTGGTGGCTCAGGCTGTTGGAATGCCATCTGGGGTGGGGTGGGGGGGCTCAGAAGATGTAAGTGCCCTGCCTTGGACAACATCTTTCCAAACACAAAGGCCAGCTTTTTCCTCCATCTCCCGGCTCTCCCAGGTCCTCCTCCCATCCTCCTGGAAATGACCCTAATGTGAGATCTATGTAACAAACAAGCACAAATCTCAAGTGCAGGTAGTCATGGCTCTGGGAGAAAGGGTGCTTGCTGTCAACCCTGACCTGAGGTCTAGCCCCCGACCCCTAGATGGTGGAAGGAGAGGACCCACTTCGGCAGGCTGTCCTTGACCACCACACACATGCCATGGCAACAACTGTGTTCTCCAATAAACAGACAAAAAAAACTAAAGTATAAACATTTTTAAAATGTCAGGCAGTGGTGGCTCATGCCTTTAATCCCAGCACTTGGGAGGCAGAAGCAGGCAGATGTCTGCATTTGAGGCTAGCCTGGTCTACAAAGTGAGTTCCAGGACAGCCAGGGCTATACAGAGAAACCCTGTCTCGAAAAAAAACCAAAAAAGAAAAAAAAAATTTAAAAATGTTTTTTCCTTGAACTTACAAAATGAGTCAAAGCCCTGGTGCTGGACCAAAAGGCCTTTGCTTGTTTTTATTCCTACACGAACTCTGAGGGATCCAGGACCTTGGCTGAATGCTTGCCTAGTACACATGGAACCCCAGCTTTGATCCTCATATCAAACAAACCATGTATGGTTGTACACACAGCCCTAGCAACTTGGGAGATGGAAGTCAGATGCATAGGCGGTTTCAGGTCAGCCTAGGACCCATCTCAGACAAGCAAGACAGTGAGGACCAACAACCAGAATCTGTAAATTCCTACTTGGCTATGCACTGCTATAAACATTTGGATATTGAAAACAACTCTTTTTTTTTTTTTTTTTTTTCCGAGACAGGGTTTCTCTGTGTAGCCCCGTCTGTCTTGGAACTCACTTCATAGACCAGGCTGGTCTCGAACTCAGAAATCTGCCTGCCTCTGCCTCCCGAGTGCTGGGATTAAAGGCATGCGCCACCACCACACCCAGCTGAAAACAATTCTTAAAACATAAGAGGTTTTCCTTCTACAATGATTTTAAAATATTTCATTTTTAAAATTTTATCAGACTTATAATAGTTATGCTATAGTACACCAATGATAATCTCCTTAAGTTAGAGTTACTTACGGTAATCAGTGTCTCCTTTCCCTTCCCCCCCTCAACCCCACAGGTTGTCTTTCAAATGCATCCCTGTTTTTATTTTTCATATGTGTGTGTGTGTATGTAGAGAAACTTACACGCACGAGTGTGTCATTGATGTATCTATCGGTGGGGACCAAGCTCCACAATTACACATTTTTTTCAGTACTAGCCTTTGTTGAGGATTCGTTTTATTACTTTTAGTTATGTGTATGTATGTTTGTGTCTGTGTGAGCACTGCCTCTCTGGACTCCAGGTAGTGGCAAGAGATAGGCTTCGGATCAGAAAGGAAGAGAACCAAATCCCTGCTAGTGGCTTCAGAATGCAGCTCGGTAGGAGAACACTCTCTTTGTGTGCGTGAAGTCCTGGGTTTCATAGTCAGTACCCACTCATTCACCCAGTTTCATCCCATTCGTAGCTGGCTGACCACTTACAACTGCAGTTGACATCAACCGACTCCAGGCCCGACTCTTCTTGGAGTCTGTAGAGGGGAAGTGGATTTTCTTCCTCAGGTCATTGATAGCTTCAAATGATGTCCCATTTCCCCCGGGCTCTCTTCCTAGCATTTATCACTGTCTGAAATCCTTCAAATACTTGTTTACTTTCTCTAAGTGTTCCTCCTTCTCCTCCTCCTAGGAGCAGGAGCCTGGATGACTGCCTTTGGTCGGGTCATTTCTTCCATTGTCCAGGGGCACGCCTGCATGGAGAAATGGGTCAGTAAAGTCTTACCGGATGAATAAAGATGAAATGGGTGCCTATGTGAGGTATGTGACACAGGCTCAGCAACAGAGGGTTTTATGGAAGTAAGTTGGACCAGGCTGTGCCATTCAACTGGGTCCTGTTGTAGCTAAGATCTTTCCTAGATTCTTCACTACTCTCCAAGAAGGCATCCTGAGGGATTACCACCAGAGGGTATGGATGAGAACTTAGCTTTGGGTCCAAGACCCAGTTCTGGAGCAGTTCTGACAGTTGTTCAGTAGGGGGCACTCTCTGCCAGAACACCATCCGTATTCCAGGTAAGTCACTGGAGGCAGTGTGACCACGCTGGCTGCCTGACAGCCTGCGTTCCCCTTTTCATGCACAGCATCCACTTCTTGCCTCTGTTAGCACTTTAACCAGTGGTGTACTCCATTGAATTTGTGGAAGACGTATTGACGCTTCTCCTAAAATAATCAGGTGAGGGAAGGAATGCTAGTTTATGTATTTTGAAGTCTAACTTTGATTGTCTTTTGAACCTTCATTCACTCAATAATTCTCCAAGCTTTGACCGGGGGTCACCGTATTTCTTAGCAAAGGGAAGAAGATGGGTTGGGCGCAGGGTGGGGGCCAGGTTCTGAAACATGGGTTCATTGGCTTCTTTACATCTCAGCGTCCTAAGTCATCTTCTGGAACATGGGGTGGCAAGAAAGCAGCCCACATGCTTCAAGGACTAGATACATTCTCGCTTCTAGACTATGGCAACAGAGTTTATTAGATGAATACACACTATTTAATACATTGCTAGGTCCTGCTTAACTCTGTAAGAGACATGCTAGAATAGTTTTTTTTTTTAAAGAACTGTGTCAAAAAAATAACTGTGTCTTTTCTTTTATTTTATTTTTAGATTTTACTTTATGTGTATGTGTGACTGTATGCAACGGATGTGTGGGTGCCAGAGGAGGGTGTTGGAATCCCTGGAAGTAGAATTACAGGCTGCTGTGAGCATCCAGTGTGGATGCTGGGAACCAATTTCAGGTCTCCTGGAAGAATGGCAGTAAGCACCCTTACAGAAGGCTGTCTCTGGTGTGTGTGTGTGTGTGTGTGTGTGTGTGTGTGTGTGTAGACAGGGTCTCACTATGTAGTCCTTGGTGGCCTAAAACATGCTAGCCTCAGACTTGTGGTGATCATCCTGCCTCAGCTGCCTAGGTGCCTGTTATCATTATGCCCTCAAAATTCTTTTAATATAGCCAGATGTGGTGGACCACACCTATTTCAGCAATGAAGAAGAAGAAGAGGCTGGGAGGATATCAAATGTCAGCTCACAAGAGACTAACTCAGAAAACAGAACAAATCTTTGATTAAAAAATTACAGTAAGGGCAAAGGAGTGTAGTTCAGTGGTCAAACACCTGGGCTCCTTTCCTTTGCTTATCTGTCCATTTAACAAGGGAGTTGTTTGCTGGTCCAGCCCCTTGAGTTGGGCAGTGCTGTTCTCCACATTGTAAGTGAAGCAATCACAGGAGTATGCACACACACACACACACACACATATGCAGGGGTGGGGATGGAGAGAGAGAGAGACAGAGAGAGAGAGAGAAAACACCAAAAGATCTGCTTGTATTTTTAGAAGAGTGGTATTAGCTATATTTGTTTTTCTATTTTTAATTGTTATATTTTTATGATTGGGATTCAGCCCAAGCCAAAGGTGTGCATGGAAAGCCCGTGGGTGTTAGGGACTTGTGTAACCTCCAATAAACACCTAGCCACACTGTGGTGCTGCTCCTGGCCCCCAGGGGTCTGCTGAGTCCCGTCCAGCCTGCCTTCCCTCGGGAATTGGGGAGGCTGCTCCTTGACAAACCATGCTCTGTGTTGGTAAAAAACAAAAAACCAAACCAACCAAACAAACAAAACCAAGAGACCCCAACAACTGCCCATTCTAGAAGTTCCTGGGCAGGTTTGGCTCTTCCTGACCTGGTACTTGGCAGAATAAGAAGGGCCCTGAGCTACAAACTCTATTACCTTTCTCAGCCATCTGACCTCTTGAAGAAGGAGGCTATGGTTTAGGCTCCATGTGGATAGCTATGCCACCTGGACAGAGGATGACATGGGGACCATTTACCTTGCCGGCCCACATGCCTGGGAGTGTGCAAGTTTAAAGGTGCTGCTTTATGGAACACATAAGCACAAGTCAAAGCCTCTGGGGTCTAACCGTCCAGGCTCTCTGAGCAGGGCAGGGTTAATAAATGAAGACGGAGATGCCTGGTAGGACAGTGTTAAGCACACACCTTTATGAAACTGGCGTTTTGTTATCACCCCCATGGAGCAGCGCTGGGCTCTTGGAGGAAAGAGAGCATCTTTGTTGAGGACATGTTCCTGGCAGATGCCCCCTACGCCCTAGCCCCCACCCCACACTGTCCCCTCATTCTCGGACTTCTTTCCACCCTCCCCACCCTCCCCTGACTCCCTGCTCTCTGATTGCAAACCTTCAAGATAACATACCACAGACCCACAGAGATGAAAAGGAGTGATAGGGCTGAGCCATAAACCTGGTGCATCAGGTTGACCCCTGAGCGGAATCTCTAGAGTGTCATTGAGTGGAGGACCAGAGGGGGTCAGGCATGGCCTTTATCAGGGCGTGGCATATAACAGATAACTAAGAATCACATAGGGACAAAATGAGTTGAGGTCTTTTGTTAGGAGGGTGGGGTGGGGTGACGTCCTTCCTCCTCCCTACCTGCCTCCACCCCAGCTGAGATCGTATCAGGGGAGGGGGTGCAGAGACTCCATAGAAATGGAATTTTCCAGGGAGTCTTTCCATTCCTTTATAAAGCAGACCAAGTTGCTTTTTAGTTTACATAATACAGATAATCCCATCAAAAGAAATGCTGCCCCCCAGCTGCCCCCCCCCCCCCCGAGGAGAAACAGAGCAGATCCTACCGAAATGTCTAAGTCTTGGATCAAGTGTGATGAGTCTGCTTTGGAGACCTCTCTGCCCTTGGGGTCACAGTGGCAGGTGACAGGGTCATGGCTTTTCTACAAGCTTCCGCAGTTCCCTGCCCATCTGCCCCTCTATACTGCAGCTCCTTTTAACCCACAAATGTGGTTTCTCAGCATGGCAGCAGGTGGGCTATGCTGGGCATGCTCCTGTGCTGGGGCTGCGGTGGCTGAGGCAGGAGGATCACTGAGAGTTTAAGGCTAACCTAAGCTAAGTATCTCTATACTGTGTCAGATTCCCCTCTTCCTCCTTCCCTCCTCCCTCTCCATTTATCCACCCACCCCCCCCCCCATACACATAATACAAACCAGAGGCTATGTATTTCCATTCTGTGAATGCTTTGGAAGAAAATACCACCTCTAGCTTTTAGAAACAAAACAATTTCCTCCCATAGAGTCAGTAAATTCAGTTGTGAGGAATCTTGGGGTTGCCTATTAAGTATGGGCTGAGCCCTCTCAGAGAGAGCCTTCCCTGACGCCAACTAATTCTCCTTTCTGGTCCTTCTCAGACCACCCTTCCTTCCTCTCCTTCCAGGTCAGGCAACAGCACGCAGCCTCAGTTTTCACCCCAGAGACCTTGGCTAAAATCTACCCTCTCGGCCTTTTCAGAAAGAACAAGGAAACTGCATCTCTTTCAGCCCTGCCTGGAGAATTGGCATGGGAGCTAACTCAGCATGGGTTTGGGAAGGAGACCCAGAGACCATCGGAATACAGAGGGTAGGATGGCAGCCTTACAGCTTGGCTGCCCTGTGGCCTCTGTCCCCAGGTACTCCGGACGCCATTCTATCATCTCCTTCTTACTCTGAGTCCTCTCTAGCTGGTGCAAACCATTTACTTTAAGAGTGCCCCAAGGTGGAGAGATGGCAGCCAAATGGTGAACGCAGCCCTTTCCCCAGCATTTCTTGGTTTAGATGAGGTCAAGTCGAGAAGCAGCCTCCCCTGAGGTGAGATCTAGGCAGCTCAGGAAGCGCCCTGATCCAAAATAGTTTCCATGCAAGCACCTGAACTGTTGGTGGCCAACTCATTCCTTTCTTGACTGAGAAATATTTGTTGACTACACTCAAGCGAGATGCCCCCTTCCCTTAGGATGATCAGGATGTTGGGAGTTGGGTTGGTCATTATGGTGCACACCCATAAGCTCCGCATTATGGGAGCAAAGGCCCGAGGCTCACTATAAACTTGAGGCCATCTTGGTCAACATAATGAGTACCAGGTCAGCCAGGGCTACACATGGGGATTCCGCCTTAAAAAAGAAATCTACTGTCACTACAATTTAAAATCATATTTTGAAGGAGATGATGAAGGAACAAGGAAACTGCATCCCTCATAGTGAGCCTTCTAAACTTAGCTGATGGCCTGAGACCCAGACACTTAACCTATTACAATCTCCTCGGTGTAAAGGCAGCTCTCTTGGATGGAGGGTAGGGATGCGGCTTAGCAGCAGAGCACTTGCCTCGCATGCAGCAGGCTCGTGGTTACATCCTCAGCGCTGCCCAACGTCAAGGGACAGTACTAACTAACTAAGGGCTTCTAGTAAGGTCGGGATTGGCCCACCTACTTAAGACATAAAATATCCTGAAAGAGGTGGCACTTCAAAGGTAAGTAAATTACCAAATAGAAATAAATAAAACACGGTCAACACCAGGGAAAGAACAGTAAATGCAAACTGACAAAAAACCTCCTGATGCCATCCCTAGAGCTTAGGGGTCCTGACTTGAAATGCCCAGCTGCCTCGGTCCCCTTCCCGTGACCTGCGGAGGCTCCTTCAGCATCTCTGCTCAGTGGGCATCCTAAGACTGCATCCACCTCAAGTTGCAATGGCTGTTATGAGTTCCTGGTTCATTTACCTGCTTTCTGTTTATTTAAAAAATATTTATTGACCCTTTATAATATAAACTACAATGTAGTGTAATATAAAACTTGACGGGTTCTCCTAGACACCCTCGTCTCTCTCTCCCACGTCCACCATGTAAGCAGAAATGGAGAAAAGGAGAGGGAGGAGTTTTGTCGGCTTCTTCATGGTCCATTCTCAGTGAGTCACACCCTGCCGGTCCTTTGTTCCTTCCATACATTTGTGTATGGTGCCTGCAAAGCACCCAGTCAGAGTACTTGATTTTGAAGAAGATGGAGTCTAGTTATATCATGCAGAGGTGTTGAGACACTGAAAATGTCCCCTGGTCTTCTCTGTTTCCTTTTCCCTTCCCTTCCGTTCTTTCTCCATCCCTCTGTATTGCTCTGGCAGGGTCTCATGTAGCCTAGGCTGACCTCAGAGTAGCTATGTAGCTGAGACTGACCTGGGCTCCTGATTCTCCTGTGCCCCAGGTGCTGGGATAACAGGCAAACACAACCACGTCTGGCATAGCCTTTCCTTTGAAGGCATTTTAGAGACACCCTCTCTGGCGTCTCAGTAATTCCCTGTCTTTCTCTGACTATTCCATAAAGACTTTCAAAGCAGGGCTGAGCCCACTTTTGGCAAGTCTCTTACCTTTGTAAGCCTGACTTCAGTGTGCTGGGAAAGGTGACTTTAGGAATCTCGTGACTGTTGCTGCCTGGGGCGGAAGCAGATGTTGAAAGGGCAGGTGGGGGTTCAGGAATGGAGGCGCCCTGAGACACGTAGCTTCTTTCACAATCTGGCCCGGGGCTGATCCTGTGATTGGGTGTCTCAGCCAAGAATGTCCCCAGAATTCCAAGTCACTTTTAGACGCCATTTCCCTGTCCTGTGGCTCCAAGTCGGCAGATAAAGCGGGTTTACAAGCAGAAAGAGAGCAGGCTCACAGAGCAGTTCTGCTGCGGAGCGGGAAAGTGCTGGGGGGCAGGGGGGGGGGGAGAGGAGGCTTCCTCTCCCGGTCTTTAGGGTTAATGGCTCTCGAATACACAACTGGGTGTGGCACTTGGGAGGCAGAGGCAGGAAAAACTGTTGAGTTTGAGAAGCCAGCCTGGTCTACAGAGTGAGTTTCAGGACATCCAGGACTAAAAAGAGAAACTCCATTTTTAAAAAAATGTTTTTTAAAGTCATGAAACAACCACAAACCCCCAACAACTCAGAGAGTTCCTTCCTTCTTGCATTCTAAGCAAAACTCAAACAAAATGAGAAAGTTTTATTGAAATCTTCTCTGCCATTTTTATCTTTTCCCCCCAACATTTTGTAACATGAAAGAGGAAGCCTTTATGTTCACTGCAATAATATTATTCTAGTCTTGTTAAGTTATCTTATTTTATTTTTGAAATGGCATTTTGCTATGTATTCTGGGTAAGCCTGGGCTTACTCTGTAGCCCAGGTTGTATGTGGATCCTGCTGCTTCAGACTTTCCAGTGATGGAAGTACAGGAGTGAGCCGGCATCCCCAGGCAGCAATCTTCAATCTATCCCCTTCATGAGGGATGTCTCACACCTCACTTTGCTTTGGTTTTTCCGAGACAGAGCTTCTCCATGTAGCTCTGCTGTCCTGGAACTTGCTCTGTAGATCAAGGTGGCTTTAAACTCACAGAGATGTTTCTGTCTCTGTCTCCCGAGTGATGAGTTCAAAGGTGTATGCCAGCACCACCCAGTCTTACAGCCCCATTTATGGGAGCGAACACCACTGTCCTACAAGGACTAGTTAATGTCTGGAGGTGGTGCTGGCAGCAGGTTCATGGGCACTCCATGTCTCCAGTTTGGCCAGACACAGATGGAGTGGGTTAGTTGGAAAATGGCTTCTATATTGAGCACATGCAAACGTTTTGCTGGTTATGATCTCCTGTGCAGTACAGTATAACGATATTTGTATTCTGTTAGGCAAGCATGAACCCGAGATCCCAGCACTCCGGAGGCTGAGGTGAGGAAGGAGGTCCTAGGATTTAAGTCTAGCCTAAGCTACATCAGAGAGACCCTGTCCCCAGCTCTGTAGCGCGCTTACAAGGTGGAGGCAGGGAGTCATCAACTACACAGTGAGTTTCAGGCCCACCTAAATCATATGGGACCCTACCACAAAAATTCAATAAATAGCCCTGGGTGGTAGTGCACATCTTTAATCTCATCACTAGAGAGGCAAAAGCTGGTAGATCTCTGTGATACAGAGGCCAGCCTGGTCTTTACAGCTAGTTCTAGGCCAGCTAGGGCCACATAGTGAGACCCTGTCTCAAAAAAAAAAAAAAAAAAAAAAGAAAAGAAAAAGAAAGAAAGAAAGAAAAAAAGACAAAAGAAAAGAAAAGAGAAAAGAAAAAAGAGAAAAAGGAGAGGGGGAGGGGAGGGAAAGGAGGAGAGGGAAGAGGGAGGGGGCTAGTTGCCAATAGGCAATGGTCTTGGATCTGCTGGGATATCTAAATTGGCACTAGGGAGTAAAGTCCTGTTCTTTGCATCTGTGTCAGAGAGGATTCTGACAAGCTTGTGAATGCTTCCAGGCTATAGATATGCATAAAGGAAACGTAAATTCCAGCTCTGCTCATTGTTAGCCCTGTGGTTCTCAGCACTGACCCCTAAGTTTCCATTTTGTCTTATCTACAGAAGTGGGACTTATTCTGAGGTTGTGAGGCAGTCAAGTCTCTCACAGGAGACTATGAATGTCAAGGGCCTGATGTCACAGCCCCTCAGTTCCATCAGCAGGATCACCATTCAGCAGATGTGGCCGCTGAAATGCAGTCATTTAGTCATTCAGCAGCCACTCCCTGATCCACTTCTTGTCACAGGTGAGGTGTTGGGCCCTGTGCATTGGGAGTAGAGCACACCAAGCCAGGCCCTGCTCTCTTGGAGTTGACATGTGAAGACACAGGACACACAAAATAAAAATAAATAAGGGAGCCGTGTGTGAGTCGGGATATGCATGCATCCTTGAGAAGAAAGTGCATGTGACTGCCAGGCCACAGTCGGAACAGCTGATGCTAACCTAGTCTTCAGCACGCGTAGCCAACTTTGGCTTAGAAACCCATGCTGGCCTCACCGTGCCTTTCTCCTTTGACTGCACTAGGGACTTTATTCAGACTGGCCTTGTGTTACTGACTGTCCCTGAACCCCCAGGGCCAAACAGATCCTCCTGTTTCAGCCTCCCAAGTAGCTAAGACTATAGGGACATGGTATAGTGCAAAGATTTAGTCTATATATTGTGCTTCTCGATCTTGTCAGTGTTGAGCTTTAAGAGATCTTTCCACCCAATGATCTGGAAGAATGTCTCTAAAAACCTGGGAGAGGTAGTGCACACAATCCCAAGTCTTAGGAGACAGAAGCAAGAGTACCAGAAGTCCCTCATCACCCTCACGTGACTACATGCTAAGTTCAAGACTAGCCCAGGCTACGAGAGACCTTGTTCCAAACAGACAAGCAAACTCCTCCTAAAGAGACACATGATGGAATCCCTTAGAATCCTAGCCTTTAGAAGGCCAAGGCCAAAAAACTGCAAGTTTCAGACCAGCCTGGGCTATCTATTAAATGTGTCAGGCCAGCCCTGGAAATACAGCAAAACTCTGTTTGTTTGCTGTTGAGTACGTCTGTAAATTCTAGCTAGTGACCACCAGGTAAGTGGGTTTCTTTTTCATTGTTATGTTTGCAATAGGATTAACACTTATGGGCCAGTGGCAGAGATGTTCCCTGTGCTGTTTAAGACATGAGCCAGAAAGTGAGGCACGGTGGCGCATACCGCACTTGTCTTCCCAATACTCAGTCGTCTACACAAGGAAGAATACACAGTCGAGGCCAATGAACTACATAATTTCAAAAGGGAAATAAAATACATCACAGAACTTTTGGTTGGAAGGGGGCTTTAAGATCATGTCTAATGAGCCAGAGACACGGCCCAGTGGACACAGTGCTTGCTGTGAAAGCATAAGGACCAGAGTTCAAAACCCCAGCACTCTGCACTCTCAGCACTCAGGAGACGCAAGAATCTCCTTGTAAGCTGGACAACCAGAGGACTGATGGGTTCTGAGCTCGGGAACAGATCCTGTCTCAGAACACAGGGGGAAGCCACTGAGGAAGAGCCTCACATTCCCAACCCTGTGAGTTCTCATGTGTGTGCAGGTGCATGCACACCTCCACGCAGGCACACACACACATACGCACACACACACACACACACACAGGTACATGCATACCTCCATGCAGGCACACACTCAGATTCATGCACACACACACACACACACACACACACAGGTACATGCATACCTCCATGCAGGCACACACTCAGATTCATGCATACACACACACACACACACACACACACACACACACACAGGTTCATGCACACACACACACACACACATACACACACAGGTGCATGCAAAATCTCCATGCAGGTGTGCACACACAGGTTCCTGCACACACACACAGAGGTGCATGCAAACCTCCATGCAGGTGAGCACACATGCACACACACATGCAATGCACACACACTCACTTGCACACTCACACACTGGCACATGCACACAGACACACATGCACACCCACACAGGTTCATGTATACCTCCGTGCAGGCACACGTGCACACACACATGTGCATGCACATCTACACACATATGTGTACCCACACACATGCAAAAACATATACACAAGCAAAGGGGGGATAGGAAGAGCCATGGAAGAGGGGCCATAGCGATATGGTTTACTTTGGAACAGCTGTGAAGCCTGGCAGACTAGAGTTTACTGTCTTTGCAATTACAGTTTGACAGGGTTGATATACAGAAAGGGGAAGATTCTCACTAGCTTTTCTTTCTACAGTCCCAGGCCAGCAGTTTGTTTTCCCATGATGCTAAGGCTCCAGAGGGACCCAGGCCCTGTGTTTCTCTGTGTCATTCCCAGAGGCAGACAGGGAGAGCCGAGGAGCTCAAGGCATGGCCAACCCCACACTGCTGATCTATCTCCATCTCTTTTTGAATGGGTGACTGAAAAGTTTTAAGACAGAAATACAGCATTCTGTAGCAAAATACTGAGCTCCACTGAAGCCTGGCAAATTTCCATGTTCTCTTCAGATCTTTCTTTAAAACAGTATGGAAGGGTTTAGGAACCACCCATGTCCTCTGGATTATCTTGTCAGTCCCACTTTTCTCACTTCAGAATGAATTATTACCCTGAAGTTGTAAGTGTACTTTCTATCAATGTGCTTAATTTTTCTTTATATATACTCTTCGAAAATTAAAATCCAGAGTAGTGAGAAGGCTCGGTGGGTAAAGCCTCTTGCTACCAAGCCTGATGACCTGAGTCCAGTCTCCAAGACACGCATGGTGGAACGACAGCATTGAGTCCTGTAAACTGTCTTCTGACCTCCTTCTGATCATGTGGAATTAGAGGGCCTGTTTCCTTGGTGTCTTCTGTCCCCTCTGGCTTTTACACGTTCTGTCTCTTCTGTGGAGTTCCCCGAGCCCTGAGGGGATGGATTTGAGGGAGGCATCGTGCTTAAGGCTGAGTCTTCCAAGGTCTTTGGTGGCTGTGGTTTGGGTTCCTTCTTGGATATGTGATCCTTAAGTCAAATCAGATACTGGTTGGTTACTCCCACCAGCCACCATTGCACTCGAACATCTTGCAGGCAGAAAACAACTGTTGATCCAAAGGTTTGTGGCTGGGTTAGTGGTTTTAGTTCTCCTTTGGTAGCACTCAGGGTACCTTCTTGTAGGAAAGACGCTAGAACACAGGTGTGTAGACTCTCTCATGTAGGCACCAGTTCAACTTCTCAGCTTCTCCATGTTCAGTGAATTGCAGAGGTGTTGTCTTCAGCATTGGAGTCTTGCTGTCAGTTTGTGGAAAGTAACCTATAATCTTGTTAAAAGTCTGGGTTGGTTAGGAATTCCCACGGGACCCCTTGGGCCAACAACTCAATTAGATGTAACACAATCAGAAATTTCATTTGGTCACCAGAGATGGCTTGTTGGGGTTCTGTCTCCCCTATCGTTTGGTGATTCAGTTAGATCACCTTCCTATACGCAGATATCACCTATATGCATAGATCACCTTCCTATACGCATATATCATAGAAAGCTTTGCTGTATCAACTTTCCATTCTACCTCAAATATCCCTTCATTTCACCTGTCTCTCCTCAAATCCCCACCCCCAGCCTCATCTTCTGTCTCTTGAATCTTCTGTTCTAGCACCCCTCCATCCATACATATCATCTATTCTATTTTCCTTTTCTAGAGAGATCTATCCCCCTAGTCCCTTACTCTATACTTAACCTCTGTGGTTCTACAGCATATAGCTCAGTTATCATTGACTTAACAATATCTACATATAAGCAAATAGATACCATACTTCTCTTCTTCTCTTCCTGGGTTTGGGTAGTCTCATTTAGGATGATTTTTTTCTACTTCCATCTATATATCTGTGGGTTTCATAATTTCCTTCCTTCATCCCTCCCTCCCTCCTTCTCTCCCTCTTTCTTTCTTTCTTTCTTTCTTTCTTTCTTTCTTTCTTTCTTTCTTTCTTTCACTCTCTCTCTCTTTCTCCCTTTCTTTCTTGGCTGTGTAGTACTCTGTTGTGTAAATGTACCACATTTCCTTTATCCACTCTTCAGTTGAGGAAGAACTGTTTCCAGGCTGTTTCCATTTTCTGGCTATCATGCACAGAGCAGCAGTGAACATGGTTGAGCAAGTGTCGTTTGAGTACATGCCCAGGAGTGCTATAGCTGAATCTAGTAGATCTATTTCCAGCTTCCGGAAGAACAGCCACACGGGTTTCCATAGTGATTGTATAAGTCTGCACTCCCACCAGCAATGGAGCAGTATTCCCCTCACACCAGCATGAGTGGTCACGATTTCCATTGATCCTATGCCCTCTGACAGGTGTGAGATGAAATGTCAAAGAGGTTTTGATTTGCATTTCCCTGATGGCTAATGATGTTCAACACTTCTTTTAGCTTTTTTTTTTTTTTTTTTAATTTTTGGCCATTTGAGGTTTTCTTTTGAGAATTATGTTTAGATCTGTAACCCATCTTAATTGGGTTGTTTTCTTGATATCTGTTTGGTTTTTTTTTTTTTTTTTCAGTTCTTTACATATTTTGGATATTAGTCCTTGTCTTAGTCAGGGTTTCTATTCCTGCACCAAACATCATAACCAGGAAGCAAGTTGGGGAGGAAAGGGTTTATTCAGCTTACACTTTCCACATTGCTGTTCATCACCAAAGGAAGTCAGGAAAGGAACTCACACAAGGTAGGAACTTGGAGGCAGGAGTGGATGCAGAAGCCATGGAGGAGTGCTGCTTACTGGCTTGCTTCCCCTGGCTTGCTCAGCTTGCTTTCTTATAGAACCCAAGACTACCATTCCAGGGATGGCACCACCCACAATGGACTGGGCCTTTGATCACTAATTGAGAAAAAGCTTTACAGCTGGATCTCATGGAGGCATTTCCTCAAGGGAGGCTCCTTTCCCTGTGATAACTCCAGCCTGTGACAAGTTGACACACAAAAGAAGCCAGTACAGACCTCTATTGGATGTGCAGGCGGTAAATCTTTTCCCATTCTGTAGGCTGCTGCTTTATCTGAATGATGGTACACTGTTTTGTTTATTTTATATTTTAATTTATTTGAGGTGCTGGGATTGGTCTCGGGACCTATGCAATGTTAGACAAGTGCACTGGGCTGCACCCCAGCCCCTTCACTATTTGACAAGCTGTCTGACTGTCTGTCTGCACTTATCCTCATAGCTCTTGTAAATGTTCCCTTGCCCCGTAACACTGTGTGTGGCAAAGGCAAGGCCAGGCATCCAGTCTTCTCCGTCATCACTTCCAACTTTTCTCTTTCCTTCATAAGCATCTCAGATATCCATGTCGGTCCCACACCTTCAAGCTACTTAGTAATGGTCCAATTCTCGGGTTTTCTGTTAACAAATCATGACAGCCAGGATTTCTACTGTGTTGCTCCTGAGCAAAACACTTTAAATATTGTTTCATTATCTCGTGACTTTGAGAAGCTGGGATTCTCATCTCTTTTTAAGGAGTAGGAATATTGGAGGAGAGGTCATTGCCAAGGTCAGGCACACGGAATGGCTGAGCAGAGACACATAGCCAGTGTGCCACCAAAGCCTGGAGTTTTGCCACATGCTAGTGTGTGTAGCACACACACACACACAGAGGCGGGGGGTGGGGGGAGAATGGTGCTCTCCAGGGACTTATTCCCATCAACTGGTGTTTCTTGAACCCCTGAGAACGTTTTGTACAGAGCGCTTCCACACATGCTGCTCCATCAGCAATCCTTCACTCCCTCTGCAGGCTCTTGTTTTCCTTCTCAAGTTTAAGCACGTGTTTTTGGGGTTTTGTCCAACGTTGTTATAATGGTAAAGAGAAAAGAGACTTTATGTGGAGGCAGAGATCTTGATTTCAAGGATGTCTTTGCCACTTGTCAGCTCGATGACCTTCAGCAAATTACTGAACCTCTCCGCACCTCTTTCCTAATCTGTAAAGGGCAAATATAGTAGTACCCATGGTGTCTGGGAAGCAACAAGATAACAAAAGGCATAGAAATTTCTCATCGTTTTGAGAGCAATAGAAGAACTTGGAGTCAGAGTGAAACCATTCGGACTGCTGGCTTCTCTGGGTCTGTGGCAGAGCTGGGTAGGGAAGGCCTGGATCCTGACCTCGGACAGCCTGTGCCTTCTGCACATTTGTCTTCAACAATAGCACACGTTATTACAAGTCATGGCACTTCTTGAATAATCAAACCAAAATCATCAGAGCAGATTTCAGAGACGTCCACAGAGAGCTTGATAGTCAGGAAGAGAGCATTCTCCATGCTGCATTTCCTGTTCATGTGCAGGTCAGGCAACTGGCTGTCCACACTTGGAGCTCCCTGGCGTGCGCTCACATAGCCCATACTAGTCAGACTCAATAAAGAGCTGACCACTGGCCTTGAGCTTCTGCTCTCAGAGAACTAGGATGGCAGGTATCTGTCATGTGATGGGTCCGTGCAGCTGACATAAAACCCTGGGCTGTGTGCATGCAGGCAGTACTTTCCCAGCTGAGATGCATCCCTAGTCATATTCTGGGAGCATAAGGCTGCCTGTGACTTCAGTACCAAGGGATGTCTTTTGGCAGAATCTACCATACTGATGATATGATGGAATTTTATAAAAAAATGTATGTGTATGAATGTTTGCATGCATGTATGTATGTTCACCTTCTGTGAGCAGTGCCCAGGGAAGTCTGAGGAGGGACTGAGGGTCTTGTCTTTCTTTCTTTCTTTCTTTCTTTCTTTCTTTCTTTCTTTCTTTCTTTCTTTCTTTCTTTCTTTCTTTTCTTCCTTCCTTTCTTCTTTTTTTTTAAAAAAAGAATTATTTGTTTAATTTATGTATATGAGTACACTATTGCTGTCTTCAGACACACCAGGAAAGGGCATATGGATCCCCATTACAGATGGTTGTGAGCCACCATATGGTTGCTGGGAATTGAACTCAGGACCTCTAGAAGAGCAGTCAGTGCTCTTAACCACTGAGCCATCTCTCCAGCCCTCTGGAATCTTTTCAACAGCTCATGCTGGAGGTTTTGAGTTCACTGAGATCAGGCCCAATATTTGATAAAGGCATTAATTCTGTAAATTCTGATATACAGCTATGCATTGCATAAGGATTGGCTCTGAGTTTCTGAGAACTCTGCCCTTGGGCAGTTTCCCCTTGGAGTAAACATCAGAGACACACACAGCAAGGATTCTTAGTGCACTCACGATTCAGGGTTGCGGCTGAGCTGGGTGCGGTGCTGCTCACCCGGAATCCCAGCTACTTCAGAATCTGAACAGAAGGCCTCAAGTTCAAGCCAGCCAGAACGGTAGAGCAGGCAAAGGGGTAGAAGATGGGGCTGTGGCTCAGGGCTGGAGGATTTGCCCCCTACATGTGAAGTCCTGAGCTCCATCCCCAGCACTGAAAACAAAACTGAACAAAGTTGGGTACACGTCTCACCTGCTGGCTTATCTCTGTCATTCCAGACGCTTAGGAGGCCAAGGTAAAGGGATAGTTTGAGCCCAGCAGTTGCCAAACTCTGCCTCTACTATTACACACCATCTCCAAGCCCAGGGAGGGCTTGTATGCCTGTAATCCCTGCATCGGAGGTAGAGGCAAAAGGATCTGGAGTTCAAGGTTAGCCTGGACTATATGAAACTCTGTCTCAAAAAGAGTATAAAACAGTATATGCATAAAACAGAAGAGCCAGCAAGATGGTCCGGCCCGTAAAGGCTCCTAACACCTATTCCCAGAACCCACGTGGTGACCAACTCCTGCAAGCTCACCTCTGACCTCCACACGCATGCTGTGGCACATGAATCTTATATATCACACTCGACTTTTGCATGCTGGACCTTGACCTTGCTTCTCCCTTGGTGGTAAATCCCTAACTGTGTGTTTCATAAGTCACACAGAAGAAATGACCTCTGACTGGGCCTGATGGTAGAAGCTGGAGGATCATGAGGTCAGAGTGTACTGCGTTCTAGAACAAGTGAGACCTCTTCAGAAACAAAACAAAACACAGACCCCAAAGAAATAAGGGCTCAGAAGCCAGCTAGGTCAGCACAGTGCATACTTGCCAGGCCTGTGAGCAACGGCAGCCTGGCTCCAATCCCAAACCATCCCAGCCTATGAAGCCTGGTTAGATATACAAACTCAGGAGGTAAAGCCAGGCAATCTGGGGTAGTTCATGCTAGTCTAAATACACAGTGAGATCAAGGCCAACCTGGGGCTCATTGACATCAAACGACACCACGCAAGCAAACGAACAAGAAACCATCTCAGAGACTGAACGTGATGGTAGCCCTGTTGACCAGCTGCTGCTCCTACAGGACTAGGGAGAAGAGCTGGAGGGGGTATTGCAGGCGCCTGGGTTACAGCTTTTCCCTCCGTTCTTCCGGGTGCTGTGGGGAGAGCGCGCGGGTTAAACAGTATCTGTAACTACAGGGCTCTGAAGAGCTAGAAACCACCCAACCTAGAATGCAGCCCATTGCCCTGAGGGGTGGCGGAGGAATGTCATCCCGTCACACACACTCATGCATGATGAATCTAATGGTCTAAAGAGTTGGAACCACTCCCCAACCATGTGTCAACCAAGACGGGTGTCAAAGCCCTGGGAGCAGTGATCTCACACCCCGGCTCACAGCCATCAGCCAGCTGACCAATTATTTAGCTTAGTCCAGGTTGCCCCATGCAGAGCCCAGAACTCTGCCAGTAAACTTCTGTAGAGGGACCTGTTTTGGTTTTAGGTTTGGCCTGGTTGGAAAAAATTGTCCTGTCACGTGTGGAGGTTCTAGCTAGCATCTTGCCTTCCAAATATGGACAGCCAGAAGCCACTGTGAGATAGACTTGAAAAAAAAAAAAATTTCACCTGGCTCTGTTTAGCACATCTGGGTCCCAATTCACACTTTAAACAGAGCTCCTCCCCCCACCCCCCCAGGGGACTCTGCACAGTGATGTCAGGGAACCCAGCCCCAGAAGGGTCAAAATCACTTCCCTTTCCGGAGAGCCTTGAGCCCCAGTTCCTGGGAGCCCCATGAATACTGATTATTTGTTTTGGAGTCTATCCGAATTTCAAAGCTCCAGGTCCTAGGTACAAATAACACCTCCAACAGGAAGCAGGGGGACAAAGAAGGGTTATAGTCCTCTGAGCACTAGATTGAGCTTATTTAAGACAAGCTGCTCACAAAACACGTGCTCTGCCCCAGGCAGGATGGTCCCGGTCCTCCGAGCTGCTCCGCCTCTGGGGAACCTGGTTGGAAAAGACCAGTGAATAGACTTAAGGCTTTTGTTGTCGCTGTTGCAGTTACTTTTGGAGACATATTTTTTGTTGTTTTTGTTTTTGTTTTTCGAGACAGGGTTTCTCTGTGTAGCCCTGGCTACCCTGGAACTTACTCTGTAGCCCAGGCTGGCCTCGAACTCAGAAACCCGCCTGCCTCTGCCTCCTGAGTGCTGGATTAAAGGCATGGGCCACCACGCCCGGCTTTGGAGACATTTTTGAGGAGTTGAAAAACCCTTTTAGGGAAAGAAGAAATACAAAGCGGTGGGGGCAGAATCAATTCGTTTTCTTCCATATTCAAGTACAGCACTTGGTTTGCTCGTTTAGATGCAAGAGCCCACTCGTGGGCTCTGACTGTTCTGGAACTCACAAGGTAGACCAGGCTAGCCTCGAACGTGTCAGAGGTCCACCTGCCTCTGCCTGCCAAGTGCTAGGATCAAAGCCGTGCACCACCACGGCCCTTGAGCACAGCATTTAATGTCTTTTTGGGTTAGGGGTTTGAAGAAAAGGTGTCACTCTGTAGACAGACTGGTCTAACCGATGATTCTCCTGCCTCAGCTTCCCACGTGCTGCTGGGATTATAGTTGTATGCCATCATAGATGGCTTTTGGACAAATTCCTTGATCGTCTTGGCTTTGTTACCTCTGGACTCCATAATGTGGACACTGAGCTTTACAAGCTGGTTTGTTAAACAACTAATGGAAGGTCTCCAGCCTAGCTCATTTTCTCCAGTGCCATCCGGAGCAGCTCATCTGTCCAGTGTCTTCTCAGGGTGTAACACTCTGGTGTCTGGCCTGAGTACGCCCCTCGAGCATGCCTCTCTGCACTCATCTTCAGTCTTTTCATCGTGACATCCTCTTCCTAGGCCTCTGTAAGGGACACTGCATGTCATGTAAGCTTTGTCCCATGCCCCTTCCTTTAAAAAGCCCTTTTAGCTGGGCATAGTCCACACAACTTCAATCTTAGCACTGTGGTGGGGTGAGGCGGAGGGACAGAAGGGGATGGGAAAAGCAAGTGGCTCTCTGTGAGTTTGAGGCCAGCCTGGTCTACATGGTGAGTTCCAGGCCAGCCAGGGCTATACAAGTGAGACTGTTTCAAAGAGAAAAGTTTTCCTTTGCTGGGGAAGACCTCAGTCCTGAACTTCTGATTTCCAAACACCCTGGCTAATGCCGCTTCACATGTTCTTCCCAGCAGTGACCACCCGAAATTATTTTTCACTCTTTTATTTGTGTGTGTGTGCTCGTGCCCACCCATGCTGCCCTGTGCATGTGTGGGGTCCCGTGTGTGTGTACTCACACTACTGCCTGCGTATGGAGGTCAGAAAATTACTTTCAGGGGTCAGTTCTTGCCCTGTTTCAAGGCAGTCTCTCTTGCTGTACTATGTATTTTAGGCATTCCAGACGATTCTCCTGTCTTGAGTCCCATCTTGCCTGCCCATAGGAGTCCTGGAATTAGAGGTGCAAGGCTACTGCACCCAGCTTTTATATGGGTTCTAGAGATCAAAATCACGGTGTCAGCTGGTGAGGCCATCTCTAGCCTTCACGTGAAGTTATTTTAGTCACATGGTTATGAGGCTTTTTTTTCCTGACTTGCCTCCCCTGATCAGGGACAAACCCCAAGAGGTCGAGACTTTGTCATTTCCCAAGGCCTATGCAATGGCCAAGGTCAAACAAGAACATTTTTGTTTGTTTGTCTTTTGAGATAGGATCTTGCGATGGAGCCTATGCTGGTCTTGAACCTTAGATAATTTGAGTTCCTCGGCCTCCCAAATGCTGGGATTACAGGTGTATACCATCATACCTGGAAAAGAACACTGCTTAATGAACCAGTGAGTGAATAAACACAGGAAAGAAGAAAGGTCTCAAGAGATGGCTTTGTCTTGAGCAATGGAGCAAAGAAGGGGAACCAGGCCCTCATGGTTGGCGGCATCAGAAGCCCCTCAGACACAGCCCTCCTCGCTCTCCCCCTCATGGTTGGCGGCATTAGAAGCCCCTCAGACACAGCCCTCCTCGCTCTCCCCCGCAACTGCTGCGTGTTGAACTCTCTGTGAAGATGAAGAACAGGAGGAGGATAATGGCAGTTTGTCTTGCTGGTGGAGCTGGACCTAGGGTTTTACTGTGTTGGGCAAGCATTCCACACTGAATTACTTTACTGCTCCAGCTCCAGCTCGTTCCCGTTCCCGGAGACTCTTATATTTGCATGTGGCTCTCTTTCTGAAGGGTTTCCTGCTCTTTGAGAACAAAGCCTGGTCTAATTTGACTCTGGTCAGTGACTAAAAGTGTACCACCCAAGCATGTCATAAGTCGTAGATGCTAGGCAATCAATAAAAATGTTTATCAGGTCCAAATATAACCAAGCAATTAATGTTATAAATAATGAATCACTGATCATACATAACGTGTTACATTTTTTTAGTTAATACTAATAAAGTCATTCCTTAATGCTTCTCTTTAGAAAACACTGGCCTTTTTGATCATGGATGTTTTATTTGGGGTGTCTTTAAAGTCAGATGTGAAAATATGCAGGGTGTACCTTGGTGCCTGTAGGACAGAGTGGAGCTCTGTCAGGGTAGGGTGCAAAGTCAGAATTGTTTAAACTTCCTTATTGCAAGGGAATGGGGCTGAGCAGAAGCCCAGGGGAGGGCCTGCTGGAATTCCCTGCAGGGAGGTAAGTCACCCCACCCTGCTCTTGCCTTTGAGCTCAGAGGTTCTGGGAACCAGCCCAGAGGGGACTCTCCAGAGTGCAATGGGTGGGGGTGGGAGGGGTGGGGACTGGGTGGAGGGGGGGAGAGTTGGGGAATCCGCAAACAGGCTCTAAGGAACCTTTCCATAGATAATGCAGGTGGGGAGAGGGAGAGACCTGTCCCCAGGGAGAACAGAGGGAGGTTATGCAAAATCCACACTCAGGTGACCCCTGAGAATTCCAGGCTTTTCCTAGCCACACCTGTAGGCCAATTGTTCTGCAATCTTCAGGGTGGTTTAGCTGGTAAATTTATCTAAATCCAATCTTGGGGGAATGAGGTGTGGAGAAGGGGTTTCTTCCTGGGGGTAGGGGTGGGGTGGGAGGCAACTGACATAGCTCATGTGACTTGCTCTATTGCCAACATTCAAAATTCTTCAGAAACAAACTACTTAAAAAAATAAGTGTGACCTTCCTTTTTAAAAGTCCTCTTTCCTATGTTGCGTCTGTCTCTTTTAAATCCTGCATGCAGAGGTGGGGAAAAACTCTTGCCTAGCCCGAGAAGCCCGAGGTTCCATCCCCTGTACCGTAAATAATATATAAAAGAACACCTTGTATGTGGGGCTCAAACTGGCTTCCACTGGAACATCTCTCCACTGTTTTAGTGGCACAGGACAAGCCACAACCTGCTAAACCCCAGTGTGGAAAATGGTGAGAGGCAGAGTTCGTACTTTACACACTTGTGGGTGTGAGCTCAGGTGATCGATACAGGGAGGCTCTAGAACTCGTGGCTTATTCCTAGTGTGCATTAGAACGGCACAGCAGCGCAGATGCCACAAGCTTTGGCTTTGATCTTTCTCTTACTGCAGACTGGACCCTGAGCTTGCATATGTTAGACAAGCCCTCCATCACTGACCTAGAGCCTTAACCATTCTATTCCGATCTGCTCAATGGTCCACACAGGCCTCTGTCAGTCTCAGGACAGCTGGGGTAACAGGTCTGCACCATCAGGCCCTTTCCTCTGTGTGCCTGGGTTAGGTCCTAGAGTCTCAGGCCTGCTAAGTAAGCTGTCTTTTACTCAGCTACAGCCCTACCAGTGTTGGGGTATTGGTAAGTAGGAGTCACTTGTATTCCCTTCCATTCCACTGACACTCATGGGTTGGGATATAAAGCTCTGCCTAAAGACCAAGTAGAGGTGGGTATGGTCAGGTCCACTGCAAGGAATGAACAAGGTATGTCCTGGGGCGAAGGCAAGGGGCTGAGAACATCTGCCTATTTTTATCTCTCTGAGGTTTGTTCTCCGTGTGCCAAATAAAAGGCCACCTTTTAATGTAGTCTATATTACATATTTGTCCCTGAACTCAGCATAGGGCCTGCCAAACAGAAGGGCTGAATACATGCCGAGTAAGTAAATAGATCCAACTCACATTTCTTCCCTTTTGGTTTTAAGTAAAATAACTAAGTAAATAACTAGATAATTAGGTAAATACAACAAAGGAGATCACAGATGGAAGGGCTTGTTCAGCAGCCTCCTCTGGTGAGCATGAACCCTTCCGTGTCTGTTACGAACACATACAAATGTTTTGTATTTGCCTCATACAAATGTTAACAGGCAAGTTGCTCCTAAGCAGACTAAAGGCTTCCTTGTGTTTGTGACGACTGTGGAAAGAAGGGGATTTTCAAGTTTTAGAAGATCGCAAGCATTGTATCTCAGGGGGCTTACATATGCTTTATGCTGAGCTTGTGAACATTCAACAGGAGAAACTAAAGAGCTTAAGATTCACCACTGCCTCATAATTGTGGCACTTCTGGGTGAATGAAAAGGAAACCGGCACCGTTGAGCCCAGGAGAAGACTTAGCCCGGCGGGGCCTACAGAGCTATTGATTGTCGAGCCATCTTTCCACCCCCAAATTTGGGCTTTTGCTTGTCCACCTTTTACCTTCTACACATTTGGCATTGGGGCTCAGTAGAGCCCCACCACTCCCCCTACATAATTTATGTGGTGTGGGATAGCAAATCAAGAGGATTTTAAATGCTAGGTGAATACCCTTCCAAATTAACTACATTCCTAATTAAACCAATCTCTGGAGACGTTAAACAAACACCCTTGGCTACAGTACTGATATGATACCATCGCTGGGTGTGGTAGGGGACCAAAAAGGGTTCAAAGAGCAGGTCCGACCCAGTGGGCCTATTAGCATGACTGTGTCACCAGGCATGGCTGCACACCCTTTAATCTCGGCATTTGGAAGGCTACAGCAGGAGGATCGCTACAACTTTGAGTCCTGCCAGGGTAGCTCATGAGCTCTGGGCCCTTTGGAGTAAGAAAATAATACCTTAGCTCAACACAAAACACTATGTTGGTGGAGGCACCTAGATCTAGCCGCTGGACCGGCACACAAACCAGGAGCGGCAGGACTCGGAGAGGCCTGGGGGAGAAAGTGAAGGAGGGAGCCCGCAGCTCAGGCTGTGGAGCTGGAAGGTTCAAAGTTTTATTTAATTGCATATTTGTAGGCTGGGATTGGGGAGAGGGTGAGAGAGAGCTCATGTAGCTCAGGCTGGGCTCAAGATTGCCATATAGCCCAGGCTAGCCTTGAATTCTTGATCCTTCAGCCCCTGCTTCCCGAGAGCTGGGATTAAAAGTGTGTGGGATTAAAAGCATCACAACACGGTTCTTCTCTTCACTTCTATCCAGATCTCAAGAAACCCGTCTGTCCAATCTCCCCAGGTTACAGTGGAGGTCAGCAATGCACACCTGGAGCCAGGAGCCCTTCCCTCTTATTAAGTCATTGTCCTCTGGCAAGTGACTTAAACATTCTTGCTCCTCATTTCCCCAACTGCGTAATGAGACTATTGCGAGAGCCAAGTTAGTTCAGGTAGAGGGCTGAGCCCAGAGCATGGATGAGGGAGGAGCTGGTCACACTGCAGCTGCTGACCCCTTGCCTGGACACATGTCATGGCCACTGGTGGAATGAGAACGCCTGGCAGCCCACACCCCTAGAGGCTGCAAGAAACCTTAGTGTGTTTAAAGTTGAGGCCTGGAACTGGGCATGTAGCACAATGGTGTGGCACTGGCCTTCCGTGTGTGAGGTCCTGAGTCTGAAATCAAGTCCCACATAAAGAAAAGAGTTATAAAGAGAGGCTTTAATGCGCATGTCTGAATTTTACATTATTATTATTATTGTTATTATTATAGATGGGGGTCTCTCTTCATAGCCCTAGCTGTCCTGGAATTCACCCATTGGCCAAGCTGCTCTCATATTCTACCCACCTCTGCCTCCAGAGAAAGTGCTGGAATTAAGGGTACACCACTATAGCTGACTTGCTATAGTTTTAAGCAGCAGGGGTGAAAAGTGTGTGTGTGTGTGTGATTTTAGGTTTTGAAACACCTCCCCCCCCCCTTAAGCTGATTAAATACAACAGCCTCACTGTCCACCAATGAGTGAATGCATAATGTAATGTGAGATAATTATATATATGAATATTATGTAGCAATAAAGAAAATGAAATAATACATTGTATTTATTTATGTATTTTATTTTATTTTATTTTCTGAGACAGGTTTTGTCTGTGTAGTCTGTAGATCAGACCAGTGTGGCCTCAAACTCACAGAGATCCATCTGCCTTTGCCTCCCAAGGTCTGGGATTAAAGGTGTATATCACCACTGCTGCCACCACCACCACCATACAGTATGCTTTATTCTTAAGAATATCGGGAGGCAGAGGCAGGCGGATTTCTGAGTTCGAGGCCAGCCTGGTCTACAAAGTGAGCTCCAGGACAGCCAGGGCTACACAGAGAAACCCTGTCTCGAAAAACCAAAAAAAAAAAAAAAAAAAAGAATATGTTGTGAGTTGGAACCTTACTGTTGCTCTGGATGGTTTTGAACCCATGGGTGGAAGCCATCCTCTAGCCTCAGCCTCCCCAAGTTCAACAGAGGCATAGTACCAGAACTGGCTTCACGCTAGGAAAAGTTTATATGGTTTGTTCTTGTGGATGAGAGAAAGCAAAATCTACAGGGGAGATTTGGATGGGAGGTATAGACTAGAAATTCCTCTCCATAGAGTTTACATCTGGCAGCTGGGGTGGCGGGTGGGGGGTGACATCATCAAAGGCGGAACCTGCAGACTTCACCTCTCACCTATAGGTCACTCAACTCTTCTGGAACTCACCCTCCAGGATTCCAGCCTACTTTACTTCTTTTTGTTAGTTTTCTGACAAACCCTTTTTCACCTCTTTTGTTCATTTCTTTGATTCGTGTGTGTGTGTGTGTGTGTGTCTGTGTGTGTCTGTGTGTGTGTGTGTCTGTCTGTGTGCCTGTGTGTGTGTGTGTGCCTGTGTGTGTCTGTGTGTGTGTGTGTGTGTCTCTGTGTGTGTGTGTGAGGGGGGTGGTGTCTCAAGTAGCCCCAGTTGGCCCTGAAATGACTGATCTTCCTGCCTCTACTTCCTGAGTGCTGAGACAACAGGCATGTGTGGCCACACCTGGCTTTCTGCTCATCGCCTGGACCCCATGATTTCAGCTGTCCCTTATCACCTCTTATCTCCTCAGCTAGCTTCAGCCTTGCTCCTGACCTCCTGACCTGGATAAGCAGCTGCTCCCACACAGGCCATCTGCACAGTTCCTAGGCAGCCAGGTGGAACACATCATCACTCCTGCTTGGCCCTGAAACGGACACTGAACTCGCCCCATTTCCAGACCTACAAATAAGATCCCCATGTGCAGCCACCCAAACTAGACCTTAGAAGTCCCCACTGCCCCACAGCTCTCTTCCCACCCCCATCCCGATCTTCTTTTTTCTGCCCCTCAAATTTCTGTTTTGTTTCTCAAAGCTGGGGACCTACAGGGACCGTCAAGCCTGCTACACAAACACCAGCTCTTCCAGGTTTCGAGTCTGCCTCTTCACTGTTACTTGCCTGTCCGACCTTGAACTGTTATAATAAGTTCCTAATTGGCTTCTCTATCTCCAGGTAACTGCTCGTGTCACAAATCCTGGCAAAGGGACTTTGTTCTGAGGTTCATAGAGCCTTGTCTATCATCAAATTTTTAAATGTAGCTGAGGCTAGCCTTAAACTAGTGATCCTTCTGACTCTGTCTCTTGGGTTCTGTGATGACAGGTATACTACCATGCCTGGCTAGTACTCACTCTTGTGTGTACTATCTGTGTGTACACATACACTTGAGTGTGCATATGTGTTTTGAATGTTTGAGACAGGGTATTATTATTATTACTATGTAGTTGTGGAGGCCTGGATTTCCTGAGTAGTCTAACATCCTCCTCCTTCCTCCACACCCCATAGACTGAGAGATTATAGGTCTGCATCTTTATGACAATTTTCTATGTCTGTGTTTTTTGTTCTATGGCTCCAGTTGGCCTGGAACTTTGGATTCTCCCCTCGCCTCCTGACAGCTAGATTTACAGGTGTCAATCACCAAGCTCAGTTCTTGTTTTCATTTTTGTTGTTGTTGTTGTTAGTTTGTGTTTTCGAGACAGGGTTTCTCTGGGTAGTCCTGGCTGTCCTGGAACTCACTTTGTAGACCAGGCTGGCCTCAAACTCAGAAATCCGCCTGCCTCTGCCTCCCGAGTGCTGGGATTGAAGGCGTGCGCCACCACTGCCCGGCCATTTGTTTTGTTATAAGCATGCAAAGCCCTGGACTTCGCTCCCCCACTCCCCTCACCTCCCGCTGTCCCCTCACCTCCTGCTAGTCTTCCTCCCACCCCCATCCCAGTTTCCCCTGTGTCTTTCCAGGTCACAGAGAACCCATTACACTCGTTCCCCCTCCTTTCCTCACTTAAGGCTTCTTTTTTTCCTCTCTTGGTCCTTTCTAGTTTCATGACCTATGCCCACACCCTCTCCACACACATGTACACAATATATAAGAATTAAAACCTAGGGTCTGTCGGAAAACATGTGGCATTTGTCTGGATTACTTTGTTCAGCATAATAATTTCTAGTCCCATTCATCTTCCTGCAAATGCCTCGATCACAGTTTTCTTCATGCCACAAACAGTGTAGTGTTTGTGTGTACCCGCTGTATGTGTGGCTGTGCGTGCTTGGATGTGCTCACCTGTGCTCGTGCGTGTGGAAGCTTGAGACCAACTTCTGGTGTCTTCCTCTACTATGCTCTTCCTTATTTTGGGGGGGTCAGGGCCTCTCACTGAACCTGGAATTTGCCCCTTCTGGGTGACAGCAAACAGGAGTCTCTACCTCCCTGGAGACGGGGTCACGGTGTGCTCGAGCATGCCTTGATTTTCTGTGGGTTCTGGGGACTCAAACATAGGCGTTCACAGTGCTTCCTTACCCACATAGACCTTTCCCCAGCCCGAGTGTAGTACTTCTTGAGGGACAGTTAAAATGATCTCCACATCACTGCCACACCCTGGGTAATTCCTGAATCCCCTGGGACCTCCTGACCCTGCTTTCTCTGGGATTTATAATTTTTGGTTTTATTTGGTTATTTCTAATAACTCAAAGTGATTTGACAGCATAAGATGATATCACAGCCATGCTTCCGTCTCCACAGACCAGGAAGGCTCTTCCTGAAGTGCCTCACACTGGAGCAATACTCTGCCAGGGAAAAGGCAGCTAAACTTCCCTGCTGTGAGTTTGAATTTCATTTAATTAACATGGCTTTCTTCTAGTATTAGCTAAGTCTTTAGAAAACAGTCAAGGGAAGAGAATTTGTGTCTTTTTGAAAGTGGTCTTTATTAGAAATATAAAAGACAAATTGAATATCAGAGGAACCTGTATTTCATTTGTGGGTCTCAGTTATTTGCAACCTAAATGCATAGTGCGCAGGCCTACACCAAACTCTGTGAATGAAATGGTAGATCTCTGGACTACACCTCAGATTAACTGAGTTCTGGCATGGAGTCCAAAGGCTCTGCATTTTTAGCGCCATTTGTTCCTTTGAGACCATGCTTCACAGTATACCCCTGGATGGTCTGGAATTCTCTTCAAAGTCCCGTTCAGGCTAGTTTCCAAGTTGCCGCAATCCTCTGACCTTACTTCCTCGAGTTGCAAACACAAGTTCTCATGTCTGGCAGTTGTTGTTAGCAATCCTGACCATGAAGAAAATTCTCCATGTCTTCAAAGGCACCATTTCCACCTCCCTGGCGACAGACTCTGCGAGAGTCACTGTACCATGTTTATGTGAGAACTGGGGTAAGGGGCACAGCTTAGTGAACACCAGGCAACATTCTACCAATCGAGTGACAGCCTTGGCCTCTCTTAATCTTCCCTTCTTCATTTCTTTTCCCTCTTCCTCCCTCTCTCCTCCCCCTCCTTCTAAAATTCAAGTGGGCCTTGAACTTGCTAAGTAGCTGAGGATGATCTTAAACTCCCGATCCTCCTGGCTCTGTCCCTCTCATGTCAGAATTATAGGTCTGTGCCCCTTCACTAAGTTTTACCCTTTTCTGTTTTTGAGACAGGTTCTCACAGCTGGCCTAGAACTGGTGGGTATTCTCCTGCCTCTGCTGCCAAAGCAGTGCTATTCCATGTGTGAGCTGCCATGCCTGGGTCACCTTTATGTTTGTACTGATTTCTTCTGGATTACTTTTTTTCCTCAGAGCAGATTCCAGCTGTCATTCAAAACTCCTGAGAGGTACTGGAAGCCTCTAAGGCAGAATAGAACTTGAGTCCGTAGAAACATCGGTGCAGTCAGCCACTCAGATGCTAGGCCCACAGCCTCACTGTGAACAGGAAGGGTTCCTAAGCCGGATCCTGCACATTCCTAAATCTCAGTGCCTTGCTATCCTAGCCGAACATTTATTTATAAAAACATGCTATCGACACATGGAAGAAATCCACAAAAACATCCCAGAACAAAAACCCCAATGTGTGTGTGTGTGTGTGTGTGTTAGGGATTGAACCAGGGCCTTGTCCATTCACAAACAAGTGCTCCCCCTCAAATGACTATTGTTTAAGGAACTTAAATAATTTATTTCTTAGAAAAAATATTTAATGCTAGTACCACTTAATAAGCCCATGTTACGAGTGTGAAGAGGGCCCAGAAAGATTAATTTCAAGGTTACTCAGTCATTAAAGACTCAGCCTGCCTATGCTAAAACTCAATCTTTTCAGGATGCTTTGTTGTGCATCATATCCAAAGAGGAGGGAGATAAATTGCCTGCTGTCTTGGCTTTCAGTCACTATATGATAAATTAAGATGGGAACTGTGCTTAGGGCTTATGGGAGGAGGTCTAAGCACCTCAAGGAAGGGAGACAAGCTCAGAGGCCATCGCTACTGCAAAGGGCCCTGGAAACAAACGGGTTCAGTGACGGAAAGGAAGGTGACCTGTGCCGGAAATGGTGTGTGTTTCACCATGACTGAGTAGAGAGGGGCCACCACAGAGTCCTTCACTGGAGCCCTGGAAAAAGAACAGGGTGTTAGAACTCAGAAGGCCTTGGACGTTTGGCACCATGGGGCAGCAAAGAAGCCTTCTTGAAGATGTAAAGCCAAGTAGTGAAGGCCTCAGTGATGCTCTGGTCTCTGTGCGGAAAGAGGTGAGGCCAAATGACTGGTCAAGAAGACACTGCCAGAAGCCAAGTGGGCCCAGAGAGCATCAATGACAGTCAGAAGGGAGGGGCCCTGGCAGGAAGGAGAGAGGAAGCAGGCCTCGGGGTTGGGGGCAATCTAAAGCCGAAGAGTCTATTTCCTGCAGGCCGGGAAGCTCGTGGTCTGGGTTCTCATGGGGTCAGAATGTGTGGAGTTTCATGTGACAGGAGGTGAGAAGGCAGGGGAAACAGTTTCCAGGGTGAATCTGTGAGGGCCTGGCCTTAGGGTCAGGCTTAGTGAGGTGTTGTCTGGGCTCTGACTCCCTTGGAGGCAGAGGCGTTCTGCCCCAGTGGTCTGAGGAAGGTTAACTGCTCTGACACCACCGACAGAGAAGTGTGAATAAGGGATTTGGACTTATCGCCACTAAGTAAGGAAAATGGCTGCTAGCTGGCTGAGCAGCTAAAACGTTCCTGAATGGAGTCAGTTTTCAAGAGCAGCGGTGAGGTTTTCCTTCAGACTGGAGGCTGGAACCAGGATCACCTGTAGTCACAGCAGGTTTCCCCCGAATGTTGATCTTTTTCTTCTGGTTATATCTCAGACAGTTACCAGTGGCCAATGACTCAGTCTTTCTCATAATTACCACCAATGGCTGACGAGTATCTCTTAGAGGTACGTGTCTCTCTCGCACAGGGGCTGTGAAAAGGAAGGGAATTTATGGCAACTCCAGGCTACACAACTATCAGGCTTTAAATTAATTCCTCCTTATATCTCTATCTGTGGCTTGGAAAAATGATGAAGATAATTAGGTACCTTTTAAAGCGTTCAGCAGGGCCTTCCTTTGTGCCCTTTCTTTTCTCCACTATGTGAGGGTAGATGATATACACGCAGCCATTCCTAACCTTGGCTCCTGGACTTCTCTTTTCTCCAAGGTGTGAACGTATTTTAGTGAAAGTTTCATCTCGGCTTTGTGAATAATTAATCCTCGGTTTCTTCGTGGCAAAAGTAGGAGTACAAAAACAGACCATAAAACACGCCCTCCCTGAGCAGGCTGGGGCCACCGGAATGTGCTGAAGTCGCATTCCAGCGCCTTCCCGGCCGGGGCGCCAGAGGGGATTAACCTGACTATCTATCTCTGCTTCAGCTTTCAGAGAACTGGAGGGAGACAGGAAGAGGCCTGGAGCCATTTCCGGGAAACCAAGGTCGGGGAGCTGGGGAAGGGAGTGGGTCCACTCAGGGAGGCGAGGAAAGCACCCAAAGAGAAGGGTGTAGGACGGATAGAGCTGCAGGGCTCATGGAGGAGTGAGGGGCTACCCGAGACTGAATTCCCGCCATCCTCCCGCCCAAGACAAAATAGCTGGAAATACAAACGTGGCTGCTGTTCCTGGTTTGTCTTTTTGAGACAGGGTCTTAACTTTGTAGCCCAAGCTGGCCTCGAAGTAGCAGGTGTATATCTCAACCTCACAAACGCTGGGTCACCCAGTTTGCATTCACAGTTCTTCATGTAGATGCTCCTGTGTGTGACAGGGAAAATAGCTGAACCATCTTACTGGGTTGTAGTTAGTAACCTCGAAAACAAGAGCAGTCCATTAAAAAATGTGCGAGCATGCCGATAAACAGAAGCTACAAACCCACAAAACTTTAAAGATTTTATGACTCTTTTTCTCTTGAGACAAAAAAAATCTCTTAATGTATTATCAGGCTGGTCTAAAACTCATTGTGTTGCCCAGGCTAGCCTCTGAACTTGAGATCCTCCTGCCTCAGCCCTCTGGGTGCTGTGCTCACAAGTACACACTGTTATATCAGCCGTGGAACACTCTGGTGTTTTTTGTTTTTTGTTTTTGTTTTTTTTGACTCAGGTTGTGGAGTTGGTTTTGAAAATGAACTCAGTGCCAATTCCCTGAAGCCCCAACCCTGCTTTTCTCTTTTCTCCTCACCCCCTTCCTCCCATCCTGCCTTCTCCTGCTTCTTCCTGCTCCTCTCTCTTGTGAGACGGGATCTGACCTTGACCTCATTAAGGACAACCTTGAATTCCTGATCCTCCCTGTTCCCCACAAGTGTTGGTTTGTACTGACTGGGAAGGGGTTAAACACAGGGCCGGGCCACCCCCAGACCTGTTTTATTTTACTTTTTGTGGTTGTAAAGTAAGTTCTGTACCCCAGGGAGGTGCTCCCTTCCCCGGGAAGAAACAGTGTTACTTGCACTTAAGGCCCGTTCTTACCTCACGTCTTAAGCAACACTGTCTGAGGACTTGGCTGTTTTGTATGCTTCACACAGAAGGCATCCACAATATGAGGTCCTTCATAGCTGGCCTCTTGCAGTGTGTACAGCTCTGTTTTCGCTGTGTTGCTTGTTTGAATCAGGGTCTCTCTGTGTAGCCCAGGCTGATCCGCCTTCTTTAGCCTCTTAGATTACAGGTGTGTGTCACCAACTAACTGCCTTTCCATTTGTCCTGGTTTAGGTCTAACTCACAAGCATCAGTCTTTTTTCTCTTTTCCTATCTCAAAAGGAGATTGTTCCCTCTGTTGTTCAGGCTAGCCTGGAACAAACTATGGAGTCAACCGGCTGACTCAGCCTCCCCAGTATAGGTTATGGTGTGAGCCACCAGGCCAGCTATGGTTTTACTCTCGTAATGCAATGCAGCGTTGCTGCTTTCGACTACACCACATTCCACCCATTGACCGTGCCGTGTTCAGTCCCTATGAGCAATGCTCCTGTGAACACTGTGTGAACGTCCAGCGTGCAGTTTCCTTTCCTCCCATCCGGCACAGTAAACTTAGGTATAACATTTTGAGACATATTTTGTAAAGTGATTGTATCATTTTACTAATAACATGTGAAGTCACAAAGATGTTCCTACCTTTCTTCACATCCCTGGTGCTTCCTGTTGTTTCTGATGCCAGGATACTGAGTGTGAAGTGGTAACGCACACACAAGCATGTGCGTGTGAGTGAGAGTGTGTGATTTATCTATTTTACTTTTATGTGTATGAGTGTTTTGTCTGAGTGTGGTATCTTCGTACCACACATATGACCTCCAGAGAATAGTATAGGGCACTTTTCACCGGAGCTGGAGTTACCGCGGCTTTGGCTCCCACGTGGGTCATATATTCCCTGGAATAATAAGTGGAGCTTGGGGTCCTCCTGATTGGTGTTCTAATGCCATGTAATCGTCTCAGGAATCCATTTGTAGTTTCCTGTTGGGATGTGAGTCAGCTGAGGAGACCACGGGCACAGCGTGCTCTGCTGCTGTGTCTCAGGAGCTGCCATGCACTGTGAGCTTTATTGGATGAAGAATAAACTCCCGGACTAGCACATCAGTTGCACAAACAAAGTTACTCCTGTAGCCGTGGAGCAGGAGTTTGGACAGGGCCAGCCCTGGTGAGCACAGAGATAGGAGGGGAGGCTCATTTTAGCTGTTGCTTCTCCCCATGTCTCTGCTGTCTGTAAAGGTGTGCAGAGGACTCTGTGACATCTGATCACCATGGGAGAGGGGAAACCGCTTGGGTTCATTCTGGGGTTTTGCCTCTTTCTGTTGGCTATTTAGTCTCGCTTCCCTGGGGATGTTTCTATCTCAATCAGGGCCAGAAAAGTTCAGGGCTTCTAAAGTAGACTGCTGGGGCTATCGCCCTAGCCTACTGGCCAAGCTCAAAGCCCATATTTAGAAGCACCAGCCAATGGGCGGGGCTTTCCTAGACAGCTGCATCTAAGCAGGTGAAGTTCCAGCCAAGATTATATTGGGTGTGTAATAAAATTAAGGGCAATAAAACCAGATAAACCACTTCACTACAGCAGTTTACTGGTAAAGTCACTCTAACAAGATGTGGAGGTGAGAGGAAAAATTCAGACTCTTTGCCAAGCTCTTCCATATATCATGCGTGTCACTTGAGGTTGGGGGTTGTTTGAGAAATGCTTCTGGGGACGATTTTGTCTTTGTGCAAAACTCATTGAGTCTTTAGCCAACCCGGAAAGTGGCCACTACCCTCCTCACCTGGGCCACATGGAACAACCACCATTGCCTCTGCTGTGTACATCATTAGGCTGCATCTCAAGAGCATAAAGTAACAGCTCAGAAGAAAGTCTCTGAAGTGGTCTTACTGTGTAGCCCAGGCTGGCCTAGAATTAGAGAACTCCTCCTCCTTCATGCCTTCACCTTCTCAGAGATGGAGCACCGCATCCCTGCCAACCATCCCTGCCACCCTCAGGAATGTGCACACAGCACACCTTTTGGTTGTTGCTAAGAGATCACTATTGAACTTCTCAACATGTCTCGACATGTTCTATCGCACAACTAGGAGGATGGAGAGCCCATATCAGTCTGTCTGAATTCAGAGAGTCTAAATGTTGACCCACATCTGAAAACCACAGTGGCTTTGTATTTCCAAAGAATTCCTTCCTTTTCCTTTTTAAAATGTTACTTTTGTGTGTTGGTATTTTGCCTGCATGGATGTCTGTATATCATGTGTATGCCTCGTGCTCGCTCACAGAGGCCAGAGGACTGTGGGGATGCTCTGGGGCTGGAGTTACAGACAGTTGTGAGCTGCACTGTAGGTCCTGGGGATTGAACCAGGGTCCTCTGGAAGAGCCAGTGCTCTTAACAATTAAGAAGTCTCTCCAGCCCAAGAAACCGGTTTCCTAACTCCAGGCAACGTGATGATGTGTAGCTTAGAAAGAGTTGAGAAAAGATGGGCTGGGGAGAGGGCTCAGTGGAGAGCACCTGCCTAACACACATGAAACCTTGAGCTTGACCTGTTCTCTGCAGCCGAGAAAACATGGAATCAGTGTCTGAAAAGTACTAGTTTCATCCCACACACATCCTACACACACACACACATCACACACACATCCCACACACACACATCCCACACACACACACATACACAAATCTGCACATCCACTGTGCATAGCTAAAGCAAATAACTGGATTAAGATTGCTTCTAAGGTTGGTTGGTTGATTCATTCACTCATTCATTCAGTCATTCACTCATGTATAGGCTCATACTCTATAGCACAAGCTGGCCTGGAACTTTCCATTCACCTGCCTCAGCCTTCAGTGGTGAGATTATAGATGTGTATCACCAGACAGGGCTTCCCTCCCTCCCTCCCTCCCTCCCTCCCTCCCTCCCTCCCTCCCTCCCTCCCTCCCTCCCTCCCTCCTTCCCTCCCTTTCCTTCTTTCTGCCAAACAGACAGACCTCAAACTCCCTGTGTGTTGACCTTGAACCTCTGCTCCTCTTGCTCCAGCTTCTGTGTTCTGGGATCACAGACATTATTACATTATTATTACAAGTGGTCTAACCTATGCTTGCTTAGAAGTCAGTTCTTAACATTGGAAAAACAGGAGTTGGGGAGATGGCTCAGTGAGGTGCTGGCTGCACAAGTCTGAGGACTTGAATTCACATCCCAGCATCTGCATGAACATCTTGGTGGTACTCATCTGCCACCCTAACACTAGGGACAAGAGAAAAGCAGATCTCTGGGACTTGTTGGCTAGGCAGTCTAGCCAAAATGGTCAGTTTTAGGTTTAGTGAGAGACCCTATCTTTAAAAATTATATAAAGATAGAGGAAAGCACTCAGTTTTGACTTCTGGTCTATGTATGCATGTATGCTTGGGTATAGGCACCCAAGCACATGTACACACATATGCATATATGCACACAGGTACAAGTACCACCCCCCCATGTGTATAATACACATACACCACATATACCAAATAAAACAAAGTATGTTTAAAATTGGGAAACCTGAATAGACCCTACATTTGCCAACACAAGGAGAACATTTTTTTATTGTTTTTTGTTTTGTTTTGTTTTGTTTTATTTTGGTTTTGTTTGAGATGGGATCTCTCTATGTTTCTTTGGCTGTCCTGGAAGTCACTAGACAAGGCTGGCCTTGAACTCACAGAAATCCTCCTGCTTCTGCCTCTTGTATCCTGGGATTAAAGGTGTGCACCATAATCCCTAGCTGTTCATTTTGCTTTTTGATGTTTTTATTCCTTGGGACCAGATCTCTTGCATCCCAGGCAGACCTTGAACTGAGCCTCCCTCCTGCCTCAGCCTTCTGAGTAGCTGGGCTAACCTTGCTCAGCTTGGCCTGGGTCTCCAAGACAGAGAAGAACAATCCCAAGTGGCCTGTCAGAGAAGCAGGGATGGCTTCCTCACATATTCAAGGAGGGCTGGGGAATGACTTACACACTGGTCACTGGTCAGATACTCTTCCTTCTAGAAAATTCAAACCTAGCTAAAAGAAGCAAGCCTAAGGCTGAGGGTGAGTTCACAAGCTCTGGGCATTGCCCTAGCTAATGCTGAAGGTGCCCACCAAACCACCTCAGCTAACAATATCCCTCTGCAGGACACGGAACTCAGACTCCGATCCAGTTTGGTCCTGCCATAACAGAGCTTGTTAAAAGGATTTAGAAGGGGTTTGGCCCAATCATATTTCAGAAACTAGATGACCAGGAAGGGTTAAGGCCCTCACACTGGGTGCTCTTTAGTGCAGAGCAATTCCAACATGTCACATTCTCTTTTCTGCATATCTCATGGGTTGCTTTTATTTGTGACTGCTATCTGCAGCTCATGATGAGTCCTCAGCCAGCTGTGGCAGGATATGGCTACAGTTTAGAGTCCCATCAGAGTTGTATGTGACAGTATCTGGCATTCTCTTAGTATGCCAGATATACTTCTCTTAGTATGGCAGTCACAATCCCCAACAGGACGTGGACACTAAAGCGCTGAAGGAAGTAACTAAACCAATGCCTCGTGTCAGGACGTCTCACCCTGGCTGTGCTGGTGAGCCACCAAGTGCCTGTGTTACGGGATTCTTCAGCCGTGCAGTCAGATAAGCAAGACTACACACAGGTTAGTAAAGAGTAATGAAAAAAGAAAGTGCTCCAGATGTGTGTGTGTGTGTGTGGGGGGGGTGTGGTATACGTGTGTGTAGTATGTATGTGTAGTGTGTTTGTGTATACTGGGTGGTGTGTGGTACATGTATTGTGTTAAAGTGTGTGGTGTGTCCGTGGTGTGTCCGTGGTGTGTAATGTGGTGTGTGTGTGCGCACATGTGTGTTGTGCATGTATGTAACTCTGGGCCTTACCATGCACTCTGCTACTCTGCTGTAACCCAGGCTCTCAGAGCACAGCAGTTCTTCGTTGGGGCTGAGGTTGTAACTCAGTGGGGGAGCATGTGCCCAGAGTGCCCCAGGGGCTAGGTCTAATTTCAGCAGCCACGGAGAAAAGATGATTTTATATGTATAATAGGAGCTAGAGGCCCCAATTTCAAACATTCCAAAGAAAAACGAAAAATCAATCCAACTCCTAGCATAATAGTAGCATAATACTCCAGCCATTTAATACTCCAGCCATTTAATACTCCAGCCATTTAATACTCCAGCCATTTAATACTCACTCCAGCCATTTAATACTCACTCCAGCCATTTAATACTCCAGCCATTTAATACTCCAGCCGTTTAATACTCCAGCCATTTAATACTCCAGCCATTTAATCCCCTCTCAAGGCAAGCAATGGAACTAACGCTTATCGTTCAGAAACATTGGATACATTTTCATTTTTGTTTGTTTTGTTTTGTTTTGTCTTCAAGACAGGGTTTCTCTGTTTAGCCCTGGCTCTCCTGGAACTCACTTTGTAGACCAGGCTGGCCTTGAACTCAGAAATCTGCCTGCCTCTGCCTCCCAAGTGCTAGGATTAAAGGTGTGAGCCACCACCGCCTGGCTCCATTTTATACATTTTCAAATATAACGCACACCATGCCCATCTTCCATCTTCCTTTCATTTCCTACCACCTTCTCTTTCTTATTTAAAAATAACGTCTCCTCCTCGGGTTGTCACAGGCGTCTGGCACAGCAGTGGAACGGTTGTTGGCCTGCTGCTGCCTGAGGTTTCTGACATGACCTTCATCCCTCTGTCCTTTACAACAGAAAGCCACCCTTCCCCTCCACCCCATGACTTTGCCTGGAATATCTTAGCTGAACTCTCAGGCCATATAAAAACATCCTCCAGCCCTTCATCCAGGGGATGAATGTACAATAGATGTACAATACTAGCGAAAGGATCCCTGGTGGGGGTGCAGCTTTGCAGTAGTTTGTCTGCTATGTGCAAGGCCCCAACACTGAAAGAAAAAAAAAAAGCAGAGAAGAAAGAGAAACACTTTTCATTAACTTTGTATTGTAAATACATTTAAGATTTATTTACAATAGATTTTCATAACTTTCTCATTACATATGTGAATTTTTACAAATAAAACATATATTTAAGATATATAAGATATATATCACATATAAAATATAGATATTATTTGCTTTATTTTGAGAGAGAAGGAGAGAGAGAGGCTTCTATACTAGACACATCATATTCTGATTTTTTTTTTCTTTTTTGAGATGAATCTTGCTCTGTAGCTTGGGCTGATCTGGAATTTACTAGGTAGCCCAAGATAGCCTTGAATTTAGAGCCATCTTCCTGCCTCAGATATCCAAGTGCTGGGATTACAGTCATGAGCAACTATGCCAGGTAATAGCTCGGGTGCCTGTAAGTTTATTAGTCATTTGCTGTTTTCCAGGGGTAGTGCTCATGCAACAGTGTGTGCTGTGGTTTGAGTTTTAACTGTGTTCCTAAGGTACATGAGTTACAGGCCCATTCCCTAGTGTGGTCTAACAGAGCCTTTTAGAGGTGGGGCCTAGCGGTGGTCCTTAGGTTATCAACCCTGCCTTTGAAAGGGACTGTAGGGATTTGGTCTCTTCCTCTTTCTGTTTCCTGACTATGAGGGTGGGACCTAGCTGGAGGGCCTTAGGTTATCCCTGCCTCTGAAGGGGATTGTGGTGGTTCGGTCTCTTCCTACCCTGAGCACTTCTGCAGTTTTGCGCTGCCAGGGGTTCCTACCATGACCAGCCCCGAAGCCACAGGTCCAACTTGTCATGGACTCAAACCTTCAAAAGCAGCAAGTCATAATAAATTTTTAGTCCTTATAAGTTGATTGTCTCAGGAACTTGTCATAATATTGGCAAAAATAACAGTGTATGGGCTGGGGGTGAGAACATGCGTAAAGCATGCACAGGTCCCTGGGTTCAAACCCAGCCTCAAGAAGTAATGGCAAGCTTTATAAAGTGGTGGCTATTTTTACCCCAGCACTGGAGGGTAACTGCATCTCACGCCTGTCAATTGAGTCATATTTTACAGTTACACTGGGTTCCAATGACGACCAGGATTCTTTGCTAGCTGCTGAGACCAGTCTCCCGAGGTGCTGCCAAGGGAGCTTGTCTGTGATCATGTGCTGCCTCTTGCATCACAAATTCTTCCCCAACGCATCTGGCTCGACATGATTTTATCCCTGCCAAGGGAATGTACCCAGGCACACACTGCCCCTGGTGTCATGGGAGCTTGTCCTTGTGGGATTTCCCTCTGAGTTGCTGGACTCACAGCCTAACACACTTGGCTTTTAGAGACACATAAGGTAGCCTAGCTAGAGAGAGCAGGCAGCAGGCCCCCTGCACCCGGCACCAGGCTAGAGTAGGAAGGGAGCAGAGGGGACAGAGAAAGCAAGTGAAAGGTATCCTGACATCTGATTACAGTGGACTGAGGGGAGCAGGGGGGAGCCCACCAGAGAGGAACCGACAGCGGAATTGGTCTTTCCTGTAGAGTGCCCAGGAGAAGCTTTGTGAGGAGCCTGGAGGAGCTCAGCTATGCAGAGCTTGCTTATGGCTTAGGTTGTGGGCTCACTTCTCCAGCACCTTAGGCCCTAGAGAAAAGACTTTTTTTTCTTCGTCTTTTTCGATTTTATTACAATGTTAGGAACTAAATCCAGAACTCCAAAATTGCTAGGCAAGCTCTTCACTACTGAACCACATCCCAAGTCCCAGACCAAATTTCTCCGTGGAGCCCTGGCTGTTCTGGAACTCACTCTGTAGACCAGGCTGGCCTCAAACCCAGAGATTTGCCTTGGATGCTGGGACTAAAGGTGTGCACCACCACTCCCAGCTAGGCACTCTTTTTAAAGAGGAAATTTATATAGAGAGTAAACAAGTGGTAGTTGAAAGAAAAAAAATAGGGAAGATAGAAAAAGAAAGATGGGGAGGGGAGGGGAAGAAGAGGCAGGAGCAGGAAAGGAAATGAGAGGAGCTTTGTGATTGAGGAGAGAGCTCGGTAGAGGTGCTGTGGAAGCTCAGAGCCCAAAGGCCTTGAGTCAAGGAGGCACTGCCAACTGCGCCAGATCCACAAGGATCCAATGGCTGCCAAGCTGGCACCATCACCGGATGCACCGAGTGCAATTTAAGCTTCATATTTGGTGTTGCAGAGTAGAGATAGATACGCAACTGAAGAAAACGGGACCAGCAGCAATGGCCCCTTGGATACAATGCAAGAGAGAGCGGCCCGCCACGGCTGCTTCAGTCAGTCTGGAGCATCTGTGTATAGTTGGAGGAAGTAAGAAGCAAGACTACCAGAAACGGGCAAGACAGAAGCTCACCTCCTGTCCAGGACAGCCCCAAAATGGCAGACAAAAACCCACCACGGAAAACTAAAGCAAGAGGCGATCAAACTACCAGAGTAGATGCAATAGCACACCAGGTGACCAATCCTTAGTATGCAAACCAGCGTCAGTCAATGTTTTTAAAATCTAGTTTGAAATAAAATGCACAGCACTTCAAAGAAACCTTGTCAGCAGAAACATGTACTATGCTTCATATTATATATGCACTGGTTATCTTCAAATAAACTTAACTCTACAGCTCCAATACAAATATCACTGCTCTAGTGTCCCTTGACAAACTACCCTCTGCAACAAGCACGGGCCAAGGAAGTTGTCACTACGGAAAACTTTCCTGTGGGGTAATCTCAAGACTTTAGGGACAGCTATTAATGCTGTTTGCTCTGTTCAGCGAGGGTCTTCCCTTGAACTTGGGGTAAATGTCATGCCTCAGCCTTCCAATGGGACTGCAGGCGCCTGCCACTACACCCAGTTTTAATACTCAGGTCCTACCTTATTAGTGCAAACTCCATAGCATTGCCCAGTACTGTGTGGCTGGCTCAGGGAGAGAAAAATCAGCAGAAGGGACGGCAATCCACCTTCGTATTGGCTGAGGAGGAGCAGCCATTTGTGGAGGGGAGTCATGGATAGAAAACCGGGAGGCGGGAGGCAGGAAGTGGAGAAAATCTTAGAGGATGATGTCCAACGTAGGAAAATACCAGAGGGGTTTAGAACCATGCATGCTCTTCCAAAATCTCAGTACTCAGGGGATTATTGCCCTGCAGGTCACATGTGTGAAATCTGAGCTGAGAGCCCATGCAGTACATGAGCCTATAAACCAGCACTTGAGAGGTTAACAGGACTACAGCCTGGGACACATGGGAGTCCTGGACAGAGTGTACACACTGAAACCTTGTGTCTAAAACAACCAAAAGCCAAAGTCAACCCACTACCACTATCCAAAAAAGCTTTGTATAAATTCCTAGGAAAAAATACCCCTCAAAGTACTAGAGTGCTTTTGTTTATAATATTAAAATATCAATGATTTTTTTTCTTTTTTAGGTTTTTTAAGATAGGGGGTTTGTGTGTGTGTGTTCGCACACGCATGTGTGTGTAGCCCTGACTGTCCCGGAACTAGCTCTGTAGACCAGGCTGGCCTTGAACTCACAGATCTGCCTGCCTGCCTCTGCCTTCACAAGTGCTGGGATAAAAAGCATACACTATCACTGTCTGCTGTAAATGCTTTTTATTTGTATATTGAATTTTCTATAATAAACATTGGTTACTCACAGCATGTGGACCATGGTTTTGTTCTCTCTAGCTTTCTAAACTGCTTTTTTCCCATCACTTTATTCTGTGTAATTAAATAGTATACTATAGGGGAAATAACAGTATAAAGTATATAATCTTTTATATTACCATGTCTTATTTTTAAAGCAATGTTTGTCATGAGGAAAGGAGAAGCAGGAAGTTGCTTGTGTGGAGGGCAGGAGCAAGGGAATTTCACTTTCTTGGTGGCTTCTGGGCAGTCACAGTAAATGGCTTTTTCTCTGTCTCACCTTCAGCAAACATGACTGAGTGTGTGAGCATGATCGTGGACCGTCCCAGGAGGAATAAAAATATCCTAAAGAGACGCTTGTACCCTTTCCTTTGCTTGTCAGAAGCAATGTTCTCCAAGAAACTGAATTTCCTTCCCTAGGAACTCTGCCGGGAAAGGGCTGAGGTGTGTGCTGACTAGAGGAGCTTGTACCTGGTAAGAGCTTCCACACACCTCTGCCAGCTTGACCTTGCAGGAGAGACTGGAGCTGAGCCATGAAGGTACTGCTTGACCATAACTGCTTAGCTACGAATTCCTCTTCTCCACGGAAGCCTAAACCTCATCTTAGGACCCCAGAGAGGTACGTGGTGTGGGGGCACTTGCCAGACCTCAGTATGTGTCCTTCCCCCAAGGTGGCCATGTTGAGTAAATCTCCCCTTTCTATTCCCACTGTACAATTCCTCCATTCTGTTTAGTGTGTGCTCGTCTGTGCACCCCAGCACACAGGTGAAGATCAGAGGATTACTAGTGGGAGGTGAGTCTCTCCTTCTTCCAGGTGGGGCGCAGGGGTCTAACTCAGGCTGCCAGGCTTGGCTGCCGGCATCTCTGCCAGCTGAGCCATCTTACTTTTGCTTGTCTGTCTAGTTGTCCTGACAAGGATGGGTGGTCCATCCTAGTTTGTTAGGGTGGCTAGTGCACAGGCTGTGGTCCTAACAATGCTGGTCACAATCCATTGTGCTCTGCCACCTCTAAGAACCCAGCAGCAAGGGCAATCAACATGTCTCCTGGGAATACTTCCCTCTGCTACTCCGCGCAGCAGTGACACACTGTTTTCAGTTTTTGTACAGTGGTTTCATGTGTTTAGATGCTGTCTGTTAACCAAGTTATAAATATATCTCTAACCACATCAAGTCTTTCATATCTATTGATTCTCATGTGTTACTCGACAGTTAGCCATATGGTTTTATATTAAGTAACTTCAAAAATTAAGTATCCCATAAAAGGATGTACATGAACATTCAGTGATCCTGAGAGAACTGAGGGATGTGTAATGAAGACCATCTTCACAGAAGCCACATGGCCAAGCAATGGGTCAGATCTTCCCTGGGAGCTATCCTGGAAGGATGCCCTGTACCCAGTCAGGGTTTACCGATGAAGGGATGGAATGCTCAGACTGGCGCCGGATTGGTGCTGAGCTAGTGCTGAGCCCCTCCCATTCCTTGAAGGCACTCCGTCCTTTATCATCTGTGATGCTTTGCACATGGCAGGCACCAGTGCTCGGAGGCGGTGACTTCGCTTCCAAGCAAAGCAGGGAGAGAATCTGAGAAGAAGAATGGTAAAGGTTCAATTCTAGGAGTTGCTAACTGGGGACTCCCGTTCCTGTGCCTGTCACATGGGACACCTCATTATTTCTCACCTTCCCTTCTAGACACAGGTTGTTTCAGGTTAAGGATGGAGGCCAAGTATCTACAGAAAAAGATGCAGAACTTGGAGACCTGAGGTTTTCTGGTAAAAATCTGGGTTATTTTCTGCCTTTTAGAACCAGATTTTGACTCAATATTTGTGACTTTGTCCACTTGCTCTTAAACTCCAGGGACATTTGTAAGATTGGCCTAAGCAACACTTCGGAGTTAAGTATCCAGCCAAAGGTAGCATCCATGGGCACAAAAGGTTTAGGCCTGTGGATTATTAGGGGACACAAGGGGCACTAGACTTACGTTTAGAGACAAAGAGGTTTGATCCCACTTTGAACCAGCTCACAGAGAATGTGTAACATAACGCATGACATATCTGCCTGAAGAAGGCCTCTTCATAAATACGTCTTGGTATCTAAAGTGTAGGAGTGTGAGCTGGATAGTAAGCTGAGCACACAGGAAGCAGAGGGGGCCGATGTAGCCCACACCACGTGACCCCCACACCACGTGACTCCCACACCACGAGAATCGCGCCTTTGTTCTCTTGGGCTTTCGTTACTGCCACAGGGTGAATGGGGAGACCGGTATGTGTCTTTGTTTGAAACTTGAAGAGTGAGACCTGTCCTGCCTGTGACACCTCCACCTCTGACACCGTTCTGCAGCCACCACCATCTCTTCCCCTCTGGTGTGCTGGATCTCCGTGTATGGAGGCTCCAACTAGGAGCATATCTAAGACTGGTAGGAGAAGCTCAGTCCTGCTTTTCCTACCCTTTCTAGGTGTCTCAAAGATGGTCTGGACCAAAAGGAAGTTTATTGAGCTATCAGCCAGCTGCTGGGTGGGTGTATTTGGGGGAACAGCAGGGAGCAATGCTTGGCTACGGTGACAGAGAAAAACAAACTCTTACACCCCACACTCCAGAGCACCCACCTGAGGCAGGTTAATCATCACAGTTGCCTGTGGATGAATCATGGCAGAAAGGCTGCAGGTAGGAGACAAGGAAGAAAGCTGGAGGTGTCTTGCGCAATACAGCGATTTCACTTCCTGAACTGAACTGGGTCAGCCTGACTGGGTTCCTCTCTCTCTCTCTCTCTCTCTCTCTCTCTCTCTCTCTCTCTCTCTCTCTCTCTTTCTTTCTCTCCTTTTTTTTTTTTAAGTTTTTTGTTTGTTTGATCAGAGAGTAACTGACTATCAGTGTCTGCTGTCTACCTTGTTTGGGGCATAGTCTCTTACTGCTCTTCGCTATAGGACAAGCTACCTAGCCTGTGAGCTTCTGCAGATGTTCCTGTCTCTGGCTTCCATACTGCCACAGGAGTGCTAGGATTACAGATGTGTACTGTGTGTCCAGCTTTACATGGGTTCTGGAACTGAAAAAGTTCATTGGGCCTGTATGGTAAGTGCTACACGCAGGTAGCCTTTGTCCCACCCTGACTGGCTCCTTCCTATGACACACACCCAGCCTCCTCCCAGACATGGTTTTGGGTACCTAGGAAGAGCCTTTCACCCATTCAGACCCTTTCAGGACCATGAGAGTGCTTTGTCACTCTGGTTTTCAGTGTGCCCTGTCCCCGGCATGTATTAGCTTTCTATTGCTCTCCTGACAAATTACCACAAACGTGACTGTTTAAACCAGGACAGATGCACGAGCTTAAAGCAGTTTAGTGGCCACTGGGATGCCTTCTCTCCAGGGGCTGTGGAGGAGAGTCTATTTCTTGTAATTTTTTTCTATTTTCTGCCTTCTGGGCATCACTTGATTTCTTGAAGCCTGGCTCCTTCCTCCATGTACAGAGCAGTACTTTAGCATCTCTCTTCTCTCCTCTTTTAGGGTAGCATGTTTTAGTTTGTTCTGTTTTGTTGTGGTTCTGGTGGAATATCACTATGGTGCCTGGGTTGATCTTGAGTTACAAGGCTCCAGTGATTGTCCTGCTCCAGCTTCTCTAGTAGCTGCGACCACAGGGACAGCCACCACACTGACCTTTCTTCTATCTTTGAGCTCCTGTTTAGTCCTAATAAGAATATTTGTGAGGGGCTAGAGAGATGGCCCAGCAGTTAAGAGCACTGACTGCTCTTCCGGAGGTCCTGAGTTCAAATCCCAGCAACCACATGGTGGCTCACAACCATCTGTAATTAGATCTGATGCCCTCTTCTGGCCTGTCTAAAGACAGCTACAGTGTACTTATATAAAATAAATAAGTATATCTTTGGGCCGGTTTGGGCCAGAGTGAGAGGGACTGGAACGAGAAGTGGAAAAAAACACAGTATTTGTGGGGCTGGAGAGATGGGTCAGCAGTTAAGAACACTTGTTACTCTTTCAGAGGACTCAGGCATCAGAATGAGCCTCCCCACCCCACCCCCCCTTTTAAAAAGATGAGTATTTGTGAACTAGGAGGTGGTTCATTCCCAAAATGCTTGTGGGGTAAACATGAGAGCCTGAGTTCAGTCACAGCACCTACATAGGCAGTGTGCATTTGTGACCCCAGTGGTCATGAGGCAGGCACAGGGGAGCCCATGGTTTGGCTATCTATTCTTTAAAATGTCTGTCTTCCTGAATGTCTGTATGTGCACCACATGCATGTGAGAGCTCTAGAAGGTCCAAGAGGATGTCAGGTCCCCTGGAACTGCAGTGACATGCGTTGTGAGCCTCTACGTGGGAGCTTCTGGGAGAGCCGTAAGCTCCCTTAGGCCCTAAGCCATCTCTCGGGATGCAAGCCAGCCAATCTTGATGTATCAGCGACCCAGGCTTAGTGGATTAGGAATGTAGAATTCTTTGGGGGCTAGAGCCATAGAACTAATCTATTACAATGTATGGATCCAATTTTCCATTTAAAATATTTTCTGTTCCGTTTTGTTTTGTTTTGAAGACAGGATATCTCTGTGTAGATCTGGTTGGTTTTGAACTCACAGAGATCAGCCTACCTCTGCCTCCCAAGTGGTGGGATTAAAGGTACCCCCAAAACTGATACCAATTAAAAGTTATTTTTAATTTACTATTCTGTGTGAGTGTGTGTGCGTCTTTGTGTGTGTGTCTCTGTGTATGCAGGCCTCTTCTCTCTCTCTCTCTCTCCCCCCCATCTCCCCCTCTCTCTCCCTCTTTCCCTCTCTCTTTCTCTCTCTGTGTTTCTGTGTGTGTAGGTCAGAGGACAATTGTCAAACCTTCCCAGTCGCTGTTGAAGCACTGTCTCTCCTTTCTGTGTTGCAGCTGGCCCGAGAGCTGCTGGGTAATTCTGCCTCTTCTTCCTATCCCACCATCTGAATCTTTCATTCCAGAGTGGAACATTGTTTGCTGATGATCGGCTATCTCCTTTCTCTACTTGACGCCACAGAAGTGTCTGGGTTACCTAGTGCTGCTGCACAACTTGACAGAGTTCAACCTGCTTAATCCTTAGCCTCTAATGCTAGCCTAACGGACACAGAGACATGCATTTGGCTTAAGCCTAAAGAAACTAAGGGTAAGTTAAATATGGTCAGAAATTTAGAGCACAGTTCTGTATTTATTTACGCATACAACCTAAGTATTACTTAATACTTAGAGTAAGTTTTAATATATAACACATAAAATATTAATATTTTTTGTTGTTTTACTAGCCTTAGATTATTTCTTTTTGTTCTGTGTGCCCTGCACATGCACAGGATAGAGGTCAGGTTCCCATTCCTTGGGCGGGCGTTGCCTATCTTGTGTTTTGAGAGAGGGTCTATCACAGAGCCTGGGACTCACTGATTTGGCTGCACTAGGTGGTCAGCAGTCCCCTGGCTTCCTCCTTTGTCTACCTCCACATTGCTGGAATTATAAGAATGTGTCACCACACCCAGTTGTGTGTGTGTGATATGTTCTATCCTTTAAATGCAGAGCCTCATTGCCTACATAGGAAGCACTTTACCAACTAAGTCATCTTGCCATTTATTTATTATTAGAGTTATATTATTGAAACAAAATAATGATAACAACAATAACAGAGTGAGAAGAGGCTAGTTCTCCATCACTGACAGCTGCTGTGGCATTGTCTACTGCCGCAGCCCGTGTTAATGCATCATCTATGCGCACCACAGACTACAGCTTTCAGCTGAACTAGACTCTGCTCTGCAACTAGGAAAGCAGAGAGATTCTAAGGTCCCTTTTAGGGGTAGGCTGAACACTTGAATCCTCAGGGTGGTATTCTCTAAAGGGAACCACGCCACAGTGGCTTTTGCCCCTCACTGCCCTAGCCCTGAACCCCTGTAGTGAGTGGCCTGAGTTGTATCTGGCACTGTCCTTGCCCCATATGCCTGCAGTGATCTGAGTTGTATCTGGCATAGCAGTCTGTTTCCTGTGACACACACCGCTCCAAACATTTCTCTTTTGCTTTATATGGATTTCCTCTAGTGAGATAGCTACAAATTCCCATTTCATCTAAGAACATTCTTTCCCTCGTTGTCATGAGCTCCCTGAGTGCTCTACCACAGAACACTTCCTGTGAGTTAAAAGCAAAGTGGTGGAGTGTGGGCTCCAATCACAGCATTGTACAGTGTTCCGAGTGACTGTTCTCTGAGCCAAGCAATTGCCACCTTGAATGGTTCTGCTATGCAGGCTTGCAGAATGATTATCGCATCTGGGCTTGCGGCTTATACTCTCACAGAAGGATGGAGGGTCACAAGACCTCACCTGAGTATCCAGAGGCTCCGACCACCTGCTGCTTCAACTCTGCCTTAATTGCACAGCACGGGGCAGGCAAATTGCCTTGGGGAGGGGCCAGAGAACACTAAGGGAAGAGGTTCCACCTTTGCAATTAAGGAGATGCTCTCATGCATGCTGGGTAAAGGCTTTCCAGGGGAGACCACACCCCTCTAAGTAACCCTTCACCGGGCTCTGAAAGAAAGCCTAGATAAGCTCACTGGTTCCTCAGAGGGAACTTTTGTGGAATGGTAGACCTTGCTTATGTCTTCTGCTGGGAAGGAAGTTTAACAGTGACACATGGCATCCATTACGTCATATTGGCTAGTGTTGAGCTGCAAGTCCTGTTGGTAGGCAGATAAACTGTGCCAGAGTTCCCGGGTTCAAGACTAGGTTTAAGATCCTAGCTGTTGACCCCAATTGAGGGATGGGGCCACCCACCCATCTCAAAAATATTAATACAGAGTTGCTCCTGTCAAAAGGAAATGCAGGGACAAAGAGTGGAGCAGAGACTGAGGGAAAGGCCATTCAGAGACTGCACTACCTGGGGATCCATCCCACATGCAGACACCAAACCCAGACACTATTGCGGATGCCAAGAAGAGCTTGCTGACAGGAGCCTGGTATAGCTGTGTCCTGAGAGGCTGTGCCAAAGCCTGACCAATACAGATGTGAATTCTTGCAGCCAACCATCGGACTGAGCACGGGGTCTCCAATGTAGGAGTTAGAGAAAGTACTGAAGGAGCTGAAGGTGTTTGCAACCCCATAGGAAGAACAACAATATCAACCAACCAGAACCCCCAAAGCTCCCAGGGACTAAACCACCAACCAAAGGTGCACACATGGAGGGACCCATGAGTCCAGCTGCATATGCAGCAAAGGATGGCTTTATCCGGCATCAACGGGAGGGGACACCCTTGGTTCTGTGAAGGCTCAATGACCCAGGGTAGGGGATGCTAGGGCACTGAGGCAAGAGGGACTGGGTAGGTGGGGGAGCAGCCTCATAGAAGCAGGGGGAAGGGGTGGGATAGGGGGTTAACTGGGAAGGGGGCAACATTTGAATTATAAATAAATAAAATAACCAATAAAAGAAAATAAACCTGACTGAATTAAACAAAACAAAAAACAAAACCAAAAAACCATCCTAACTGTACCACATAGTAACTATGTGGTCAGGGGAGTCTTCTTCTCTGTAAATCTCCTGTTGCTTTATCTGTAAAACAGACAGTGTGTAATATCCCTGAGAAGCCGGACTGGGGTAAGGTGAAGTATCAGCAGGGTAAGGGAAAAGCTGTGACTTCTGCATGCAGTCTTCTGTGCTGCATACAGTGTGCTGGCTCACTGAGAGCGCCTGCAGCCGGCACAAGAAGACTGTCACAGGCTGTGGATGCCTTCACTTGACCCTTTACGAGCTCCCTCTGTAAGATGAGCACGGCTGTTCTCCTCTGCGTCTAGATGACAACCCACTGGTAAGGAGATTTTCCAAGGTCACACTGCAAGCACTTGGCAGAGCGTCTGATGCCACATTCTGTGCCACTACGGCTCCACTCACTGTTCTCTCTGATGTGGCCTCTATCCCAGGTAGGGTTTTTGCTCACGCTCCCCACAGATATTAACGAGCATCTTACATCACAGTCTGACTGTGGCGAGATAGGGCACCGCTGGGTTTGAATGGAACACTTAGGCAATAAATGACCCACCCGGGATTTGTCCTGGCCCCCGCTGACGCTCAGAGCCCCACTTCACACTCTAGGAACTCAGCCTGTAAGGGGTGTCACTGTTACTACGGGATGAAGTCATGTGACACTCTCACTTGGGCAGTGCTGTGAAGTCCTTCGTGGGTCTGGGTGTGAAGGCTGCTGGGTGTCATCTCAGTGGGCTGTGTGAACAATGTCACAGCGTTTCTTTTAGAAGCTCACTGGGACATTCCAGTCTCACGTGTATCTCATTTTCCAGCATCCTGGTTTGGGGAACCATGCTCTTCTGTTCAGTCAGGTGATAAGACTCAGTGTTGATTTGATGTGTTTGAGTTGAAGTGCCAGGGATGTCTGGACAGTATGCAAGACCCAGGCTCCCATGTGGATACCTCTCCTGGTCCACCTTGATATTTGTTTTGTTTTGTTTTAAACCAGATTAAAATTTGCAAGCAAAACTGAGCATAGTAGTGTAGTGTCTGCCTGTAGTCCTAGCACTTGGGAGGTAGAGGCAAGTGGGTCTCTATGAATTTGAGGCCAGCCTGTTCTACATAATGAGTTCCATGACAGCCAAGGCTCCAGAGGGAGATCCTGTCTCAAAAAAACAGAAACAGAAACAAGGAAGGCAGGAAGAAAAGAAGAGAAGAGAAGAGAGAAAAGAAAAAGGGAAAGAGATTCAGTGCTTTGGGCTTGTGATAAGACAAAAGGCACCAACCGTGACTGCGCGCACTGTGAAGGTATGAAGGACTGAGTAGCCGACTGGAGACTTAAGTCATATTGAACCCTTTCCACATTTCTGCCTCCTAAAGACATAGGCTAGCTAGGTAACTAATTTAATTTTTTTCATTTCAATACTTTATTATTTTCTATTTCTGCATAAAGAAAAACTATGCAGAAAACATCAAGAACATTTAAGAAATGATTCCTCTATGTTACAATGGTAAAGGATTCAGTTTCTAAATTAATTAATTTAAAAAACAGGAAAGCTTTGACATGACATTTTGAGACCTTCCAAACATGTGGCCAAGTTCGTTTTCTGCTAGCCATCTACTGCTGGGCACGCAGCCTACCCCGAAGGTAGTTTTTTTCCTCAGTGAGACTCCCATGGAGGAACCTAAATTTTAGTTTGCAAGTGGTTGCCAGTTGGAGCTAGCTTTGGGTTAGGGATGAGGGAGGGTATGTGTGCCCTGCTGGTGCAGACCCTTGCAGGTGCTGTACGCACGCGACTCCAGTTTCTGAGTTCCTACGGAGTTTAATGTTGTTGATTTATTCACAGGGCACTGTGTTCTCGGTGTGCTCCATCTCCTCGTGCTTGTTCCCTCCGTTGTCCTCTTTCTTGGGGTTCCCTGAGCCCTCAGGGAAGGGATGTGATCTGGTCAACACATTTCGTTTTGGGCAAAACGGTCCAATGTAGGTCTTTCCCTCTCCACTACTCAGTGTCTGGCTGTGGTCTCTGCATCTGCTCCCGTCTGTTGCAGGAGGAAGCTCCTCTGATGATGGCCGAGCTAGCACCCTCATTTCTGCCTCCTAAAGACATAGGCTAGCTAGGTAGCTAACTTAAACTTTTTTTGTTTGGTTGTTTTTTTTTTGTTTTTTATTTATTTTTTGTTTGTTTTTTGTTTTTTGAGAAAGGGTTTCTCTGTGTAGCCCTGACTGACCTGGAACTCACTCTATAGACCAGGCTGGCCTCGAACTCAGAAATTCGCCTGCCTCTGCCTCCCAAGTGCTGGGATTAAAGGCGTGCGCCACCATGCCCAGCTTAACTTAAACATTTTAAGGCTAGGAAAATTCTAGAATTTAGTACAGATGGCACTATGCAAATGAGATCTTAATGCAAAGGAAATCCAGATTTGTCAGTGAACATTTAGTAATATAATCCTAGTAGATGAGGGGTAGAGAAAGGAGTGTTGGGAGTTAAAGGTTATCCCTGGCTACTGTACTGGCTAGTTTTGTGTCATCTTGACACAGCTGGAGTTATCACAGAGAAAGGAGCTTCAGTTGAGGAAATGCCTCCATGAGCTCCAACTGTAAGGCATTTTCTCAATTAGTGATCAAGGGGGAAAGGCCCCTTGTGGGTGGGACCATCTCTAGGCTGGTAGTCTTGGTTCTATAAGAGGGCAGGCTGAGCAAGCCAGGGGAAGCAAGCCAGTAAGTAACATCCCTCCATGACCTCTGCATCAGCTCCTGCTTCCAGACCTGCTTGAGTTCCAGTCCTGACTTCCTTGGTGATGAACAGCAGTATGGAAGTGTAAGCCGAATAAACCCTTTCCTCCCCAACTTGCTTCTTGGTCATGATGTTTGTGCAGGAATAGAAACCCTGACTAAGCATTTATGAGTCCCTAGGCTCAAACCACAGAAAAACACACATACAACATGCACACAGCATGAGGATTTGAGTTTGGTCCCAGAAGAAGCGTGTGAAAGTGAACATAGTAGTGCAACTGTTAATCCCAGTGCTGGTGAGATGGGAGGCAAATGAAAAATGGCATGTCAGGTTTTCTCCTTTCCTCTACATACTTGTGCACTCGTGTTCATTCATGTGCACCCACACATGCACACAAGTGTGCATTCATTTACAAACATAAACGTATGAGAAAAGGAGGGAACACCCTTCAGCTCAATGATGTCTATCAAGCAGTCCCCTCCCTCTCTGCTTAGCAGCAGAACAGCGACTTAACGGGTATGGTGAAAGACAGCACACATCAGCAGTCTAGTGTTACAATTACGAATTGTTGTAGATTGTCACAGTGCATCAGACAGAGCAACAGTGCATCTGCTCCAGACCCATTCGGGAAAGGCTCCTGGGAACTGTCCTTCAGACACAGAGTGGGAGCGTCCGCACCGTGCAGCACCCTGATGTGTGCCAGTGCCTCAAGAAGATGTCATGCAACAGCTCTGTCCTAGATGTTTAATGTCGCAACTGTCACCACAACAGCTAAGTGTTTTGACAAATGGGTTATATCAGGATGAAAATATCGGGGGGGGGGGGCAGAAGAATATCTCCCACTGAAAGTTAAATGCCCCTTCAGCTCCATGGTGCCACTGGGACTAGTCTATCCGGGGATATAATTGCAAATGGAATCAAACTGCCTCTCCAACCCACAAAACAAATTGCTGCAACACTTGGATTGGCAGCTCTCGCTAGGGGTAATTAGCAGCACATAAAAGCTAATGGCTAATTACCTTGGCCTGTGTTCCCGTTCTGGGAAAGACTGACTTAACAGATAAACCCAAGCTTTTTCATTCAGTGACTCCTGAGTCTGGTGAGGGCAACCGTGGAGCTGGAGGAGATCAGGGAGGTAAGAAAACTGCATGAGTAAATCGGCTGGCGGGCGGGGCCCTGATGGCGGCACATGCACACAATCCCAGTATCTGGGCAGTGGAAGTGGGAGCAAGGCTACAATCTAAAGTCCTGGGCTACATGGAAAAACCCTGTCTTAGACAAGACAATACAAAAAATGAGTGGGACTCAGCTCTTGGGAGGTACAATTGAGTAATTGACAGTGGCTGTATGTTAACTTTGGAAATAAAGTTATTTTAGAGAGGTGTTCAGTCTTTGTGTCCATTTCCTTGAAGGCCTGTTTTTCCCCAGATGCTCTGTTGTCAGATGCTGGCAATGTAAAACTCAGTGCAGAAGCAGCTGACCCTTCCCCCGCTCCCCCGCCCCCACCCCCAGGGCTTCTCTGTGTAGCCCCAGATGTCCTGGAACTCCCTCTGTAGACAAGGCTGGCCTTGAACTCACAGAGATTCATTTGCCTTGCTTCATGAGTGCTGGGATCAAAGGTATGCACCACCTCTGTGCAGCTAACATCTGGTTAGAATTAATGAAACTATTATACTGTCAGTCCCAATATGGGGGACAGAGGTAGGTGGAGCTCTGTGAGTTCAAGGCCAGCCAGAGCTACATGTCAGATCAGAGTGGCTTGGGGAGAGAAAATGCATAATTCACTTTTTTTGTAAAGTAAAGCAAAACAAAATAATTGTGAACGAAATGAGTCTATAAGAAGGTATTAATGAGATGTCACAAGCTCTGTCCTGGTGAGAAAGCTTCTCGTGAACTTGAGACAGTCGTGGAATTAGTGAATGGACTTGAGAACCTACATTAAACGGTTTAGTTAATTGGTTTGTTTTTCCTTCAAAAAGGATTTATTTAGCAATAAGGGGCAAATATGACCAAAATACATTGTATAAAATTCTCAAAGAATTAATTAAAATATAACATAATCTGTCCCCACACAGGAGGCAGAAGCAGATGGGTCTCTGTGAGTTCAAGGCCAGCTAGGACCACACAATAAGACCTTGTCTCAAAATAAACATTAACTAAAAGATGTATTCTATTGTAAACCATGTGGATGTGTGTGTGCATGTCTGCGTTACTCTATAATCATGTGTGAGTGTATGTGGGTGCCTGAGGAGGCCAGAAGAAGGCACTGCACCGCCTCAGTCTTGAGTTACAGGTACCTGTGAGCTGCCTCACGTGGGTTCTGAGAACGGTCCTCTGTAAGAGCAGAGCCATTGAGCTGTTTCTTTAGCCCCTGATTGCTTTTATTACAATAAGGAGTCTTTTCCTATGTAGTTCAGGCCAACTTTAGATTTATAATCCCCCTGTCTCAGACTCCCAAGTGCTAGGACTATAGGTGTGCCCCACTTTTATCTAACAGTCTTGTTTTTAAACATTGGCTTTGGAGGAGAGAGGATAAGGAATGAAATCCCCTAGGTCATCCTTTGCGACTGGTAGGAAGGAAATGTATTATTGAATATTTAAGTCAGGCATGGTGGATGGCCTGCAATACCAGCACGCGGGAAGCTAAGGTAGGGAGCTTAAAAGTTCCAGAGCACAAATAAAAAGACAAACACACAACCTGGCTGTGTAGTGACATCCTCTTTCTAACTGTACACATAAAAAGACAAACACACACCTGGCTGTGTAGTGACATCCTCTTTCTAACTGCACACATAAAAAGACCAACACTTGTGTGACATTATCTGGGGAGACATGAACAAATGTCTATCAGGCCCAGTGGGACACCAACAACAGCTACAAGAAAAGATTCCATGCAAGTTACTTACAGGAGCACAGGTGACACAAGGGAGGTAGCATTACCAAAATGCCCATGGTTGCATGTGACAACTCACTAGAGCTGCATCCATGGGTCTCTCTGAGTAACTTGAATGTGAAATCATCTCCTATCTCTAGAAATGGCTTTTACATAATCTTAGAGAGGGGTTCTGCAAGTCTTGTAAGGTTCAGAAACTTCCTGGGCCTTGTAAGTTTACCTACATCTTGAGTCCTATAGGCTTTTCTCTTCCCTAGAGGAAGAAAATAACTACAAAATGCTCCACCCCTTCCTCTGACAGTCTTCCCCTCTCCTCCCCTTTGCAATGGCCTCTGAGCCTTGGAGGACATGCTATGGATACTTGGTGATGGTGATGATGATGATGATAAGGAAGAGGAGGAGGAGAAAAAAGAAGAAGAGGAGGATGGTGATGATGTTGATGGTATTGGTGGTGATGAGCAGGAGGAGGAAGAAGAGGAAGAAGAGGAGGATGGTGATGATGTTGATGGTAGTGGTGGTGGTGGTGATGATTGGTGTCCTGGTAGTTCATTGTGGTTATATAGTGGCTAGTACTCTGCAATGTGATTATTATTATTATTACTATTATTATTTTGCATCTGTGACTGAGACTAGATGAGCTTGGGTACCCAAAGGCAGGCGCATCACCAGGAAGCCTACTCCAGCATGCATGAGGATCCGAGAGAGCTGCACTCTTGGGGCTCTCTGCATGTCCAGGTGGCTGAGAGGGGAGAGGCCTTGGGCACCTTGTGTCAAGAGCATTCTTAGCCTTGTAAGCTTGGTTTTCTTTCTGAATCCTGAGACCCCCCCTCCCTTCAAGATGAGACGTTTCAGTTTGGAGGAGATAGCTAGTAACAATAAATAAGAGGGGGAGGCAAACTCAGTTCTCTGCTGGTCTTTCTCATTTACTGGGTGTAATATAGTTTTCTTAGAGATCCGGAAGGCAGGCCTCAATTCCTACTGCTTAAGCTGAATCCAGGGGAAGCTAAAAGAATGTGTTCCACAATTAGGACTGAGACAAGGGTGTTCCTCTTTCTATTCATGTGCACTACAGTGCTCAGAGTCTTAGAGCAAATCCAGGAAAAGAAATAAAAGTGATACAATTAGAAAAGGAAGAAATTAAATTATCCCCATCTGTGGGAAGCATGGTTCTATCCTGAAATTCCACACTAAAGATTCGAGCAGAAAACAGAGAACTGATAAACACTTCGTCAAAGTAGCAGCACTTGAAAATCAACATTCAGAAGTCAGTAACATATATATGTGCCAATACACATATGTAATATATACAAATTCATATATATACACATATACATATATAAAACATTTATCCAGAAAGAAATCAGGATAGCATTCGTATATAACAGCTTCAAAAATAAAAACAAAAATTGTATAAAAACCTAACCAGGGAGCTGGAGAGATGGCTCAGCAGCTAAGAGCACTGACTGCTCTTCTAGAGGTCATGAGTTCAATTGCCAGCAACCACATGGAGGCTCACAATCATCTTTAATATGATCTGATGCTCTCTTCTGGTGTATCTGAAGACAGCTACAGTGTAGTCATATACATAAAATAAATAAATTTTTAAAAAAACCTAACCAGGATCTAAAAGCCTTCTACAATGAAAACAGAACCATTGAAAACCTGACCAGGATCTAAGAGACCTCCATAATGAAAGCGGAGCCACTGAAGGAAGAGACTAAGGAAGAAAGACGTTGTGAGATGGAAAGATCCTCACAGAGCACTTATGGCTTGGCAGAGCTGAGAGCAAAATGACACCACCAAAGCATCCAGTATACTCACACAATCCCCATTTACATTCACAAAACTACCAAAAAGTTCCAAAATTCATATTAAAATGCAAAAGATCCCAAAACCCAGTGCAATTGTAAGTAAAAGGAGTGATGCTGGGAGCCTCGTAAAACCCAACCTCAAACTACATTACAGAGACATAGAGCAACAAAGACTGCCTGCTACTTGCACAAAAATAGACATATAGACCAGTGGAACAGTGTCGGACCCCAGAGAACCCCACACATGCCCAGCTAGCTACTGCTGCATCCTTGCATTACGTGTGGGTTGGAGCCCTGGCTTGGGGTAACAAGGGAACAAAGGACAGACAGACATGCAGCAAAGGCTCTATTCCTTTTGTTTTCCTCTTCTTCCTGTGTCCTGACACCTTCTGTTTGCATACACTCCGTACGTGAATATATTTTTAAGCACATATTTAAATCTAGATTGTACACATGACCAAATCTGGAATATTTGTTTTTCTTAGTCTGCCATATTTCCTATAACATGATGATCTGCACTTCAGTCCATTTTCCTACAAATGTCATAGTTCTTCATCCCAGCTCAGTGAAGCCCCAGTGTGTAGATAGGCCACATTTTCTTTAGTCACTCAGTTACTGACCAGGAATGGGTGGACTTGGCTCTTTGATGGAGAAGCTGCAGTGCCTTGGAAGCTCGGTGTACTTATTTATACACAGCTGAACAGGGAGACCGGGCTCTTGCATACAGCTGAACAAGGAGAGGTGGGGTTCATGCACACTGATGCACAGGAAGGAATGGTAATTACGCAGCTGAGACGGAGACAGCCTCAGCTAATCTCGGTAGATGCTGTCTCTGTAGGTGAGCAGTCTTCTGAAATGGTTTTGGGGGGAGGGGGAAGCTGCTCGACATTTTCTGCAAACATTGTCAACACTCTGGACAAGAGGGAGCCTTTGCCACCCTCCTGGGCCTCACCAGAGGAAGGCATTGGTATTGCCATGGGTTGGAGGCACTGGCCTTCTTCATATGGCGGTACCTGGGTCAAACCGGACACATCCACCCCAGCTGCTTAACCTCTGATGAAGGTGTCAGGATCATACGGCCTCTTCCACAGGTAATGCTGGGGAACACAACCCCTACCTGTAAAAACTGGAGCCAGACTCACCCCTCTCCCCTGCACAACTCAAACCAACTCAAACTGTTTCAAAGACCTTAATGTAGACTGAAACTTTGCAATGTCCAGAGGAAAGCACAGTAGGTCATGCCAAGACAGAGATGTAGGCAAGGAATTTTCTAAGAAGTTCTCCACAGCAAAGAAACCATCAGCAGAGGAAGACATAGGCTGGAGATTGGAAAAAAAAAATTGCCAGCTATACATCACACAGAGGAATAGTATCTAGAACCTTTAAAGGATTCTAAAAATTAAATACCAAAAACAGTATCAATGGATTGAATAGTCCTCAAAGAGAAAAGTCCAAATGGTCAATATATGCCTTGATGTGTTTACCGTCTTCAGCTGCCAGGGAGATGCAAACTGAAGCTGTGCTGAGGCTCAGTACCACCCCAGCTGGACCAGTTATCATCAAGAAAAACAGCGACAAGTGCTGGTGAGGATGTGGGCAGAGAGGAACCCTATGTACTTTTGGTGAGGACAGAAACTGGTGTAGACAGGATGGAAGCAGAGTTTCCTTAAAAAACTAAATGTAAATCTACTGTATGCTCCAGCTCTCCCAACCCTGGGTATAGTCCTGTGAGAAGCTAAGTCAGCACACCCCAGAGAGAGACACTTGCACCCCACGTCCATCTATTGCTTCACTACTCAGAGTAGCCAAGAAGTGAAGCCAGCCTGGCTCACCCTCAGCAGATGAGGAGCTAAAGAAAATGTGGCAAGTCCACAGTAGAGCTTCACTGAGCTCTGGTGTGTGCATGTGCGCGTGTGTGCGTGTGTGTGTGTGTGTGTGTGTGTGAGTGTGTGTGTATGTGCGCGCATGGTACATGGTAGTAGAAAGGAGAGATGATGGGGAGGAAGAGGTGCAGAGGTAAAGAAGGGAGGGGAGTAAACAGGAATATAAGGTTCTGTAAGGAATAGGTTCTCTGGTACCAATTGTGGTTCCATCCCTTTGCTTTCTGGCTTAGAGTTTTGTAAATAATTCCTAAATAATGTTAATCAGTGAATCATGTCTATTATTTAGAAATATTTCCAGAAATAAACATTCTTTTTTCACTAATTTTATTTTATTGTATTTTACTTTATTTTGTGGCAGGTGTGCAAACACTCCCATGCATGTCACACACCTGCAGTACACACAGTGGGGCAGCGGGCAGGCGCCCCTACTGATCTGGTCTTTTCTGTTAGCTCTTTGGCGTCCCTTTTACCGTGTAACATGACATCTGCACACACCTTGGAATTAAGTTGTGTTCTCTGCCTGCTGCAGCAACAACATGCCTACCAAAGTGCTGCGAAGCCCAGGGCACCCTCCCTCCCTCAAGCATTTATTCCTTGCTCTGCCCTCACAACAGTTTTTGATTTGTTAAAACAAACAAACAAACAAATAATAAATTAGAATAGGTTCTGCCTCTCATGAGAAAATTTGCAGTTAAAAAAAAAAAAAGAGGCTGGTTGCATCCAGGTCCCCTGAAGTCCCCAAAATGTCCCAGGGAGAAAACCAGGGACTCAGAGCAGACACTCTGTCCAGGCTGCAGTAGGTGCGAGGAGAGCACAGCTGAGGTGAACCTGGCATGGGGCAGTGCAGGGTGGGCATCGTGCACTGTCACGTGAAGGGGGCACAAGGGCAGAGAGTTGTCACCTGAGCGCTTCCCAAAACCAATAACCCTTTCTAAACCCTAATAAAACTTGGTCGTCATCTAAAGCCACGAAGCAATACAAATCAGGGTTCCCGGACATCTTCAGGTTTCACATTCGGTGCAGTACTTACTGGTCGGCAGGGACAGGCCTGCGCATCACGCCACGCACTGTGATGTGTCTTCTCTAACCAGTGGATGATTACAGCCCACTGTGAACTGCCCCACTACCCAGAATATCTCCCAACACTGCTCGAAGTCTCTGTGAACCATTGAACTAGATCCAATCCTAGTCCTTAGTCTCCAATTTTAATTAGAGACCAATGGGAAGCAGAAAACTAAATCAGACACAGCTGTAGACAGAGAGAGGGGAAGAGTCCCTGTCTATGGTGCCTTGTTTCTTTATATTTGATGAGCAGAACTCTGAAAATAATTACTGTCACCTATGGCCACTCAGCCAGTCCAAAGTATCCGCACTGTGAAAACATGGGCCCTTTTTAAAAGTAAAATCAAACCATCAAACGAAGATCCCAACCCAACTCAAGGCTGCCGTCCCTGAGGAAAATACAGTATCGCCTTTACACACATCTGTTCGTATTCCACAACTGTGGTAGAGTTTGTTTTTCCTTTAAAGTTGAAATGGTAGAACACATCATGTTGAAAATACCCCAAGTTTACCAATTTAAGGGAAAATGTTGTACAGAATCATTGAATCTTTTCCAAGGGTGCCTCTGAACGTTAGTAGGGTAAATTTTGGCCATAATGGTGTGATGGCTTGAATAAGAATGGCCCTCATAGACTCATATATTTGAATGCTAGTCAGCAGGGAGCACAACTGTTTGAAAGGGTTAGAAGGATTAGGAGGTGTGGCCTTGTTGAAGAAAGTGCACTATTGGGGGTGGGCTTTGAGGTCTCCTATACTCAAGCTATGTGGCACAGAGCATCTCCTTGTTGCCTGTGGATCCAGATGTAGAACTCTCAGTTTCTCTAACATCTTATCTGCCTGTATTGATATCATACTTCCCACCATGATAACAATGACTAAACCTCTGTGACACACTTCCTTCAACAAGGCCACGCCTCCTAATAGTGTCACATCCTATGGGCCAAGCATTCATTCAAGCACATGGGTCTATAAGGGCTAAAGCTATTAAACCACTGACGTCATGGTGTTTCCTCATAGCAAGAACAGTGACTAAGGCAAATGGCTTTTTGTGTCTGGGTTTACAGTTAGTGCTTGTGAGAAAGGAAAGTGACCGAGAAGTTAACATTTGTTTTCAGCCATGCCGCACACAGAAGAGTTAAGACATTTTACTGATAGAGAATGTGGACAAAGCAAAATCAGCCTGGAGCTCTATAGCTAATACTTGGTGGCAGCCATAGATAATTTTTGAATCTGAAGGGGACTCACAATGACTGTCTTGCTCTGAGTAACCCGAGACATGGAAGCAAATAGAGACTCGAGCACTGCAGTGCTCTTTCTTGGGAGCTACAGCCCCAAATATAGAATAATAAAAATGACAAAGAGTTATAGAATATAGCACAAGCTCCTGATAGCCATGGTGACTAAATTGATCAGGAGGCTATTAGATTTCTTCCTCTGAGGTCTGTCTTGGCTCCCCACCCCTCCTCAAAAATTTGTTTCATTCCAGCTCAGACATTTTAACTGGGTGACTCGAGTCTTTACGTAACTCTTACTGTTTTCTTAGTGGCTTTGTTTACAACCGTGTAGAGCTCTCTGGTTCTATGACTCAGTGAGACTTCTCCCTGACTGCATCCCATCAGGAGCACAGCCTGCCGCCACTCACCACCTGACCATCCCTTCCCTGTCGGTGTAAATGAGACAGCCACAGGAAAAACAAGAAATAAACTCGCGGGCTTCCATCGTGCCAGAAACTATCTAGGCGAATAATCCAACCATCCATCAGATGTGAAAATGTCAAAACGGGGAAAGAGGAAAACCTGCAGTCACTAGGTTTGAGGGAGACTCATGCCAACGGTTGGAGAAGACACGGGCAACTCTCAGAAAACTCGTCCTAGGGCTTGTGGCATGGGAGGTCCCAGGGAGGAGAGGGTCAGAGCAAATGTGGCTGCAGGTCTGCTGCAGGCCACTTTCCAGCCTGCTTTCCCAGTTAAGGTCTAATGGCTACGCATCCTGTCCCTCTCACCTGTCTAAGAACACAGGATGTTCCGGAATCATAGCCCTTGTCTTCCCGGAATTTTTGCCAATCCACTTTCTCCTATATCCTTACAACCCTTTCTTTATCTCACTTTTGCCTATGGCTCCTTGATATCTCACCTCCCTTTTTATTCGGAAACCCCTTTTTAAAAACCAGTTTTCTATACTGCTCTCTCCAAATACTTTCCTCCCATTCTCAGGTAAACCCTGTGCAATTAGGCTTTTGCCCTGGAACATCAACTGCTCTTGTGACTACTCCAGGTGACTACTGATTGCCCCACAGCTAGAGGCAACGGCAATTGTCCTTTCTCAATTTGGCCCATCGGCAACATTAGTGCAACTCCCCCCATCCAGCATTAGTGGGGATTGAACTCGGGGCCTTGGGCCAGGTAAGCCAGTACTCTCCCACTGAGCTACACCCTTATCCTTAGCCCATTGTTGGCTCTTTAAAAAGACTGCTATCCCTCCTGGCTTCTAGAGCAACATTCTAGTTCTTTTCCTAGCTACCTGCTCCCCTTCTCCCACGCGCCCCACCCCCACCGTCCTGGTCTTAGTCCCTAGGCTGTTTCATCTTGTTGGTATTGCTGACATTTCTAAGGACTTGAAAGTCTTCAGGCTTCCTTTACTCTCCTGGTGAACAGTTTGGTGGCTAATTAAGCAAGGGGACAGTACTGAGCATGTGCAAACCATTAATCCCAGCACTCAGGAAATAGAAGAATATACATTTCTATAAATTCAAAGCCAGTGTGGCTACATAGCAAGTTTCAAACCACTTAGAATTACACATTGAGACCATGTCTCAAAAAAAAAAACTTTTTAAAGCACGAGCTAAGAAATTTGAAACCTATATGTCCATCCCAGACCTCTTCCCTGACCTGTCCATTCCTCACGATGGTCTTTAACTTAGTATGTGAATTCCAGTTTTCCTCTGAAAAACCTCTCCCTGGAGGGTCTCCTCAGCTCACTGCTGACTTCATAGTTCCTCGTGTTCACCCACAGCTGGCATTCATGCCTGACTTCTGTCATGCCCAGGTACAGTGCTGTCTGCACTAGTTTCAGCATCTGTCCAAGTCCAGCATGAGGAGCCAGGTGGTGTTACACACATGTAGTCACCCACTGGGAGCCAGGTGTGGTAGTGCACACATGTAGTCCCTCCACTGGGAGCCAGGTAGTGTTTACACACATGTAGTTCTCCAACAGGGAGCCAACTGTGGTAGTGCACTCATGTAATCTCCTACTGTGAGGCAGAGGCAGGTGGACTATGTATGAGTTTGAGGCTACCCTGATTTGAATATAGACTTACAGGTCAGCCAAAACTATACAGGGAGATGATGTCTCAAGACACAGGAGAAAGAAAGACTTCTCTGAACACGTGATTTTCCTGCAGTATTACCATTGGGCCCATGTCAATCTTTCAGGGACTTTCAGGGTCTTTCAGGGATTGCTGAGAGAACCCTTCCTCGGGCTCTTTACATCTGCCTGCTTGCCAGTGACACAGAGACACTGCTGTCCCCATTGCTGTCCCCTTTTTTGCTTTTTCATAGTCTATTCATTACCACTTGTTTTAGGCACCTCATCTCTTGCTGTGATAAAACATCTGGCAAGAATCAATTTAAGGTAAGGTTTACTTTTGGCTCATGGTTTGAGGGTACAGTCCAACACTGGGGGGAAAGCATGGTGGCCTGAGCAGGAAGTGGCAGGTCGCATAGCATCTACCGCCAAAGAGAGGTGGGTGCTGGCACTCACTCGGCTTGCTTTTTTATTGGTTATTATTATTATCATCACTGTTATTCTGGGACCCCATCTAGTGGGTTTAGGATTGCCTAGGAGACGAGACTGAGTGTCTGAGGGGTTCCACAAAGGCTTAATGAGGTGATCTAAATCCTATCGAGTTAACTGTCACACCACGTAAGACATTTAGATAAAGAACATATTCATGGGTGCGTGACATGGCTGAGTGGGCAAAGGCGCTTGCCACGAAGGGCTGACAACCTGAGTTCAATCCCTGGACCCCACATTTAGGTGAAGGGGAAGAACCAACTCAACAAAGTTGTTCTCTGCTCCTCCACATTCATCATACACATGTGAGCACACCAAGAAATAAAAGGTTTTCAAATATTGATAGGTACTGGTGTTTAATACAACTACATAGAGACAGCCCCTTATTTTAATATAAGTGTATCAGTCTGCCAGGACCATGATCTGTCATGAAGGTTATTAAAATTACATGGATTTTTTATTAAGGTGAGGGGGTACCAAGTTCACTATGTGGGTTACAGGAATCAAACTCAGATTGTCAGGTTTGGCAGCAAACCCCTTTACCTGCTGAGCCCTCTCACCAGCCCCAAAGCAAAGTTTTTAATAAGAAAATATATTCATCACTTTTATTGACATATAAGTAATTTATAAATAATTCAATGCATTTGACCACTCATCCATCTGTAACTGATACCACAGTCAAGACACACATGAGGCTGTGGTGGGGCTCCATGGTGGTATGCTTGCATGCACAGGGATGTGGCTTCTATCCCCAGCACCAAAAGGAAAAGCAGAGACATGGGCCATTTGCAGCTGCTTCCTTTCACCTCTTGCTTTGCAGGAAGCTGTTTCCCCATCCCTGGCTCCAGGCAACACGGATGCACTTTTAAACAACCTAGGTTAGACTACAGAAAAAAGTACGTTTTCTTTTAATAGAAAAGATCTAGTTAAGGAGAAAAATAGGTAATGCAGATAATTCTGGATTATACCGTAGTCCCCTTTTCTAAAAGGACCCACTACAGCATGGCCTGCTTTTGTTGCCTCTGGAGTCTGCCATTCAGCAAAATGCATCTAAGGTTTGTTCATGTTGTTAGAATTTCAGTGGATGACTCCTTTCAGTACAGATAACGCGGCAGTTTGAAGGAGAATGCCCCCATTGGCTCATATATCTGAATACTTAGTTGCTGGGGAGTAGACATGGTTCTAAATGATTAGAAAGATTAGGAGGTGTGGCCTTGTTGGAGGAGATGTGTCACTGGGGGTAGACTTCAAGGTTTGAAAACTCCACACCAGTCTCTGTCTCTCTGTCTGTCTGTCTGTCTGTCTATCCCCGCCCCCCTTCTCTACCTATGGATCAGGATATAATTCAACTGCTCCAGCGCCATGCCTGCCTGTGCGCTACCATGCTTCCCACCACAATCACCCAGTGAAATGCTCTCTTTTGTAAGAGTTACCTTGGTCTCTTCACAACGATAGAATAAGATGCTATTCCACTCTAAGAAGGCATCACAAATGATTTATTAAGTTGACCAGTTGATGGCCATTTCCATTGTTTTCAAGTTGGGCTTTTTACATATGGTTAAATATGAACTAATGAGCTAACATGAGCAAAGCATTTGTGCACACAACTCTACACGGGGCTGTCTCATCTCGCCAGCGGTTTGCAGTCATGTCGTAACTATATGTTACTTCTTAGGAAACTCCAAAAATTAAACACCCCTGCCCAACCGTCCAATCAATAAATCCAGTATCTATAGCCATCAGGGAAATGCAGAGCACATGGAGATGCCACATCATTGCAGTCACAATGGATACCATCAAGTAAACAGACAACTTCAAATGTTCAAAAGGATGTGTGGAAAGAGGACCTCATACACCTACGTCAAGAAGGGGAAAAATCAGGATGGGGGTCCCTAAGAAACTCAACACAGAGCTGCCACACCATCTATCTGTCTGTACCACTCCTGCATTGTAGGTTAGCGCTTAGCAGCATGGTTTGTATCAGCCAAGATGGAGCCGGGTTTGATTCCCATCAATAAAAAAGTAGATAAGGGAAATGTGGCATAAATTCACATTAGCGTTTGGCTCAGCCATAAAGAGCAGTGGTGCCAGTGAGAAGGCTCAGCAGGTACAGGGGCTTGCTGCTAAGCCTGACACCCCGAGTTTGATCCTGGAATTCACACAGTAGGAGACAGAGAACCTGGTCTCACATTGTCCTCTGATTTCCATGTGTGTGTCATGGCATGAATACATAAATGTAACAATAAATGTGAACAGTAAGATTATGTCTAAGGGGTTTGCAACCCCATGGGAAGAACAACAATATCAACCAACCAGACCCACCCCCACCCCCAGATCTCCCAGGGACTAAACTACCACCAAAGAGTACATATGGAGGGACCCATGGCTCCAGCCACATATGGAGCAGAGGATGGCATTGTCTGGCATCAATGGGAGGAGAAACCCTTGGTCTGTGAAGGCTTGATGCCCCAATGTAGGGGAACTGAGGTGGGGTGGCAGGAGTGGGTGGTTGGGTCAGGAACACCCTCATAGAGGCAAGGGAAGGGGGATAGAATAGGGGGTTTCCGGGGATGGGGACGGGAAAGGGGATAACATCTGAAATGTAAATAAAGAAAATATCCAATAAAAAATTAAACAAAAAAGATTATGTCCATTGTTGTTGTTGGTTTGTTTTTTTTTTTTTTTTTGAGAAACAGGTGGAACCAGAGATCGTGTTTCACAATATAAGGCAGACACAGGAAGACAAATAAATACTACAGGCTTTATTTCATATCTGTGACAAAAAATACAAGAGGTGCTTGAAGCCAGATGGGACCAAAAGGAAACTAGGAATCTAGAGGGGCTAATGGAGAGGAAGCAAGGAAGAACAACTGTCGAATGTTTTCTCTCAGGAGGGGCAGAGTGAAGATGAGAAGCCACCATGATAAATGTGCATAAGATGTTTTTATTGTGCCTATTATATTGCATGCTAACTAAAGAATTAATTTCAAGAAAAGAGAGAGCTGGGCACGGTGGTGGACAGCTTTAATCCCAGCACCTCGAGGCAGAGGCAGGAGGATCTGTGTGAGGATGAGGCCAGCCTGACCTATACAACAGCCAGGACTATGTAAAGAGACAGTGTTTCAAATAAATATGTAAATTAATAATGATGATGATGATAATAATAGAGAAAGAGTAGGGGAGATGGAGGGGAGAGGGGAGGAGGAAGGAAAGGGATGAAAGAGAGGGGAAGGGACTGGGAGAGGTAGAAGGAGGGATGGGAAGGGGATGGGAGAGGAGGGAAGGGGAGGAGGGAATGGGGGGGAGCAGGGAGGAAGAGAGGGATGGACTGGACTGGGAAGGGGAGATGTAATGGGGAGGGAGAGGGAAGGAGCAGGGACACAGGGAGAACCTACCAGTTTTCCCTAATGGCTTTTTTGCACTCTTGGTGTGAGGCAGCACAGCTGGGGCCACTTGTGGTTCCCTTGTTTCCTTTTCTTGATCTTTCTCACTGTGGGCAGACCTGTAGGTCTCAGGGGCTCTCACTTTCACTTTCCTATGACTAAAAGCAGGCTGCTTTCTCAAGTCCCCTCAGCCCCTGCATCTTCTCTGGTGAAACATCATCTCGAATCACTTGCTGTTTTATGGTGATATGATTTTATTTTTAAAAGATTTGTTTTAAATTGTGTGTTTGTGTGTGTGTCTGTGTGGGGAGGGGCAGTTTGTCCCCAAGTCCAGGGACCCCCGGAGGTCGGAGGTCTGGATGCACATGGAGCTGGAGTCGCAGGCTGCTGGGAACTGAACCCTGGTCCTCTGTGAGAGTGTTGCATGCTTTAATCATTGAGCAGACTCTCTCCTGCCCAAGAAACCTCTTTATATATTGTTAACACAGGTCCTTCCATAGATGACTGCACTCTGAGTATGTTCTTCAGTTCCTAAATTGCTTTTGGTTTTCTTAGTGGTGTCCTGAAGAGCACACATTTAAAATGCCTTGAGAAAGTCCAAATCAGTGGGGTTTTTCTCTCTTATTATTCGAACTCCTAAGAAACTGTGGCTTTCACACACTTATAAAAATCTCTTATAAAGCACTGCATATTTGTTTATTTAATTTGTCTCCATTCACTTTCACAAAGTTATAAAGTAGTACAAGGTGCTGGAAAGCATTGGAATAAAACCAACTGACTGATCCGGGATGCTGGCACTCTCCTGAAAGCCCAGCAGTGGGAGGTGAACTCAAGCCCTCTCCCTCCATCCCCCTCCCCCTCCATCCCCCTCCTCTCCCTCTCCCCTCCCTCCCCCTCCTCCTCCTTCCCCCTCTCTCATCCCTCCCCACTCTCTCCCTCCCCTCCCCCCTCTTTCCCTCTCTCCCTTCCTCATTTTGGTTCTTAGACAAGATCTCATATGTAGCTAAAGCCAGCCTCAAACTTCTCCATACTGGGATTTTAGGTGTGAGCTACCATGCCCACCTTTGCTGGTGAGTTTCCTATAAGACCATATGATAAACACACTGGTGATAGAAACACTGGTGATAGAAACACTGGTGATAAACATGCTGGTGATAGAAACACTGGTGATAGAAACACTGGTGATAAACATGCTGGTGATAGAAACACTGGTGATAGAAACACTGGTGATAAACATGCTGGTGAGAGAAACACTGGTGAGAGAGACACTGGCGAGAGAGACACTGGTGAGAGAGAGAACAAAGGCACATAAAAGGCCCTGATTGACCGATCACAGCAGCTCTCTGCCTGTTCTCAGGCTCATCAGTGAACTAGTGATGATCCACATACTGTCCCTGACCTAGACCTGCGCACACAGAAGACCTTAAGCCTCGATGCCATTGTCATGCCTAGCCAGCAGCACACGCGAGCCCTAGCCAGATGCTGTGGGTACTCCTTGCTGTTATAGGAGCAGTCCTCATATCTCAATAAGCCCCACGCTTTACTGCTGGCGCTCTACGGTCCTAACAAAAGCTTGGGGGTGTTTATAGTTTGTTGGAGCTATGTGTCAACAGATTCCTTCCAAACTTCTAAGAAGAGCATTACTTCAAATTATTTTTACCACAAAAAGACCATCTTAGAAAAATGTCTCCTGGTTGCTGCTGTCTCTGTTTCAATCAGTCAGGTATAGGAGAGTTTGGTGAGTTTGCAGCTCCTGCTTGTCTGGACTCTTCTCATTCTGGGCCATGCCAACCACGGTCTGGTCCCACCACGGGACTCGGGACAAATGGACTTACCTGGCACTCTCCTTTTTCAGTCAAGAAAGTTTTGAAATGTATAGCTTAGATGCTCTCAGCCTAGATCGCAACCTAACTGCATCTCCCATATTATTTGTATGTCATTTTTAATGTTGTTAGTTTTTCAGGCTTAGATTCCTGGGTCAAATATTTAATAAGTGATCTGGGCTCAAATGCTGGTTTAATAAGGCATTTAAATTAGCCTCTGAAAAAGGTGGTTCTGGATCCTTGTGAAAATTGCTATGCTACAAGCTCAAAAGCCTCCTTATGTCTTCTGAGGTGACTTCCCCAAAGAATGTAAACACAGAAAGACTGACTTTGAGGTCAGGAGGTTTCGATGATAAAGGGACTTTTGCTGTCTGATCCCTAAGCTGCATTGCTTGGTGCGGCTTCTCTGCTGAGACATCCTGAGAGTATCAGATGACTCACTCGGGCCTGTCTGATTTAGCCACACACAGCTCACACAGATCGGCTCCTGCTGTATACTCAGTCGGATGCTTGGATGCCTGCCTGCTCCTGAATTACCTTCTCTCTCTCTCTCTCTCCATGTTTGCCCAGGGTATGACATTTTTTCCCCAGAGACAGGACAACTGGTACATGGCATAAAAGAATAATTCCACTTTCTGATGACACAGGGACATGGTTATCTCTGGGTGTCAACAAGCAATTCTTTCTATTTCTCCCTGTCCCAAACATCTCATAGTTTCTAAGCATGGGCACAGCACATATAGGGTTTGTGCCAATCCATGCTGCCCTTGCTGAGGTAAAGCCTACTTCTGCTGGCTTGTTCTGGAGTATAGTGGGTTTATGCCCTAGAAAAGGGTGTCATTTCTCTGAGCTGAGATCAAACCCAGGGCCTCACAGGCTCTAAGCCAGCGCTCCACCTCTGAGCTCTGCTCACAGTTCAGTTATCTAGTTTAACTTGATTGTCTCCTACTTCCTGTAATCTGCTGTCTGCTGCAGAAGAGGTGGAAAGAAGAAAAATGAAACAGAAAGAAAGAGGTGGTGGTGTGGAAAGGGATGCGAGAGGCAGTACTGAAGGCCAGGTACAGTACAGGAGGGCGAAAGGGTCCTGAGCTCCAGCCTTCATGCCCACCCCAAACACCTCCCAACCATTTTAAGCACAGTGCACAGGCCTGTGCTTATCGACATACAGCCTAAAGCTGTTGTTCTCGATCTGAACTGTGTTTAAATGTCATCTAGAAGCTTCTGAAGCTACCTAGTGTAGCACCACACCCTAACTTAGTCAGAATGGCTTAATGGGTGAAAAGCAGATGGGGCAGCATCTCTTCAAACACTTCACAAGGGTCAAGTCCGAGGGGAGCTTCGGGAGTCCTTAAAAGTGGGGATCCCCACTTTGCATCTTCTCCTTGGGAGGGGGGAAAGTCCTAAAGGCTGTTCAGCAAAAGAAGAAAACCACACTTCTGTTTTGTGAAAAGGAAGGAGGAGCTGGGAGTGGTCGCCCTGGGAAGCCCCTAGCTCACAGAATTCTCCTAACCTCTCTTCAGTTGCTGCCACTGGGGGCCTCCCAATGGGTGGGAACACTGCTTCTCCTGGCTCCTCACAGCCTTTCAGGACCTTTGGAGATTTGACAATGGACCTTTTCTTGAGTGAGATTTCAGAGAAGCTGTCCTGTGATTTTCTGATTTGGCATGGATTAAGACCTATCTGTGCAGCAGTGCGAGGCTTCTGTGGGGTTTGTAGTGTATTTCTTCAGCATAATCATAGTATGGTTTACCACTGTCATGGGTGCAGACAGAATGCGGTCCGCTTTAACACTGTGTTTGCACTGTCAAGGTCTTGGGGCAGTTAGAACCTTTCTAGCAGAGTGCTCTCCTGAAAGCAGGGACATTCAACAACGCATAGTTGAGTGCACTCTACAGACTGCAAATCACTGTTGAGAGACACAATGCTAATATGGTATAGTTTAGATAAGTTTTTTCGATCTAGAACTGATCCCAATTGAGAAGTGACTCACCTAGGGCTGGGATATAGCTCAGTGATAGACCTGACCTGTAACTGTGTGTGGGTCCCATTGCCAGAACTCAAAATGAGTGAATGAATGAATGAATGGATGGAGGAGTGGGGGAAGAAGAATAGATCAACTTTATTTTTTAATTTAAGAAATGTATAGAGAAAATGATGCACGTCTTTAATCCCAGCATTCAGGCGGCAGATGGATCTTTGAGTTCAAGGTCAGTCTGGATCACAGAGTGAATTCTAGAACAGCCAAGGCTACACAGGGAAACCCTATCTTGAACAAAATAAAAACTAAATGAAAAAAAAAAAAAAGTCCCACGGGGTGATGGCGGCCCATGCCTTTAGCCAAAGCACTCGGGGTCTCTGTGAGTTTAGGGCCAGTGTCTAAAGATCTTGTTAGGAGTAGCGCTTCACACAGTCACGAAAGCCTACATTATCTCAGACTCTCGGTGTGTTTAGTGTGTTCTGTTCAAAACAAAACAAAAACCAAACCAATATAGCGCCAGCTGTGTGTGTGGTGCTGCATACCATTCTGGAACTGAGACGCGAGGAACAGCTCCTGCTTTTTGTTTAACAGTTTTGTGTGGCACTACATAGAATGTGTGCGCGCATGCGCGTGCATGTGTGACCATAGGCAGTGGCAATCAAGTGAGCATAAACTGTCATTGTAGAAATCAAGGTCTAAGTCCTGTCATTCTTGGATATGAGGTATAAAGGGCAGGTCTAACAGAGTGAAGAGGGCCTTCTGAGGGGAGCTACTCTGCTGGGGTGATCCTGAACACTGGGGTGCTAAAGCTTTAACATCAGCTACCACAATTAGTCCTCTTCAGGTGGCTGTTAACCACGGAGCATCCCCAAGCCTACTGGTTACTGGCTACAGGGATCTGTTTCCGGAGATTCTGATGTCAGTAGACTGAAGTGCGTCCGAGGCAGTGGATGGTACACTTGTGAACCTCTGCCTTGGCAAGAAGCTCATCCTGCCTGGAGCTCTTCCCAGGAGAAAGGATTGCGCTCACTGTCTAGAGACCATGACGTCACTTCCTGTGGGAGGCTAGGCAGTGCCCTGCTCTGGGGCAGGGGTGCGGGATCAGGCCTTACATAGTATCTGTAACCGCCCATTGCATTCAGTTGGTGGATGGATAGTCAGAGTTCAACTGTGAAAAGGTTGCCTGTCCTTAGAGTTCTCATCACATGACATGGACTCAAGGTGACTCTGGAACCTAAGGAGACAATTGATATCTTCACGGAAGACTTCTTAGGTCAAAGTAGTTTTGCATCACCTAAGCGTTGAGAATTATATGCCTGCCTACAAGCAGGCCCCTGCAGCTGTTTGTGGTTGGACTCATGCAGCAGACGGGGTGGCCAGCTTAGAATGTGAATAAGATTGCAGCTGATTTGCCATGGATTGTAAGGATAAGGAACATGCTTGCCCTCAACTGAAAACAGGTCTTTGTTCATGCTAATGTCAAGATGCCCTTCTTAGCAACTCACCTACTTTGTCTCTGGTACTGTATGTAGCAATGCAAGTGCTTAAATATTTATTTTTACATTAAAATTTTTTAAATTTAATTTTATTTATTTATGTGTGGCAGTCAGAGGAGTCAGTGACTTGTTCTCTTCTACCTTTTTTTTTTTTGTATTCTTCTATGCTATTCTTACATTTAAACAGCAACAATACAAAACAGGTGAGAAGATGTTTCACTAAGGCAGACACAGGAAGGAATGTTTCACTGAAGCAGACACAGGCCTGTTTTGCACAAAGGCTGTTTTGCTAAAGGAAACACATAAAAGGACACATGATGTTAAGAAAGACTCAGCAGATGGTAGATGATGCTAGATGGTATTGGTTCACCTTACCATTGTTTTATTGGTGATCTTTGTCAGGACTCCAAAGAGAAAAACACACCAAAACACCTTCTGGTGGTGTGCTGGTAGCTTCTTGCAGCTTCTGCAGACGAGGGCTGGTTGGCAGAGTGATGTCAGCTGAGACAGACTCACATGGAGTTTGCTAAAAGACTCATGTGCAGAGGCAAGACACGTGGTGAGGTGAGACCTGTGGGAGACATGTGATGTTTGGAGGGAGTATAAATAAGACTCAACAGACAGTGACAAGGGCTAGGCCTGCTTGCAAAGCTAGCTTTTCAGTGCATCTTGGTCTCCAGTCTTTGCTGAGAGAGGCACAGTTGAGAACTTCTCCTGGCATTCCTGGTGGTGCTGGCTTTCCTGCTGACTTGTGCCAATTTGGCTGAGGCCTGGCTGACTGCTTGTTCATGTTTGCTCCCCGGACACCACCGAACTGGTCTGCCCATCTAAAGTAAACCAGTACAGTTAGGCTTAGCATGGCTCCAATTCTTCAAGGATAAGAACACTACAGCCATTTCTTCCAGAGCCCTTGGGCTGCTGCCGTCAGATCAGCCGTCAGAATAACCGATGCTATTCGGCTTCTACAATTAGACTGAATTCGTTCCTTCCGTTCTCAGGCGTCGTCTCAGGCTGCCTGCTGACTAGAGATTGTCCTGCTTCTGTCTCCCGGTACTGAAATTACAGATGTGTGCCCTGTACACACCTGACCCGTGGCGGTGGCTTTTTGTCTTTGTACTATTGTTAGCACTCCATAAAGGACGTCTTCATCCTTAGACCTATGTCCATGTATGTTTGATGGGTCAAGAAACACAACTGAAGCTTTCTCATCTGGTTATGGGTTCCTTAAGAATAGGGCTGGGGTGCAGTGTAGTGATAGAATCCTTGCCCAGAATGCTGGAGATTCTAGATTTGATCTTTAGCACCATTAATTAATTAATTAATTAATTAAAGTCACTGGATTGGGAGCGTAGTTCAGTAGTGGAATGCTTGTCTACTATGTGGAAGGTATGGGCTTGATTCCTTTTTTAAAAATACACTTAAGCGTGTGGTGGCACACACCTTTAATCCCAGCACTTGGGAGGCAGAGGCCGGCGGATTTCTGAGTTCGAGGCCAGCCTGGTCTACAGAGTGAGTTCCAGGACAGCCATACAGAGAAACCATGTCTCGAAAAACCAACCAACCAAACAAACAAAAAACAGAAATAACAACAACAACAAAACAAACAAACATAAAAGGGCTGGAGAGATGGCTCAGTGGTTAAGAGCACTGACTGTTCTTCTAGAGCTCCTGAGTTCAATTCCCAGCAACCACATGGTGGCTCATAACCATCTGTAATGGGATCTGATGCCCTCTTCTGATGTGTCTGAAGAGAGTGACAGTGTACTTATATGTAATAAACAAATAAATCTTAAAAAAATACACTTAAAATTTTTAAAACTTCATTTAAAAAAACATGTTTGCAAATAAATCAAACCCACCAGGTTTAATTTCTAATACTACCAAACAAAAAGAGAAGAAAGATGAACATAAGCAAAAGATTTAAAAAAAAAAAAAAAAAAAAAAAGGGACCTAGCAGTGGTAGCCCACATTTTTAGTCCCAGCACTTGGGAGGCAGAGGCAGACAGAATTCTGAGTCTGAGGCCATCCTGGTCTACATAGAGAGTTCCCAAGAAAAAAAAGGAAGAAAGGAGAGAGAGAGAGAGAGAGAGAGAGAGAGAGAGAGAGAGAGAGAGAGAGAGAGAGAGAGAGAGAGTTAGTTCCAGGACAGCCAGGGCTACACAGAGAAACCCTGTCTCAAAAAACAAAAACAAACAAACAAAAAGTGTCTAAATTCAATAATCACTCCTCACGGCTCTATCCTTCAAACTGTGTGTGATTTTTATTTTTATTTTTTTTTTTTTTTTGTTTTTCGAGACAGGATTTTTAAAGGGTATGTATATTCTCACGTCCCTCCGCCGAGGAACCCGGAACTAAGAGTCCAAGTAAGCAGGAACACTGCCTTATCTGCTCGCTAAAACTCTCGGAGTTCAGTGATTTCTCAGTAATGAAACACCTGCCATCCTGGAGGCTGCACCACGAGGCACTGGTGCGCAGGGACGGGCGGGGCAGCCAAGATTGCCTGACTCCCAAGAGAGAGCATCTGCATGTGCAGATGCCTTTGGACAGCAGTCATTTGCTCCTTTGCCTTCCTCAAGCCGGGGAGGTTCTAGGGTAGAGGGAAACCGGCAGTTTCATTGTTTCAAATCCCAGGTTCTTCGGAAAGGCGTAGATGCATTCAACCTTCCATTTAAGGTAACATTCAGCACTTTGACAGACAGTACAAAGAGTAAATGGCAAATTAAAATTTGGAATGGGGAACCGGTAGTCTGACATGAATTTACTTTCTTGTGTCTGAGAGCAGAGCTTTAATGAGCAACAGTCCAGATGCTCCAGAAAGTTCTCCCTATAAGCCTCCCCCCCACCCCCCCCACCCTCACCCCCCCTGCCCCCGGGCTTTTGGTCTCTTTGCGCTGTCTGAGCACTACAGGCCCACAGTGCCTAGGCTTATAGCATACATGTTTTGTAGTGCTAAATAGAAAGGGGACAGAGAAGAGTGTAATTAACTAGATTAGTTACTTTGTAAAACATTAAATTGAGCCTCTACACACACAATTTAAAAAATAAAAATAAAACAAAAACAACAAGTCCCTCTGTGGTGGGATGTTTTAGGGATTTTGTTTTTGACTAGCCTTAAGTTGTTGGGTGTCAACATCTTGAGTCAGGCCTGGGGAGGCAGCTCAGCAGATAGATTGCTTACCTGTCATACATGATACCCTGAATTGCATGTTACTCGGAACACAGTGTGGTGGAACATGCCTCTAAGCCTAGCAGCACTTGGGAGGCACAGGATGATCAGAAATTCCACGTTGTACTCAGCCTGGGACACTGAGTCTGGGTACTTGTAGGCTCTCTCTCTACTGAGCTACACTTTTTAAATTGTGTTTTTTCAGGGGTGTTTCTTTGTACTGTCCTGGCTCTCCCTGAACTTTCTCTGTAGACCAAACTGGCTTCGAACTCAGAAATCTGGAATTAGTGGTGTGCACCCCTACTGCCTAGGGAACTATATTGTTATTTGTATTTTGAGATAGGCTCTTTCTAAGCTCCCTAGGTTGGGCTTAAAATCTCCCTATAGTCTAGACAGGACTTAAATTTGGGATATTCGTGCCTTAGTCTTCCTGGTATTATAAGTGAATGTAACTATACCTGGCCAATTCTTTTTAAGTTAGACGAAAGACTTATACCAATAATCTCATTTCTACTCCTTGCATTACTTTATTCTAAACTGAATATCCAATGCACTGGATATGTGGCCTTAAAATGAATACCCACAGCTTTTAGTGGCCAACACTGACTTTAGGGTTACAATGTAGTTTATTAAACAATTACAATTGGGAAGTGGCCCCTGGTGCATTTAGTCATTGAAGAGATCTTCATTTCTATGTAGGTGGAGTATATATATATATACCATAATAATATATGAAATTCATGCTCTTAGAAAATGTGCATTGTGAGTTCCACTCACATTTCACAGGTCAAACACCCTGACTATACAAAGTCTGAGTCCACAGGGCCCCAGAACTGGGCTGCTCTGAAAAGCAAATTATGTTTCTTTCATTTCCTACTGGCCTCTGGATAGTGGCACTATCTCCCAAAATTTGACCAAGTATATAGAAATTTCTGATCAGACTTGAGAAAACTGAGAGAATACAGGACCAGAGAAGACCTGGGAAGCAGGCCTCTAGCCTTAGTCGTTCCAGAGCTCTAAGACCATCAAGGCTGCACAGGCCAAAAGCTGCCCTTCTCTGCCATACATCACCACATGGCACTAACTAGAGCCTTGCATATGCACTAACGTCACCTTTCAACTCAGGGCAGCTGTGGCCTTTTAAAGTTCTCATTTTTCATCATTTACTTTCTGCATGTGTGTCTCGTGCACAGTGGCTTTTGTCTGGGTGCTGCTGCGCTGGCTTTCGACTGTTGTGTGTTTCTCTGCTGGTTCACGGTGGGTGTTCCCCACTGTTCTCTTCAGCTGCATCTCTCACATGGCCCTCTTTACTACATCTTTTCTTCCTTCTCTTTTCTTTCTCCCCTCCTCTGTTTATTTCTCAGTTATAGCCTTCTGTACTGTGACAGTCCCTGAAATCTGTAGACCTTAACACTATCCCAATTTTCCTCTCTAGCTTTACTCACCTTGATTTTTCTTTTCTTCAAAATTGATCTAATTTTTTATCCTTATCACTTCCCACTTTACCTTTTCAAAACTGATCTAATACTAAATCATTATCTTTTCAAAGTCAATGTAACACTTAACCCTGACTCTTACCTACTTACTTCCTATCCACGAGTCATCTTGTTACTAAACTCTGAGTATATAGTAGAGCATCCTTGTTTTTTTTCTTCCCTGACAGCTTTTTAAGTCTATGGGGCAGGTTTTATTCATTGGCTTGTATGACAGTTGCACAGTGGTGATGCTACACACCTATGGGTGCCGCCCCAGGGAAAAGCTACGCAGATGGTGATGTATAGCTTGTGCCAGGCATCTGGAGCCCCTGGTCTGAGGCATCATTTTCTAGATCATCACTCTTACATACAAATCCCATCTGAACATTGCAAACCTGTCAACTAAGAGCATATATAGCTGATAAAAATTAAGGCAAGCAGAGAAAGACCATGGGAGACATAAATCTCGGTGAAATAACATAAGAAATGTGAAAAACAAGACAATATAATTCTTTAAAAGTTATTGGTTTTACAGCCAGGTCATCTAGTTAAGACGAGCTAGATGTCATCACAGATATAGAATTCAAAATCATGACCATGTTCCAAGGCCAACCAGTTGAATGAAATAAAAAAGACGATGGGTGATGTGAACGAGGAATTCAATCCAGAGAACTCCTCAGGAAAACCAGGCTGATGCACTGGAAACAAGGGCTCATAGAAGTGGAAAATCTTAGCAGAAGAAAGAACAAAAGAGAAGACAGAGTCTAAGCTTGAAGACAAAGTCAAGAACCGGAACAGAACAGCAAGATCAAAGATAGGATGATAAAAGGTACCAGCTGTGATTGGACAAACGCACAAACCCAGAGAAGGACCTCCCAGTCAGGTTGCAATTAAAGCATTAAATAAATATACCCCACCCCCAAAATGGATATTGAGATCAGCAAGAGAAAAACACCAAGCCACATGTGAAGCAGGGCCATGAGCACAAGACCAAGTTACTCAAATGAAACTTTGAAAGCTGGGGAGGCTTGGAATGATGTCTTCTGGGTTCTGAAAGCCAACAACTATCCCAGAATACTATTTAGCAAGAGTTTCTCTTATAATTGAAGGAAAAAATAAGAAATTCTTATGATAAAAATAAAGTAGTGGAATTTCTGACCACTAAGCTAGCTTACTGAAGCTATTTGAAGGAATTCCACAGAAAAGCAAAACAAAGAACCCACAAGGCCACAAGAAAGAATAAATCAACCTAAAAGAGTAGTAAGTAGGAGAAAAAGAATCCCCAAACCACAAAATCAGCAAAATAACAACAATAAATACATAAATTTAAAGTTTCAATAATAACTCTAAATTATTAATGATCTCAATCCCCCAGTCAAAGACGTAGACTGGAACTGAAGAACTAGTTTGGTGGTCAGAAGCACACACTACTCTTGCCGAGCACTCAGGTTTCATACCCAGCACCTATGTCCAGTGGCTCACAAGTGCACGGAACTCCAGCTCTAGGAACTCTGATGTTCTCCTCTGGCCTCAATAGCTGCCTGTACTTGTGTGTACACAAGTAGACACATACAACCAATAATTACCAAATAATATAAATCATTTTTTTAAATGCAGGCTGGTAGATAGGATCAAAAATAAGGAGCCATCTTTTTTTAAACAATTTTTTATTAGCTATTTTCTTCATTTACATTTCAAATGCTATCCTGAAAGTCCCCTCTAACCTCCCCTGTCCCTGCTCCCCAACCCACCCACTCCCGCTTCCTGGCCCTAGGAGCCACCTATTTGTTGCCTCTAAGAAACCCATGTCATCACAAAGACAGACAGTGCTTTAGGGTGAAAGGACAGAAAAGCATATTCCAAGCCAGGGAATCCATGATATAAACAGGCATTGCTCTTCTAATTCTGACAAAATGGACTGCACACCAAAATCAGTAAGAAAATGGTTACTTCATACTAACTAAAGGGAGCAGTCAATCAGCCAAGAAGAGACAGAAATACTTTAAACATATATTCTCACAATACATGTGCACCTCGTGTCATAAAGCAAGAACTACTACAGGTAGTCACAGATTAGGCAGGGAGGACACAAAGTAGCAGTGGCTTGCGTACTTCAGTCTCGCCTATTAACAGGTCATCCTAACAAAAATAAACAGCTGTATAAACGAAATGGCATCACTCGTCAAAGGGACTTAACAGACATCTGCAGAGTGTTCCATCCAAACATTGCAAAAACCACAGTTTTCTCAGCGTCTCATGGAACTTTGTTAGAACACAAAGCAAGTCTTACCAAAGGAAACGTAAAACAACTTGTTGTATTCATCGGACCACAATACAATTAGACTACAAATTAACAGCAAAAAAAAAAAAAAAAAACAGACAAACTTATATATGTTAAACAATATAATATACTATTGAGCAATGAGTGGACTCTTGAATAAATTAAGAAGGAAATAAAAAATTTCTAGAATTGAATGAAAATAAAAACACAACATATCTAAACCTACATGATAGAAGAAAGGAGTCGTAAGAGGAAAGTTTATGGCTTTAAGTATGAGAGAAACCAGGAGTGATGGTGCATGCTTTTATTCCCACAGTTTGGGACTCAGAGGCACGTAGATCTCTGTGAGTTTGAGACCAGCATGATCCACATCGTGAGTTCCAGGTTAGCTGGGGATACACAGGGAGACCCTGTCTCAAAAGGAAAAAGAAAAAGAAACAAAACATGCAGAGAGTGATCTCTATGCATGTTAAAGCTCTGAAAAAGATGCCCAGGCTAAACTCCAAATCAACAAATAAAAATAAATCATTAAAATTGGGTCAGAAACGAATGCAATAGAAATGAAAGTATGGGCTGGAGAGATGGCTCAGCGGTTAAGAGCACTGACTGCTCTTCTGAAGGTCCTGAGTTCAAATCCCAGCAACCACATGGTGGATCACAACCACCTGTAATGAGATCTGATGCTTCCTCTGGGGTGTCTGAAGACAGCTACAGTGTACTTACATATATATAATAAATAAATAAATCCTTATAAAAAAGGGGGAAAAAGAAATGAAAGTATGTACAAAGACTCAATGGCACAGAGTTAGTTCTTTGAAAAGACAAATAAGATTGAAATACCCTGAGACAAGGAAACTAACCAAATTAGAGATGAAAAGGAGGCCGTTAGAAGATATGCTAATAAAGTTCAAAACATCATTAGGTCTTATCTTGAAAACAATTATCCCACTAAACTGGAAAATCTAAAAGAAAGGAATACATCTCTAGGTACACATGAGTTACTAAAATTAAACCAAGAGGAGAGCGACAATTTAAACTGGATAAGCAGTGAGATAAAAGCAATAATTAAAGAATGTCCCACTTAAAAAAATAGCTCAGGCCCAGATGGATTCACTGGTGTGGATTTTAACAGTTCTTCAAAGAAGACCTATTGCCAATGCCTCTCAAACTATTCCATAACATAGCAAGAGTCTCATGCTCCAGAGTTAGCACTGTCTGATATGAACAGCAACTAAAGACACAACAACAAAAAAGTACTTGTCTGATGAACTTAAGCACGAAAATTCTCAATGAAACACTTGTTAACCAAATTCAAGAACACATCAAAAAGATCATTCATCATGATCAAGTTTTCTTTATTCCAGAAATGCAGGGCTGGTTTAATATATGTAAATCAATAATAAGTCTACTAAATCATGTAAATGGGATCAAGGACACAAATCACTGGATCATCTCCCTAGATGCAGCTTTTGACAGAATCTAACATCCTTTCATGTTAAAAGTCCTGGAGAAACTAAGAACAAAAGGCAAGGAAGATATCTCAACATAATCAAAAGCTTTATACGACATACCTACAGCTAACATTATACTAAATGGGGAAAAAAAGCATTCCCACTGAAATAAAGAACAAAACAAAGGTGCCCACCACCTCTATCCATATTCAATACAGCATTGGAAGTCTTAGCCAGAGTGGCAAGACAAGAGAAGAAAGTCAAAGTAGTGCATAGAGAAAGGAAGAAGTCGAACCATCTCCATTTGCAGCCGATATGATTCTCTGTAAGAGACCTTAAGTCTATTACAAATATCTGGTCTAAAAGTCAGATAACTTTAAAAACTAATGACAATCTTCAGCAAAGTGGCAGGGCACAAACAGAACCAAAAAACCACCCAGCCAACCCTGCAAAAGATCTCAGTAATGAAAAGTTAAAACTTTGAAGAAAAAAAATTGAGAAAGCTACTAGAACATGAAAGACTCCCATTCTCGTGGATTTGAAGAATCAAAATTGTAAAAGTAGCTATGTTGCTGAAAACATTATGCAGATTCAATGCAACTACAATCAAATTCTAGTGACATTCTCCAGAAAAATATTTTCAAAAACTAACAATTTCAGTGGAAACACAAGAAACTTGCATAACTAAAGCAACCTGAAAAAAGAATATGGCTAGATATATCCCTCTACCTGATTCCAAGTTATTGCAGAACCATAATGATAATGACCTAACTCAGACCAATGCAGTAGAATACCCACTCGAAAGGCCTTAGAACTACAGCTGTCTGTAGTTGAGATATCTCAACAAAGATATCAAAAACGTACTTCAAGCTCTTGAACAAATGGAGTTGGGGAAACCAGAGAGATGCACATGAAACCAAAGCCTTATCATTCAACCTGCACAACCCAATACTACATGGATCAAGACCCTCTTGACAGAAAGCTGAAACTACCAGACTGCTAGAGGAGGAAGCAGGGAAAGCCAGTGAAGATAGAGTCAGGTCAGAGTGTGTCAACGGGGGTCCTTGTTGCTAAGAAAACAGGACAAGACTCAATAAATGGAATCTCATGAAATAAAAGCTTTTGCATAAGCAAAGGAAACTGTCAGTCAAGTGAAATAACACCGTACAGAGTGGGAGAAACACCTTTGCCAGCTACAAATCTAACTTATTAGTATCTAGAATATGCAAAAAAATCAAGAAAAGAAAAAATTAAGAAAACAAACAACTCAATAAAAATAGATGGGCCATGGAACTCAACATCGTTCTCAAAAGAAGAAATATAAGTGAGTGTAAAACACTTTAAGGAGTGCTCAATATCATTGGCCATCAGGAAAATGCAAATGAAAACTTCTTTGAGATCCATTTCACCCCAGTCAGAATGGACATAATAAAGACAAGAATGTTAACACATGCTGGCAAGGATAAGGGGAGGAAGAAACCCTTCGTCACTGTTGCTGGGTGTGGACTTGCTTAGATACCTGAGAATCAGTGTGGAGGTGTCTCAAAAAGCTAAAAGTAGCGCTAGTGTATGAGGTAGTTCTGCCACTCCTGAACATCTATCCAAAGGGCTCCACAGCCCCCAGTGGAAAGACCCGCACATCTCTGTCCATTATGTCTCTCTTCAGAGTAGCTTGGAAATGGAATCAGTCTGTTTGTTCCTCAACTGATGAGTAGACAATGAAAACGTAGGACATACACAACAGAATTTTATGCAGCTGGTAAGAAACAATGAAAGTAAGCCAGTCGGGCTAGCACACACCTTTAATTCCAGCACTCATAGGACAGAGGAACATGAATCTCAAGGTTCAAGGCCAGCCTAGTCTACAGAGCAAGTTCTAGGACAGCCAGAGCTGCTCAGAGAAACTCTGTCTTGAAAAACAAAAACAAAAATCAAAACAAAACAAATGACAATAACAACAAAAAAATCCATAAAATGAAAGAAAAATAAAATTGTGAAATTTGCAACAAAATGGTTGGAACTAGATATCATCCTATCCTAAGTGAGAGGCCTTAGTGCATGATACTGTCCATATGTGAATCCTAGCCTAGAATTCTTATATTTGTGTGTTTAAAGAGCCTATGAAGATGAAAGGAGCCATGAGTGGGAAAGAAGAAAAAAAATCTTAAGGGGAGAGGAGATAAGAGAACGCATATGGTAGGAAGCAGAGAAGTGGGGACACTGGTAGATAGCAGTTTAGGCAGAGTGGGTATGCAAGCAAATGTACCCACTGTGAAATCCTGCCATGCAGAGTAGTGGGGTTGCCAAAACTAAGGATGTAGGAAAAACTCATTACTTTGAAAGTTAATCTAAAAATATCATTAAAAATTAGAAGTTGTCTAAACATAGAAGCCTTGTATGGGTAGACAATTCCCCAGAAAACAAGGATTCTTAAACGAAAATCTCAGTAGCAGGTATGATATACTTTCCTATGAGTTATTAGTCAGAAGTCTCCAAAGCAACACAGTTGATTGGCATTGCTCCAAAGCTAGGTGGTAGGACCCTGTAGGTGAAGACACAATATACTTTGGTTGCAGGACATAGAGAAATCATGCCAGACTTCACTGAAGACTTCTTCCCTGCTGGTACGCTTTCACAGTCCCTGAAGATGCTGTGCAGGGTGCTGAGGAGAGGAGACATGAATGACATCCTTGCAGCCAACTCTTAAAGCTACACTGTTAACCTGCCAAGCAAGATGTGCACCAGTGCCATAGTGCATGAGGCTGTGGGCTCAACCAACTGCCTTTGGATTAGATTCGGAGTCTGATCCACAGGAGGGAATTCAGGTCTAGTTCTATAAAACTGGTCCAAAGCTCAGACTCTGGAGGTCATAGGCCACAGAGATGAAATGCTGTCAAATTGCCTTCTAAATATTTCTGCTTATAAGCACAGTCTTGTGCCAGGGAAGCTTTTCTCTTCAGTGATTAGCAGTTAACATAGAACCTTATAACTGGTCAAACTGCTCATCACCATTTTTTGCTCAGCTTAAAGTGGAATATTTAAAGCAACACCCCTCCTCCTGTGCCCCAACCGAGGCTCAGGGGCCATTATGGAAGAGGGATGGACAGAGTGTGAGCACAGGAGGATAAGGAGGAGCGCTGTGAAGTGCTGTCTTGGGGACACAGCATGGCCCGTGTATCTGTGGACTTACTGTGGTTGCCATGACTACCTGTATGGGATCAAGTCAACAAAACAGTCAACATTCCAACAGGCAGCACCGATTACCAACAACTACGGGTGAGAACAGGAGGAGGAAGGTTGCATGTTGAAGGTGCCCGGAGAGCTGGGCAGGAGGAACTGAGGGTCCATGTGGCCAAGGCAAACTGTTTCCATGGATAAAATTGTCAAGGAATAGGTAGCAGGAGAACAAGAGAGAAGCAACACAAGTTAATATATAATAAGAGAAATGATAACTTATTTTAGGCAATATGATTCATGGACTGGTTTTCTATTGTAAATTTAAAAATACATCAGCTCTCTCTGTACAAATGAACACACAAACACCATGAGCATTGTTGTAATGACTTTTCTTACAAGCAGTTAGGAAAGAGAGGCTAATAGAAGATTTTCTTTTAATAGCAATGCCAACAACAAAGAAGAATATTCCTAGGAATAAACTCAAATACATAAGAATTATGTGTTGGAAAGTACAGCTGAGAAACCTTTTTAAAAGTCCAGTGTAACGTTGTATGTATTCTCTTTAAATCATTTCATAAATGTCATGCAATATAAATATATGGGATGTGTTGTTGTTTTTGCTGTAGTTTTGTCCAGTTTTTTTTTTTTTTTCCTTTGAGATAGATTTGGTTATGTAGCCCAGGCTAACCTCAAAAACAAAGTCTTCCTGTGACTGTCTCTCAAATGCTAAATTCCTTGAGGAAGCAAAAAACCTACAAAATTCATAGGTTCATTGAGAACAATGATGAGAAAAGGTTGTTGGTACAGCAGTTGCCCAGTGCAAAGCCTTGAGTCCATCCCCGAGTACCACATGAACTTGGCATGCTGGTACACACCTGTAATCCAGGGCCTGAGAAGTGGAGGCAGGATGGCTACAAGTTCAAGGTCATTCTTCACTACGTAGAGTTCAAAACCAGCCTGGTACAAAAGACCCTAGTGTGCTGGCTCACACATGTAATTCCAATACTCTGGAGGCTGCGGCAGGAGGATTTCTGGGAGCTCTAAATCATTATGAGCTATATAAGAAGATCCTGTCTCACAACAACAGCAACAACGACTACAAGAACTAGAACAACAACGAAAGAAGAGCTCAGGAAGAAATGATGCCCGTTCATCAGCCTCACCACCCAGCCCTGAATGCCCCAGCCCCTCCTCACCCAGTCAGTCCTGGTCCAGTCAGGTCCTGCCTCACCTAGGGCTCCCAGGGAAGCGGCTTCTGAGACAGGCTTTAAAAGTTCATTCAGCAAAGGAAGGAAGCATAGGGTAGCAAGGAGCTGACTGAGGCCACGCCACGCCCCAGAACGGCCCCGCCCTAGAACTGCTCCGCCTGGACGGGAAACAGAGTTGTCATTCTCAGTGTAGAAAGCAAAGAACCCTGGCAAGCCTTGACAGAGCAGAGTAATGCAGAAAAAAATGACCTCTAAGCAGCTATTGTGTGCAAAGTCTTCCATCTTGGACTAGCTTGTTGTTACTGCTGTATCTACATAGATAAGTACTTAGACACACCATGTGACCCCTGCCACGCAGCACGTGACCAGTTTACGGATGTTAAATGAACAAATACTTCAATAAATAAGTGTAACCCAAAGGAAGAGAGAAAATAAAAGAAAGAGGAAGGGAAGGGAAGGGAGGGGAGGGGAGGGGAGGGGAGGGCTGCTTTGTGCTAGGATCTGGAATCCCAAATGATGAATTTGGTAACAGGAGGTCCAAAAGTTGAAGAACAGCTCAGACAGCTTAGTGTGACTTCTCTCAAAATAATACTAGTGAGTAGCTGGCGGTGTAGCTCAGTGGTAGAGAGCTCTGCTCATCCAAGGCACCGGGCTCAACTTCCCAAGGAGGGAAGCACGGAGGGCAGGGAGGAAGAGAAGAGATCTATGTCCTTCGCTGCCTTGCTGCTGACAAGCAGTCATCGCTGGAATGGATGCGCACAAAGTTCCCTGGTGGAAAAGGCCAATGGCATTACAGCCATCTCTCTGGGGAAGCCTGCTGCTTAGGAAAAGAGACTAAACTGTTTGGGAAACGGACGTGGAGCTATCTTTATGAACAAATAAGCTACTGCCAGTCCTCCTGACGTTGGTCACTTAGGTGGCTCTTCTAAGTTGGCTCAGACTCCTCCAGACATCTACTTCCTTCCTTCCCTTTGTAACTGGTTGAAGCTTCAGACAGGTCCCACAGGGTCATCTGAATTTTATGCAGTGTTTGATGTCTTTGAAGCTCTCACATAGTCGACCTCTGTCGGTGTGGGGCATACCCCAGGAAGTACTTACCAAACAGGCTCCTGATGCTCTACCTGCCCCAGTGGAATCCAGTGTGATCTTAGCCTCTCCCCCAGTTATACTTGTTGAGAAGAAATCCACAAGAGGTTCTGCGTGACCTTATCCCAAACCGTGATAAGCATGGGAGGTGATGCATGCTACTTAGCCATTCTGTAATGCATACATATCTGACACCACCATATTGTATACACAACTATAGATGACTATTTGGTCAATTAAAATAAATTCATTCATTTAAAGGTGTTTGTTAAATAAGCAATTATATACACAGTAAGAATAATTAGCAAATTTGTTAAGGTCCATTTATTCTGCCTTTCAAGGTTTAATTAATATGCTCTGCTTTGAATAGGGGTCTTTGTGCTTAGATAGTTCCTTTTTCTTAAAACTAAATGAATAAATATTATCTTCTCATGGGACTGTGTGCCAACACAGTACCAGCGTTGTCTTGAATTCATTCTAAGAATTAAGGTTTATTTTATTTTTAACTGGTGTGTGTATGTGTGTTCACATGAGTGCAGGTGCCACAGGCGTCAGACCTGGATAGAGTGACCTGGGTATAGAAACTGAATCTGGTCCTCCAAAGAGCAGAGCACACTTTGAGCTGCTGAGTCATTCATTTTCAGCGGTGCTGGGGCCACATCCATGGGCTTGTGCATCCAAGGCGAACACTCAACCACTGAAACACAGTTCAGCCCTGGGGTCAGTACATTTTGTTGACTACTGCCATAAGCTGGTTGGTAACTTAGCAGAAACCAGGGCATCATCTGAGGTTAGGGAACCTCAATTAAGAAGACGCCCCATCAGATTGGCCTGGGGACAAATCAGGGGGGACGTTTTCTCGTTAAGGATGGATGTGTGTGTGTGTGCATCCTACTGTGTGTGTGTGTGTGTGTGTTTGGACATCCCACTGTGGGCTGTGCTACTCCTGAATGGGTGGTCCTCAGTGGTAGAAGCATTTATTGCTCTTGCAGGGGACCCAGCTTCAACTCTCAGCACCTACAGGGTGGCTCACAACCATGTGTAACTCCAACAGGAACCCACGCTGTGTACATACATATTTTCAGGTATGCAGCATAAATGAAATGAAGAATTTAAGGAAAAGAGAGAGAGAAGCAGGGTGAACACGCCACAGAGCAAGGCAGTGAGAAGCAGTGCGTCACAACCTCTGCTTCAATGGGCAGCAGTGCTCCAGGGCCTCTGCTTCGATGGGCAGCAGTGCTCCACGGCCTCTGCTTCAATGGGCAGCAGTGCTCCAGGGCCCCATCTTCAGTGAGCAGCAGTGCTCCATGGCCCCTGCTTCAATGGGCAGCAGTGCTCCACGGCCTCTGCTTCAATGGGCAGTAGTGCTCCAGGGCCCCATCTTCAGTGAACAGCAGTGCTCTATGGCCTCTGCTTCAATGGGCAGCAGTGCTCCAGGGCCCCATCTTCAGTGAGCAACAGTGCTCCACAACCTCTGCTTCAATGGGCAGCAGTGCTCCAGGGCCCCATCTTCAGTGAGCAGCAGTGCTTCACGGCCTCTGCTTCAATGGGCTTCAGTGCTTCACGGCCTGGGCTTCAGATTCTTCTCTGGCTCCAGTTCCTGCCCTGCCCTTTTCTAATGAACTGTAGATGGTATGAGGAAACGAACCCTTTCTCCCCCAGGTTGATTTTGTTTGTGATGTTTTGTATGGCAAAAGATAGCTAAGGAAGAAATAATGAGACCCACACCTTTGATCCCCTGCACTTGAGATGCAAAAGCATGTGATTCTCTGATAGTTTGAGGCCAGCCTGGTCTATATAGTGAGTTCTAGAACAGCCAAAGCTGTACCCATCTCTAAAAAACAAAATGAAACAAAATATAAACAGAAAACAAAAGAAGAAAGAAAAGAAACTAAGATACCTCATTACATATTTCAAAGCCCTGTCAAAATGAGTGTATCCTGCTGAGAGCTTTCAAACTGAAACTGAGCAGGAAAGTGGTTATTAAGTAATATAGAAACTGAAGTGCCTAGAAGAGTGTCTGTGCACACGATTAATTCTTCCTGTTACTTGTATTTTAAAAGAACTACTAAAAGGCCTACATTTCAGCTGCCACAGTGTGCATATCTGTCATCTTACTACTCTCAAGACTGGGGTGAGAAAGTTCCAAGTTCAAGGCCCGCCTGAGTTGTAGAGTGAGTTCCAATTTGGCCTCAGCAACTAAGCAAAATCATGACTCCAGATGAGACAGTAAAAACAGAAGGTCTGGGGAGATGGCTCAGTAGTTAGGAGTGCTCACAGCGCTTACAAATAACCCAGGTCCAATTCCAAGTACCAACCACCTGGAATTCCAGTTCCCGGGGAAGTCAATAGCTTCTGACCTCTGCAGGTTCCTGAACACAGGTAGTGCATATGTGTTCTCTCTCTCTCACACACACACACACACACACACACACACACACACACACACACAGAGAGAGAGAGAGAGAGAGAGAGAGAGAGAGAGAGAGCTAGGAATGGCATAGAGCAGCAGAGTCTTTCCTAACATGCATGAAGCCCTCGGTTTAATCCCTTGTTCTGTTAAACTCAGCCGCAGCAGGAGGAGGAGGAACAGCAGCAGCAGCAGAGGAGGAACAGCAGCAGCAGCAGGAGGAGGAGGAACAGCAGCAGCAGCAGGAGGAGGAGGAACAGCAGCAGCAGCAGAGGAGGAGGAACAGCAGCAGCAGCAGCAGCAGGAGGAGGAACAGCAGCAGCAGCAGAGGAGGAGGAACAGCAGCAGCAGCAGAGGAGGAGGAACAGCAGCAGCAGCAGGAGGAGAAGGAACAGCAGCAGCAGCAGGAGGAGAAGGAACAGCAGCAGCAGCAGACGAGGAGCAGCAGCAGAGGAGGAACAGCAGCAGCAGCAGAGGAGGAGGAACAGCAGCAGCAGCAGAGGAGGAACAGCAGCAGTAGAGGAGGAGGAGAAACAGCAGCAGAGGAGGAAGAACAGCAGCAGAGGAGGAACAGCAGCAGAGGAGGAAGAACAGCAGCAGAGGAGGAGGAGGAGGAACAGCAGCAATAGAGGAGGAGGAGGAACAGCAGCAGAGGAGGAGGAACAGCAGTAGTAGAGGAGGAGGAGCAGCAGCAGCAGAGGAGGAGCAGCAGCAGCAGCAGAGGAGGAGGAACAGCAGCAGCAGAGGAGGAGGAACAGCAGCAGCAGAGGAGGAGGAACAGCAGCAGCAGGAGGAACAGAGGTGGATGGCAGCAGCAAACCACCTAATTTGAAAATTTGATGGAAAACATGTTGATTTTAACATATGCCAAATGATAATCTTTGTTTGTTTGTTTGTTTGTTTGTTTGTATGTTTGTTTTTTGAGACAGGGTTTTGCTGTGTAGCAGCCCTGGCTGTCATGGAACCCACTTTGTACACCATGCTAGCCTCCAACTCACACAGAGCTGCTTATCTCTGCCTCCTGAATGTTACTGGGATTAAAGCTCACACCACCATGCGGGGCTTCAAATGGCACTCAGAATTTAAACTGCCTCTCTACCCTCCTCATATTTCTGAGTATTGTAGTAGAAATGTAGGTAAAGTTTCTAGATAAATATACATCTAGTTAATTTTTAATTTCAGATAATTAATTAATATTTTTTAATATTAGTATATCCCAATGTAGTATCTGGCACATGCCAAATTCAGGACATGCTCACACTGAAAAATTATTTTTGATTTGCAATTCAGATTTAATTAGGTATCTTGTATTTTGGCTTGAATGTGGCAATTCTAATCAAACCATAATGACTAGCAGCAATCTGTAAAGCAATATAATAGTTTAGTTGACTCTTTGATTTTAAAAGAATGTTCTATTGGCAGTTAACCAATTTTTCCCCCTAAAATTTTCAACCCGGGTCCTTTCCTCCTCTAACCCTATGGTTAGATTGAGCTGTGATTTCACCTTCCTTTAGAAAATGCTCTGAGCTCCAGAATCCGAGGATCTATTTTGGTTCTCTGTGGTTACCAGAATGTGGCTTGGAAAAAAAAAAGGAACAGTTGTTAGTCCTGGCTGAAAGCCAGACATTTGGTGTCGAGTTTTCAGTTGCGTCCTCTCATGGAGGTTCAGTGGAAGCTTGTAAAGCAGGTTTTCCTTATTGGTGTGATCCAGTAGCCAGGAGACCACTGACATGTCGCTTATTTTCATTCATAGTGAAGAGTCCTGAGCCCCACGCTAAGGAAAGAAAAGGCCAAGCTTGATAATCAGTGTGGCTGAGCATAATAAGCGGCGTGACCGCCAGTGAGCACTGGTTCACTGAGCAGAGGGCTCAGAGCCAAGTTTGGAGGGAGGTCTTGGCAGGGCACCGCTAGCCAAGAAAGAAAACCAGAAGTTTGCACTAACTGGTCCTTTTATGGGTCGTTTCTTCTTTCATTATTCACCTCTCTCAAGCAACCATATAAATCATCTTGGGTCTGAACTCCAAACTTCCAGAAAGCTGGTTAGGTGAGCAGCTGTAAAGAGCCAGGGCTTCTTGCCAAAACAAGACCCTGAGGACATTCCGGGTTTCCTGCCAGCTCCTGAAAGTCCTTTCCTTTCTTCTCTGAACCCTGAGGGTTGGCCAGCCTCTTTCCTCTCCTCTGGTGCCACCTGTTACTTCCAACTGCTATTATCTCCTTCCTGGAGCAGCGTTCTACAGGAGCGAGCCTCTCCACTTCCGGCCTACCTTATTCACACCAACTGTGGGGTTTGCAGGGCTCACCATGCGACCAGCCTGGCTTCTGTACCTCCCAGGAAAGGGTTCTGGCTTTCCGGTCCTCCTGAGCTGAGCTTGGCTCTCACTGCCAGGGACCGGAATTCTTATCAGATCATGGGAACTGAGTATGTGATACAAGTCTGTCCAGCTTTGTGATCTCTGTGTAGCTCCTGAGACAGGCACCATCTCTCCTCCAGTCCCCTCTTCAGAGTGTTCATGCCTGAAATCCTGGCACTCCAGAGAAACAGAAGGAAGAGGATCAGGAGTTCTGAGGCTAGCTCCAGGGTCTAGAAAGTTTGAGGCCAGCCAAACTGAGTCAAGTCTGCCCAATTTGAGGTCAGAGATCATGTCTACAATGAAACCCTATCTCAAAAAAAAAAAAAAAAAAATTTGCGTGCGCGCATTCACAAAGCAGCCAAACAAAACGGATGGATGGCAAATGCTTCCTCAAACTTGTGCTGGTAAATCTCCTTGATAGATATAAACAAAAGCCCTAAACTTAAAAGAATGGTTGATTATTGTTGTCTTTTTTTTTTTTTTTTTTTTTTTGAGACACGGTTTCTCTGTGTATTCCTGGCTGTCCTGGAACTCACTTTTTGTAGACCAGCCTGGCATCGAACTCAGAAATCCGTTTGCCTTTGCCTCCCAAGTGCCACCACCGCCCGGCTTGTCAATTTTTTAATTTAAAAATTTTGCTCATCAAAAAATATATATAATAAAAGGAGCTGGAGAAAGCCGGGCGTGGTGGCGCACGCCTTTAATCCCAGCACTTGGGAGGCAGAGGCAGGCGGATTTCTGAGTTCGAGGCCAGCCTGGTCTACAGAGTGAGTTCCAGGACAGCCAGGAATAAACAGAGAAATCCTGTCTCGAAAAACAAACAAACAAACAAACAAAAACAAAAAAGAAAAAGGGAAAGCCGGGCGTGGTGGCGCACGCCTTTAATCCCAGCACTCGGGAGGCAGAGGCAGATTTCTGAGTTCGAGGCCAGCCTGGTCTACAAAGTGAGTTCCAGGACAGCCAGGGCTACACAGAGAAACCCTGTCTCGAAAAACCAAAAAAAAAAAAAAAAAAAAAAAAAAAAAAGAAAAAAGAAAAAGGGAAAGAAAAGAAAAGAAAAGAAAAACAAAAAAAGGAGCTGGAGCGATGGCTCCGTGGCTAAGAGCACTGGCTGCTCTTCTGGAGAACTTGGGTTCAATTCCCAGCACCCATATGTCTGCTCACAACTGTCTGTAACTTTAGTTCCAGGAGATCCAGCACACAGACATACATGCAAGCTAAAAACCACCAATGTAATAAAATCAAATATAGAACTCTTTCTCAGAGAAACAAAACCAAAAAAGCAAAGTTAGTGAGTGAAAAACCAACTACTTCAATTCCTGTACGCAGAACATATAAAAATTACAGAGAATAAAGAGAAGCCAGTGCAGAGAAAAGACTCAGGGAGGCAAGATGCTTACCACCAACCCTCGGGATCTGAATTCATGGTCAGGACCACATGGTAGAAGAAGAGAACTGTCTTCCACAAATTGTCCTCTGAACTCTATACACAAGCTGTGGCACATGCACACATATATGAACACACGATAAGTAAATTCATTTTTTAAAAAGACAAGCAACCTAATAAACCAAGAAAGATTTGAATAGACTCTTCATAGAACAAAGTATTAGTCATAAGAAAAACATACAACGAAACCAGAGTGAGATCTAATTTCACACCCATTAGATTAAATTGAATCTTAAATGCTGACAATGTCAGGTCTTGGAAAAGATGTAGACTAACTAAAACTGTAAGGTTTTGCTCATGGATTGCAAACTGCAAACACTTGAAGTTCCTTTATCCCAGAAATTCTACCCCTAAAAACATAAGCAAAAAGCTTTATAGTAGCTCAAATGGGGACAACTCAAGTGCTTAAACAAATTGTGATATACAATATGGTATAATTCATATTTCCTGGGTTCTTCTGTTTGTTTGTTTATTGAGACAGGCTCTCACTATGCAGCCCTGGCTGTTCTGGAACTCACTATGTCGACCAGGCTGTGCTTGAACTCTTAGAGATCTGCCTGCCTCTGCTGGGATTAAAGATGTGTGTACCACCATGCTCAGCAATTCAGAATATGAAAGCCATGCACAAAAAAAGTACATGTCTATGACTCCACTGATGGCAAGGTCAAGGGTCAGCAAAGATGCTCCCTGGCAATTGAAACCAGGGCATTGGAGGTGAGCATGCACTAGGAGTGTAATGGGAACTTTGGGAACCATGGGAGATGTAGATGTTACACAGCTGTATACAGTTGTTTTCTCCCCAAAGGTTGATTGATTTGTTATCTATAAGAATCCATACATATGCACACGTGCAAGTTAATAAACTCAGGATAGGTAAGGCTGGAGAGAGTGGGCAGTGCTGATGGTGCTTGCTCTCAGAGGACCACAACTGGCCCTAGGGAAGCTGACCTTGGCCCTCAAACCAGCGGGTGCGTCGTGAAGACCTAGGATGTGCTGTGGATAAGTGTGAGGTGCTGTATATGAAGGAGAGTCGCCTTTCCTCTGTTTCTCTTTAAATTTATCCAGATGAGTTCTTCCTTTTCTATCTCACAGAATGGTTTGAGAACTTGGGTAGTAGCCTGTTAAAATCCACACCAGTGAGTCCACTGGGGCCCTGAGCCTTTTGTATGTGGAAGTTTTAATAGCTGTTCCAACCTCACTGCTTGTCCCCAGTCTGGTTAAACTGCTTCTCCTGTCTTGGTTTACTTTTGTGGTCATATGTACCTAGAAATTAATTCATTTCCTTTAAATTTCCTATTTAGTGGAATATATGTTTCCAAGGTAAAACCTGATGATGTTCTAAATTTCACTGGTATGTTTTGTAATAGCTCCCTTTTCATCTCTAGATTTATTAATTTTGACTCTCTCTCTCTCTCTCTCTCTCTCTCTCTCTCTCTCTCTCTCTCTCTCTCGTACTTTGGTTAAGTGTATAATCTTGTTTATCTTTTCAAAGAACCAGCTCTGTGTGTCACTGATTCAGAATGCAATGGGCCCTGGCTGTAGACATGCAGTTATAGTCAGAGCCCCGAGTCTCAGAGAGCAGTGGGAAGAACTGTCAACATTAAACACTGAAAAGATAAAAATAATATTGTGAACATCTTACATAGAAACAGACATGTGTGATTGGTCAGTGTCCTGTGCTTCCCGTTCTGTGCCAGCATCTTTGGCACTGTGTCACTACCCCACCCCTTGGTCCTCACAGGCACAGAGTTTGTCATCTTTAGTGGGCATGATGTCATTCATGGTCCTCTTCACAAGGTCTAGTGAGGGAACATAATTGTTCTGAGCCTTCGCAGAAACTCTAAGCTGGGATGAAAGCTATTAGGGCAGCATGGATCCCACATGCCTCACAGAGTCACGGGTGTGCATATTTTAGAAGAGTCTAGAATTTTTCACTTACTTTTCCACATTTTCATCTGATAATTCTGCAGCGATCAGCCTAGCAAGGCATAGCTTCTCGAAAGAGCTGCTGTCGTGAGGATGAACAAAATCCTAGTTAAAATGAAACGCTTATGTCTGTTCACTCAGCTGTATCACTTCAAAGAGGAAAACAAATAAAACCCAGCTTTCTTTCTTGGTTTCTTTCTTTCTTTCTTTCTTTCTTTCTTTCTTTCTTTCTTTCTTTCTTTTTTTTTTTTTTTTTTTGGTGTTTTTGAGACAGGGTTTCTCTGTGTAGCCCTGGCTGTCCTGGAACTCACTTTGTATACCAGGCTGGCCTCAGAAATCTGCCTGCCTCTGCCTCCCAAATGCTGGGATTAAAGGTGTGTACCACCACGCCCAGCAAAACCCAGATTTCTGTTACCTCTGGGCATTAAAGGACAAACTACAGTTGCTCTCCATTTTGACTAGAAACAAAACCTCAGAAGATCATAACAATGGATCAAGAGCTGAACCTCTTCATCAGCAGGAGTCAACTGGTCAAAATCGTGAAACCCTCCCACATGACACATTTCAGATGAGGGTAAAGAAGGGAAAAAGAAAAAAGAAAGGAAGGAAGAGAGGGCAGGGGAGAGAAACCTTGTACCGAGCAAGCACCGTAACCCAGTGTCTGACACACTAGTGAGATCTGCAGTGAGTGAGAGGGAAGTTAGAGAATGGTAGAAGATGCTCTCTCACCATGGAAGAAGTCTGTCTCAGTACCTGGCAGAAGACTCTGAGGACTGGAGACTGTGCGGACACCTGAGAGAGCTGTCTCGCTGTCCCGTGACCATCCTCGTGCACTCTCCAGTGTCTGCTGCCCCTGTCCGACAGTGTTGCTGGAGGACCAGATCAAACAGTCTGTTTTAAGGCCATGCAAAGTGATGCCAAAGCTTGATTAACTGGCTTTATAAAGCGGTGTTCTCAACCTGTGGGTCAGTCACAGCCCCTTCTGGAGTCCAGTGACCTTTTCAGAGGGGTCGCCTAGGACCATGGGAAAACACAGGTATTTACATTAAGATTCATAACAAAATTACACTTATGAAGTAGCAGCAAAGTGATCGGGGGTCACTGCAACATGAGGAGCTGTACTAAGAAACTGCAGCAGTAGGAAGCCGAGAACCACGGTCATAAAAGAATGACTTATTTGCTCAGGCACCCGAGGAGACATCTCACATGCTGTAGAGCTGACGATCACTGGACAGTCACTAGACTATCTGCAAGGTCCCTTTGGTCCTTATGATGATAACTGTGCAAAAGACAGTGACACCCAGAAGTAGGACTTTTGACTAAGGTTGAGAGATATTGGGGACAGGGAAGTAGTTTTTGAAAAACATAACACGTTAGAAATTATACAATTAACCACACACAGAATATGTGGAGATATTTATCACTCAGAAGAGTAAACACATTGTCATTTCGAAATAAATAGTCCTGGTGTGTTTTGTAATGGGGAAGCCTACCAGGAGTGACAGTCTCTAAATATGTGGCTGCAATAAGCTATAGTTAGAGGGAGAAATCGCAAAATAAGTTCCAGATGCCTCTAACTCACATAGCAACAACAGGAACTCTGGGTTAAGTGGCCTGTTCATCTCAAGTTAGAGATGGCAAGTCCTTGCTGTAGAGTGGAGTAAATATTTTTCGTAGAATGCCTTTAATCATCATTCTGGTGGTGGAGTATACCTCACTGGTGACAGAAAGAAAACAAACCCAGGAGTCACTGCTGAGCTGAGGAAACCTAACATTTGATCTGCTGTCGGCTGCCATGACTGGGAGCCGTCAATACTGGGCTGCCTAGCGAGCTGCTGGAGTGAGGAGCACTCCTGGGGAAGACCATCCCAGAGAAGAAAACGTTTGAAAACCCAGCGGACCCTCACACGAGTGAACCTCCCTCTCTCCATGGGAAGGGGCCCCATTCACTCATTGTGTTTTCCAGGCTCTCCCAGGAAGGCAATGAGATTTCAGGGGAGTCATCTGCTGGTTAGAGATGGCCTCAAAACAGATACAAATCCATGAGAGTCAATGTCTTAGGCCATTCTTCTTCTGTCATTGGATCTAAAATTTAATGAAGTTGCATACACCCTTGCTCACATGTATGCTCACGTGTGTATATGGTGTGTGTGAGAGAGAGAGAGAGTGAGAGAGAGAGAAAGAGAGAGAGAGAGAGAGACAGACAGACAGACACAGAGGGGTGTGCATGTGTATGTGCACGTGAATGTTCCTGTGTATGAATGTGGTCATGGGCATGCCATGGCCCTTGTGTGAGGTCAGAGGATGACCTTTGGTGTCAGTCCTTGGGCCTTGTTTTAGATGCAGTCTCTCTGCTGTCAGCTTCTAGCAGGCTAGCTGGTCTGAGCACTTCAGGGATTCTGCTATTCCACTTCCCATCTTGCCATGGGAACACCAGGCCTGCAGATGCTGTGCCAGGCATTTATGAGGGTCTGAGCTCAGGTCCCCACACTTCTTCAGCAGGCACCTCTACTCAGTAAGCCATTTTCCCATCCCTTATATTTTAATTAATTTTTAAATTAACTTAATTGTTACAAGCTTATGACAGGCCTCTGGACGGTTCTGTTAAATGTGCAAACTTCACATTGATAGCACAAACATTTGAATGTCTATCATCATCACCACCACCATCATCTGTGTCCTCCTGCGTGATAGACATTATAGGAATGTCTTTAAATAATGATGTGCCCAGGCTAAAGGCGTAACTCAGTGGCAGAACGCTGGCCCAGCGTTCACAGAAGCCCTGGGTTTCATCCTTTGCACTATGAATAAAAGTACATGTATGTATCCTGCATGTTTGAAGCATGTTCTCTTAATTTGTGAATCATGATGTTGTCCAGAAAAATCATGTGTGGAGCAGATTTCAACTATTTTGTCCCGCTAACTACTTGCGGAACACCCCTGTTCATGCCACATTTTTTTTTTGCAAAAGTGTTGCTATTTCATTTTAGCCTAAAACTTCTTTTAACTGCACTGGCTGGGCAACTTCACGCGCCCAGCTTTGCTCTGTCTCTCACCTCTCGGGACCAGCAGCTGTCCTCAACCATTTTTCTAGAAAAAGAAAAACTGGGAAGCACTGAACGTGTTGTAAGCCTCATTGCTATATTTTCTCTTCCTCAGACTCACGGCCCTTGGGTTGTTTCCTTCGTTGTCCTGACAACAGGCAGCCCAGTACTGTTTAAATGCTTTGGAAAGCATATCTCCAATTTTTTTTTTTTTTCACAGCATGGTTAACAACCCACTGTAGAAAACTACAGAGGTCAGATTACGTGTAAGTGAAAAATGACTTTAAGGCAATCCGTTTGGCCCTAGCCAACCTTGCCTTTCAGTGTTCCTTTGCTGCTGTTGACTCTTAGATTCCTTCTGGAACTTACCCTGGTCTCCTGAGTTCTAGAGCAGCATAAGTTCCACAGGATGTCACATCGTCATCCCGGATGTCACATAGACACCTTCCTTCACTGTGTCCTCAGCAACAGCCTCTATCTTTTCTCTAGAATCAATGGCATTCCTTTCATAGCTATCCTCACTAGGAGCATGAGCCATGCCTGGTGCCTGTCCATGCATCCAGTCTGGGTCTACTGATTTAGTCCCAGCCTTCTGGAGCCCCCACCCTACTCCAACTTGCGTTTTCTCTTCTCCTTGATCTGACACCATATCCTACCTGGATGATGACCATGACCTATCAATTGGTCTTGAATCAATTCTCAAACTCTCGATCACGTCCACCTTTGTCTTTCTTCTATTTGCTGGGGATTCCCACCCTACTTTATTACATCACTTCAACGTCCTGAATGGCAATGGCGTGACTGTCTGTTCTCACTTGCCGGTCGGTCACCTTTCATTAAGACGATGCTGTGAGCCTCAGTTCCAGAGTGTGCTGGTCTTGCTGTTTCTCTGGAACTCTCTGCCCTCACCAGTTCCTCCTTACCCCTCGCCTGCTCTGCTCTCTTGGTTAATTCACCCATTCCGTGTTCAATTGTTGCCTCTTCTTCCTGGTGTCACCTCACGTTCATGGGCAGGTGCGGTCCTTCTAGCTCATAGCATTTGTGTGTGTTCACAGGCTGTCCAGCCACCCCAGATAGCATCCTTCCTTGTGTGGACCGATGCTCTGTTGCTTCTGGGCTCCTCAGCCCCTGCTGCCTCTGCAGCTTCCTCTCCTTTCTCATTTTCCTCCAGCTGGCTAATCACTACTTGTTTTTAATTTCTCAGCCCAAAGATAACTTCTTTATGAAAGCTTCCTAATGGCACGCTTTTCGCCTTTCTTGCTCATTGTGAGTTGTCACTGATTTGTCTCTACCTCCAGCCCTTGCATTATATTCATGGGCCACCATGCCCAGCTGTTTCCGTGGCTGCTAGGGGTTGGATTCAGGTCCTTACACTTAGCACCTATGCAGCAGCGTCTTTACCAGCCTCCCTGTCCCTGGAGCCCCTGAAATGCTTTGTTTTCTTTTGTTTTAAAACAAGGAGGCAGGATCTTTAGGAGGAGCTATCTTCACATCCACTGTATAGCCAAGAATGACCTTGATCCTGGTCAACGTGCCTTCAGCATGTGTGATGACAGGCATGTACCATACCTTGAGACACTTTGTTAAAGACTCATATGTAAGTCTATAATTTAACTATTGCAACCTCATTTGTGACTGCCTGGGAAATATCACCCCTTCTTTTAATTTTGAAAATTTTTACATATGTGCACACATGTGTGCATACGTGTGTGTTCATGATGCACGGAGGTGGTGTACAGGTGTACCTATGCTTCAGCAGTCCTTTGTTCTTGTGGAAGCCAGAGGACATCATTTGGGAGTTATTCCTGCCCTCCCTTGTAAGCTCTGGGAATTGTGGGGCCAGTGCTGCTATCCCCTGGGCCATCTCACTGGCCCAGTTCTGTGTCTTTTTGAGAGACTTTAAATGTAACAGCATCAGGAACCAGGTGTCTGTCTGCTTCCCTGATGCATTCATGGCACTAGCACAGAGCCTGGCACCAACATAGTCTCAACCAATATTTCTTAAACAAAGGGATGGCGCTCCCACACTTCTATAATAATTTGTCTGGCATGTCTTTCTTGGAAAGGATGGTTCTATTTATGGTTGCATGGCTACCATTGAGCATGCCCATGCTTGTAGCAGCTGACAAATGTAAAATGAATGAATGAGCTGCTCTCGGCCAATCAGAATTGCTGGTCTTCTTACCGAGCTGGTACTGGAAGGCTTCGACTCATTCATTTCAGACCTCATCTGATCTATCTTGAAGCTAAGACCCACAAATAACAGACACACTATCACCAATGACTCCCTGTGATATAGGGAGAGAAATATAGGCAGAGTAAGTGTCTCTTCTTTGAACATAAGAATGAGGGTCTAGAAGCCGGGCGCGTGGTGGCGCAATCCCAGCACTTGGGAGGCAGAGGCAGGCAGATTTCTGAGTTCAAGGCCAGCCTGGTCTACAGAGTGAGTTCCAGGACAGCCAGGGTTATACAGAGAAACCCTGTCTTGAAAAACCAAAACCAAAAAAAAAAAAAAAAAAAAAAGAATGAGGGTCTAGAGCTATGGCTCAGCAGTTAAGAGCACTTAGTGCTCTTCCAGAGGACCCAAGTTCAATTCCCAGCACTCACATGGTAGCTCACAACTGTCTGGAACTCCAAGATCGGGCACTCTTACACAAACATACATGCAGATAAAACACCAATGCACATAAATTAAAAAAGAAGAAAGAATGATTAAGTTAGCCAGTAGCCAAACTGTCCAAAAAGAGTAGACGGAGAGCTGTAGAAGTGGAAAAGGACAAAGTGCCTTCTGATCTCTTTATAGTCGGAGCCTAACCAGAACACAGGATCCCGTGAGGCAGGCTACAATCACCCTCACTCTCCTAGATCAGGAACGGACTGCTCTGCTGTTCAGGGACGCCAGCGGAGCTGGCTGGCTGCGGATGGCTGCTCAGACTCAGTTTCCCCCGGTACTACACTCACAGATCCTTGATATTCACTTCCTTCCAAGTCTCCTTTCTGTTTGCCTCCCACTAGAATTATTTGGTATGTAAATACATTAGCTAATATCTATTCAGTCTCCCATGAGCTAGATGCTTAGGTAAATTAATCTTCAAAAACAATTGCATGAGGGTAAAATTGTCCTCATCTTCTAAGGGGCTGACACTACTTGGTAGACCAGTTTGAAAGTAATCAAAAATAACACTATGGGAATTCCAGCTTTGGCGTGGGAGACTGTCTCTCGCTATTTCTATTTTCATATGGTGAGCCCTTTCTTTTGGGTTATTGAAGTTAAAACATCGCAGAATCCCAAAATGTGTCCGGATGTCATCCCTGCCTTGGAAGGACAGGAACAGTCTTTTGTTGTTACTTATTTGTTTATTTTGGTGGGAGGAGGCCTGCCCTCTCCGAGGCCTAGTAGTCGATCAACCAATTCCTTCAACTCTTCCTGCATACAGGCCATGTAGCTCATGGGGGTAGGGAAAGGATGGGCAGAGACGTTTGTGTATAGAAAGAAGAAACTGGGTTAGAGACAGATGAGGCAGCCAAGTGCTTAATGATATGTCAACACTCATGCTGGACAGGGAGTGAAAAACACACAGATGATCTTCAGAACACAACAAAACATACTTGAAAACCAGGTCAGTCTCAGCGCACCGCTGGCCAAGGCAGGATGCCCAGCAAGCGAGGTATACCCAGCAGCCTAATAGAAAGCCTTTTCCCTTTTCTGTTCATTAAATTGCAGGACCGTCCTATTTCTGTTTGTCAAATTAGTTGGCTTTTGGGGTTTTTTGGATTTTGGTTTTTGGGTGTTTTGGGGTTTTTGTTTGTTTTGTTGTTGTTGTTGTTTTGTTTTTTGTTTTTTGTTTTTTTGAGACAGGGTCTCACTTATATGGCTCAGGATGGCCTTGAATTCACTATGTAGACCAGGCTGGCCTCAAACTCACAGAGATCTATCAGCCTCTGCCTCCTGAGTGTTGGTATAAAAGGCATGTAGCGCCATGCCTGGCTTTCAAATTTAGTGTAAAGTTATTTAAAAGCTGGGTGTGGTGGCACAGGCTTGTAATCCCAACTCTTAGGTAAAGGCAAGATCAGAAATTTAAGGTAAGCTTTGGCTATATGGGGAGTTTGAGGCCTGCCTTGGCTACACGAAACCCTGTCTCAACAATAAACAAACCAACCAACTAACAAATAAATGAAAGCATTTTGTAGTGATAGAATTTTTTTTCATAATTTCCTATTTTTATAAAAGCTATGTGGAGGTTCACTTTTAACCCAAATCAATTTTCAGGGATGTAAGAACGTCAGAAAAAAATGTCAGTTTTTTCCAGGTTATTTCACAGCTATTAAAACCAAGTAGAATCCAAATACTGTGCTGTTTTTGATGTCCATTGTAGAATATCCTTGCAGCTTTCAGATACTAAGGAGAGGCCACAGGAACGGGAAAAGGTAAGCACCTCTCTCCTCACCTTCCTTTCTTTTTTTTTTGGTTTTTTGAGACAGGGTTTCTCTGTGTAGCCCTGGCTGTCCTGGAACTCACTCTGTAGACCAGGCTGGCCTCAAACTCAGAAATCCGCCTGCCTCTGCCTCTGCCTCTCGAGTGCTGGGATTAAAGGCATGTGCTACCACTGCCCGGCTTAGAATGTTTTTTTTTATATATATAAATAAACATATATCAAAGCCCATAAGATTGTGAACTTCAGCCATGGGTAGTGCCATGTGCTTGGGATCCCAGCACTGGAGATGGAGGCAGGGGGATCAGGCATTCATAGCTTCAGCTACACAGTGGCTTTGAGGCCAGCCTGGGCTATGTGAAGCCCTGCTTCAAACAAAATGGTCTACTTAATGTAGATAAGTGTAAGCTGATGATCATAAGCCATAATATTTCACACCCAACTTCTAGGACAGGGTGAAAAATGCTAGAAACAAAAATATATTACCAATCTCCGGACACCTACTTCTGTTTTCCTTTGAGACAGTGTTTGCATAGCCTAGGCTGGCTTTGATCCCTGACCCTCCTACTTTAGTCTCCTGGATGCTGTGTGCACAGGCATACCACACAGTCTTGCTCTAGTTCTGTCTGTCTGTCTGTCTGTCTGTCTTGTGTGTGAGTGTGTGTGTGAGTCAGAGGATAGCTTTTAGGAGCTGATTTTCTCCTTCCATCTTTCCCAGTTCCCGTGATTAAACTCGGGCTTTTCCTGGCAAGAGTCTTTACCGCTGAGCCATCTCACGGGTCCCTAATTCTGGGTTTTAATTACTAATTTGTTTTTGTTAATTTACAATGTGCAGTAAAATGGCTAATTGCCACTCTTATCAATATCCGCTCTTTTGGGGAAGTTTGCTGAGACATGGAAATGGTGCTGCTAGTCATGAGGTCTCTGTTTGCTCTGAGATTAGTAAGGTAAAGAGAACCAAAGGCCACTACCGCGTCTGTGCAATACTCTGTGTTATCCTAATAGAATATTAGATGAGGGTTCTGTTAACTGACAAGGAAACAAAAGGTAGGTAGCAGTCCCTTGCTTAATTTTGCTTTTATTTTACAGCATCATAAAATATTATTTATCACATATTTCCTCAAGGCAACAGTGGGAGGGAGGGAGGAGTCAGAATCACACCCATAAGTCCCCATCTTCTACTTCTCTCTCTTTTTTAATTTTTCCAGACAGGTTTTTTCTGTTAGCTCTTTTGCTGTCCTGGAACTCACAGAGATTTGCCTGCTTCTGACTCCCGATTACCATCACCCCTGGTCCATAAATCCATTCTTGTTTTGGACTTAAGGCAAACCTCCTGCCTCAGCTCTCTAAGTGCTGGGATTATAAGCATGAGCCAGCACACGTGGTTCTAGATATTAGTTTAGGTGCTGTTCTTTTTCAGTTTCCTCTGTAAAGAAATGGCGGTACTTAGAGGACCTTTACCCGCTTTTCCTTTTATAACTATTGCCCTTGCTAGACCCCGGTTCAGGGGCTCCTCCTAGCAAGGGAACCAACTCCTCAAGTAGATGGGGTGACAGACACATGCCCACTTTCTCTTCCATTACCACATTTCTTCAGACTGCAGTGAGGGTAGCAGCCTGTGGTATGTAATGGCCGAGTTGAAGGCTGGCCTTGGGGGTTCAGAGCTCTTAGCTAACATACACGAGGGCTTCATTTCAATCTTCAACACTATGCACAAGCACATGAGTGCACACACACACACACACACACACACACACACACACACACACACCAGTCTGTAGAGGGAGAACAGGAAGGTAACCCTCAGCACTGGGGTTGGAAGAACGAGCTGCCATGCCTAGGCTCTGTATGTGGGTTCTGGACACCTGTTTTAAGCTCTTTATCCACAGAGCTGTCTTTCCTGCCCCAGGCCCACATCTGCTTCTGCACTGAAGGTCCATAAGTGGTCATTATTCCCTACTGGAGATCCTGCAGTATAGGCCCCAGTGTCTCAAAAGGCAATCAATTTCATTGTTGTAATTTCTGGTATTAAAAATACCTGTATTTATGTGTATGTGTGTTTGTTTCTGTGTACATATGCACTCCACGGTGAGGTCAGAGGAGGACAGTTTTATGGGATTAGGTTCTTTCCCACCATGGAGGTTTGAGGGATCAGCCTCTGATTGTCAAGCTTGGTGGCAAACGCCCATATCCGCTGGGTCATTTTTTTCAGCAATCTTTTTTTTTGTTTTGTTTTTGTTTTTCGAGACAGGGTTTCTCTGTATAGCTCTGGCTGTCCTGGAGCTCACTTTGTAGACCAGGCTGGCCTCGAACTCAGAAATCCGCCTGCCTCTGCTTCCCCAGTGTTGGGATTAAAGGCGTGTGCCACCACGCCCGGCTTTTTTCAGCAATCTTGTCATTTTATATAGAATGCTCATCTTTCTGTAGAGCCATCTTGACTTCCTGGTTCCATCCTTGCCTCCGAGTTATGCTGAGGAGTCTTCATCCTTTTCTCAAGGACTTCAAAGACTTCATAAAATAGATTTTTGTTCTTTCATAAGTTCCTTGTGTGCTAGGTTTTCAAGATCTCCTGACTCAGCACCCTATAATCGTTAGAGATCCAATTTTCTTCCTCCCTCCCTTCCTCGTTCCTTCATTTGTTCATTCCTTTCTCCCTTCTGGCCTGCCTGCCTTTCTGTGTGTTTGTAGGTTGTGCATGTTCAAGTATACATAAATGCATGTGTGTTTGCAGGTATACATATCTATGCAGAGACCAGAAGTCACTCTTGGGTGTCAGTCCACAGGCACTGTTCACCTTAGTTTAGAGAAAAGGTCTCCTATTGGTCTGACTCTTGCAAAGCAGGCTAGCCTGGCTATCTAGCAAGCCCCTGAGACCCACCTGTCTCCTCCTCCCTAACACTGGAATGCTAAGCATGAGCCGTCATGTCCAGCTTTTTAATGTGGGTTCTGGGACTCAAACCCCCAGTTCTCACATTGATGTGGCAAGCACTTTATCATCTGAGGTATCTCTCCAGCCCAGGGATCCAGGTTGCAACTCACCTTCAGAGATGGCATGCTCAGCTACGAATTTGATCAGATTAGACCAAAGTAAGCCCAACTTCAGGTAGCGAGTTTTCATGTGCAAATGTGAGGGGCCAGCAAGATGTAACACAAACCTTCCTGTATGGGGCTAGATCATGCGAAACACTTAACCTATCACCTGATATTTATAAAACATTCAGTAAGTGACAGCCACATACATAACTTAGACATGACTCCACTTTTATCAATACGGAGTTGGGTAAAATCATCGCCAAACACTGGAATGCTATTAATATAGGGTGAGCCCATATTACCTTCTTCAGGCCCTCATCAGACATGGTTGGCTCTTGTGGGAATACTCACTTGCCTAAGTCTATCTTTCTATGCCTCTTACTTAACACATCATTCCTATCTGCACTGTGTTGACAGTGCTTGCCTGTTTTTACCTTGTTGTTGCGACTTGTAGTTTTTATTTTGAATTATTTATTCTTATTTGGTTCTAACATATTTAAGTACAACCTACTGCTCCAACTAACAGAGGGCATTTTGGATTCTAGCATGTTCAGTCCTTGCTAGTTGCACAGAACTATTCGAAAGTCCAGTTTCTAGAGCTAATAGGCTGAGTCAGTCGGGACAGGTGCCAGCCACCCAGACTGACAACTGCGTGCCATCCCTGGGCTTCAAATGGTGGACGGATAGAAAACAGCTCCCGAAAGGTGTTCCCTGGTATCCATAGGCACACTGGGCATGCATGTACACCCTCTTCCCACCAGACATGCCCTCCAGATAAATTAATAAATAAGAAGTAATTTTTTTTCTAAGTCCAGCTGCTGTTTGCAAGCCTGCCTCTTAGGCTTTGAGACATATAGCATATTCTTTGCCAAAAAGAACAGCCCTCTTCCTCCTGGCTCTGTGCCCACTGCCTTGAAGCAGCTGTCAGCTCCTAGTGAGCTGTAGGCTTGCTACAGCCTCTCCAGGCTTCAGAAAGGCCATGGGGAACTCCTGTTTCTGTGAAAGCCAAGCCACAGCTGACCTATACCTGTGTCCTATGGTGGGCACCACATAGATCCTGTGAAGGCCAGAGAGAGGAGGCTCCAGGTTACCACGTTCTGTGCCTAATGGCACTGGGACAATGTGATGGGATTTCTGCCCCTGCCCTGCCAGTCCTGTAACCCCTGTGTTGGAAGGGACAGAGAGAAGAGAACCTCTGGTGGTCATGGGCAGCCAGTCTGGCTGGGAACATGGTCAGTTCCAGATCTCAGAACAATAGAGAACTGCAGCTGTTGTCTTCCTCTGGCCTCCAAGCAAGCATAGAATTGTATAGAAAAACACTCGCACATGCACACACGTACACACACAGATACAGATCTGGTCTTACTGCTCCCTGGCCTTTTAAATCTCCATCTGTATTTTGACACATAGACCTACATAATCCAGAGCCAACACCGCAGATGGGCAGTGCTGCATGGTATCTGTTCTTCTCTCTGCATGTCTCCCCCTGAATGACTTCTTCCTCTTTTTAATTTGTATTTCTTTGTATTGGTTTTAATTTACATATATAGTTTTAGATTTTGCTATATATACAAAATTTTCTTGAGACAGGGTCTCACTCTATATCTCTTGCTGCCTGGAATTCAGTGTGTGGATCAGTGGCTAACTATAACTCACACAGATCTGCCTGCCTCTTCATATGCACTGCTAGGATTAAAGGTGTGCACCACCATGCCTTGCTTATTATTGTAAGCACTAATTGTGCATTTCTGAAAATGTCAGGTGATACTGCAGTGCAGCACACAAGAGTCAAATTAGAGTGAGTGACACATTCGCCAACTCGGACATTTATTGTTTCTGTATCCTGAGGATATTCACAGTCCTCAGACCTAGCTGTTTTGAAATATCCAATTAAATATTTTCTTTCTCTTCTTTTGATTTTTGTTTGAAATAATTTCTGTTTGTAAGAACGCAGGCTGAGCAAGGCAGACGGAGCAGACTAATAACTGCGTTCCTCCAAAGCCTCTGCGTCAGCTCCTGTTCCAGGCTCCTGCCCTGCTTCAGCTCCTGTCCTGACTTCCCGCGGGATTTTTAAGCCAAAGAAACTCTTGAAGCTGCTTTTGGTCACAGTGTTTTGTTTTGTTTTGGGTTGGGTTGGTTTTTTGTTTTTGTTTGGTTTTTTTTTTTTTTTTTTTTTTTTTTGGTTTTTGGTTTTTTGAGACAGGGTTCTCTGTATAGCCCTGGCTGTCCTGGAACTCACTTTGTAGACCAGGCTGGCCTCAAACTTGGAAATCCGCCTGCCTCTGCCTCCTGAGTGCTGGGATTAAAGGCGTGTGCCACCATGCCCGGCTGGTCATGGTGTTTTATCATAGCAATAGAAACTCCAACTAAGACACTCTGAGCTATCTCGCTGCCTCCGTTCATCATGGCTAACTACAGTTATCCTTTTGTAGGTGTGACTTAGAACCCTCATTCCTGTCCAGATGAAGTTCAGTCCTTTTCTCCGCAGTCCTCCCTCATGCGCTCAGCTCTGAAGAGCCCTCTGTGACTCCTCTCCTCCTCTGTCCCTTGGAAACACACTGGTTGCAGTGGTTGGAATTAGAAATGTCCTCAGGTGTTTGGTCTCAGCTGGTGACATTGTGATGGAACTTTTAGGACCTTGCTGGAGGAAGAATATCACTGGGAGAGGCTTTGGAAGTTCATAGCCTTCTCCGTTTTCCAGCTCTTTCTCTAGAACTGGCTATGTATGTGACTAAAGACACGCCTTCTCAGCTTCCTCTCTTGGTCACTGGCTGCTGTGTCTCTCTCACCCTTATGGACGTCCGTCTAGATCAATGGTTCTCAATCTGTGGGTCTTGACCCCTCTGGAGGTCAAACCTCTGTTTCACAGGGTCACCTAAGACCATCAGAAAACACAAGTTCTTTACATCACAATTCCTAACAGTAGCAAGCTTACAGTCATGAAGTAGCAATGAAGATAATGTTATGGTTGGGGTCACCACATGAGAAACTGTACTGAGGGACTATAGCCTCAGGAGGGTTGAGAAACATTGCTCTAGAACTGTAACTCTAGAAATCTATTCTGGCCATGGTCTTTTTACCACAGCAACAACAAGTACACCAGGTACCAGGTCCTGGGTCCTTCTTACTGTGTGGATTTAGTTGTCTATCTGCCCACATGCTCTCTCGGTCCTTGAGGCTCTCTAGACTGGAATGTGTCACATAAAGGGATAATATTTATGAGACAAGGTCTTTTTATTATGTAACTGTAGCCCAGAATGGCCTCAAACTCAAGAGATCCATTTACCTTTGCCTCTGCTGGTATAAAGGTGTGGGCCACCACATCTGGCTTATTTTAATGTTATTTATTTTATAATTTAAGACAGTGTTTCAGTATGTTGTCTAGACTGGCCTCAAACCCTTCGACTCAAGAGCTCCTCAAGTCTCTCTCCTGAGTGGCTGGGACTACAGGTGTCAACCTGCCCAGGCTTTAGAGCACTGCAGTGGAACTACAGAGCTGGAAGGTGTGTGTGTGTGCCTCTGTGTGTATGAATGTGTGTGTGTGTGTGTGTGTGTGTGTGTGTGTGTATGAATGTGTGTGTGTGAATGTGTCTGTGTGTGTCTGTGTGTGTGTGTCTGTGTGTGTGTGTGTCTGTGTGTGTCTGTGTGTGTGTGTCTGTGTGTGTGTGTGTGTCTGTGTGTGTGTGTGTGTGTGTGTGTGTGTGTGTGTGTGTGAATGTGTCTGTGTGTGTCTGTGTGTGTCTGTGTGTGTGTGTCTGTGTGTGTCTGTGTGTGTGTGTGTGTGTGTCTGTGTGTGTGTGTGTGTGTGTGTGTGTGTAGCACAGCAGAAAATCTTTGGATTCAGAAGCCAAATCTCTAAAAGAGAAAATTAATAGTATGCATGTGTCAGGATGAAGATGGAACCCTGCCTTCTGCAGAAGCCTTCATTGGAGAGGAGGGAAATGGAAATTCAGACTACAGGCCAGAAGCAACTATTTAAAAACAAAAACAAAAACAAAAACCTTCTGACAAGAATTGCATCTCGGATAACTAAAGGGCTCTCAGCGTAGCCGCAAGAGCCAATCCAATTATGAGCAAAGGGCATGTTCTTGTAGCGTGTACAGAGACAACCACACACAGATGTTTGCTGACCATGGGAAATGCAAATTAAACTCACAGAGCAACACCACTCCGCTGTCAGGATGGCTACAGTAAAAGACAACACAGCCTCACCTGTGAGTGAGAAGGGGGTCTAAGAAACCAGACCTCCAGAGCACTGACTGATGGCTGTGTAAATTGGGTCAATCACTCTCTAAAAAATATTGGCAGTTTCTTTTAAAAAAAAGAAAAAAATTAATCCTCAACATAAAACTACCAGAGAAACGAACATTTCCTCTTATTTGGCATTTATCCCAGAGAACTGCAAATTTATGTTCATGCAAAAACCTCTACCTGAATATTCATAGGAGTTTCATTACTCAGCCTGGGAGACTGCACATGTCCTCCCACAGGTGGGGGGTGATGGGGGTGGAGCTGCAGGAGATGCACCACATGGAACATTACGAGGCAACGAAAAGGGTGAATTTCCTGTGTCTTTTCCTGTGTCTGTCTGCCCACCTCTCTCTCTCCCCCCCACACACACCTTGAATAAATCTCCAGGAGCATTGCTAAGTAAGTCAATCAAAGACTTTCGTACTTTTGACCATATATATATATTCTTGTTGTTACAGTTTTAAGACAGGGTTACACTCTGTAGGCTAAGCTGGCCTCAAACTGCCAGTGATCCTCCTGCCTTGGCACTCCAATGTACTGGAATTATAGGCATGTGCTAGCACAGCCCATCTACTGGTATATATCCTTTTTTTTAATGTGTAGAATATTCTCCTCCTCCTCCTCCTCCTCCTTCTTCACTGCTTCTATGTATTTAGCCCGTGCATCTCTGAGTGTGTATTGTGCACGTGTGTCAATGCTAAGAAGATCAAGGTACTTTCTGTCAAACCTTGCCAGATCTGACTTTACATCTGCAACTTACATGGTGAAAGGTGAGAACTGACTCCTGTAAGCTGTCCTTGGTCTCTCTCTCTCTCTCTCTCTCTCTCTCTCTCTCTCTCTCACACACACACACACACATACACATACACACGTACACACACATTTTAAAATAAAAAATAAAAATATGTGTGAATCTACAATTAACTAATTTTTTCATAGTCAGGCATAACAGTGCATGCCTTTAATTCCAGCACTTGGGAGACAGATTCAAGCAGAACTCTGTGAATTTGAAGCCAGCCTGGTCTACACAGTGTTCCTGGATAGCCAGAGCTACACAGTGAGACCTATCTGAGAAAAAAAAAAAATCAGCTTAAAAAAGTCTGTAAAGATGCTGGAACCAGGGAAGCGTCTTCAGAGGAAGGCAGGAGAGGGGCAGGTTTCTCTGTGTGTGGCTCCTTGTGATATATAAAATACTCAATTAAAACAAAAAGCAAAACTAAAAAACAAGAGAAAAGAAAAAAAGATCACTGTACTGGCTAGTTTTGCGTCAACTTGACACAGGCTGGAGTTATCACAGAGAAAGGAGCTTCAGTTGGGGAAATGCCTCCATGAGATCCAGCTGTAAGGCATTTTCTCAATTAGTGATGGGGTGGGGGGGGTGGGGTTCCCTTGTAGGTGGTTCTATCTCTGGGCTGGTAGTCTTGGGTTCTACAAGAGAGCAGGCTGAGAAAGCCAGGGGAAGCAAGCCAGTAAAGAACATCCCTCCATGGCCTCTGCATCAGCTCCTGCTTCCTGACCTGCTTGAGTTCCAGTCCTGACTTCCTTGGTGATGAACAGCAGTATGGAAGTGTAAGCTGAATAAACCCTTTCCTCCCCAACTGCTTCTTGGTTGTGATGTCTGTGCAGGAATGGAAACCCCGACTAAGACAGTCACCAAAGCAAATGGAGAGGAGCTGAGTTCGGGTGAAGCAGGGAGCAATGAAGAGACGCTGAATAGGAGATGCTCAAGCCTCAGGCCCGGCATTCGGTGCAGGAAGCCAGTGTAGAGGAAGATAAAATGGCCAGCGCTAGCTTCTCATGACTAGTCCTTTGACATTTCAAAGGAACTTTCCTGCAGATTTGGACAAGTCTCCAAATTTGTAAGAACCACAATAATATATACTAATCAGTGACTTAACTACAATTTCTTGATTTTTTTTTTATTCTCTTTGGGTCCACTGGCACAAAACCAAGAGTCGTCCTGGGGCTAGGGTCTTGGCTACCCTGCCTTCTCACCTCACCTCCTCATGGCTGGACTGTGGTGGCAGCTTCTGTTCTGGAGCATCCTCAGCACCTCAGCATCCTCAGCCCCGGGCTACAGCCCCACCTGCTTCTCTGTCTTCTATCTCTGCCTCCTTTTGGAAGGCTGAGAAGGCTGGTAAGGCAGGCTTCTTCCTGTCGGCCAGGCACACGGAGAGGTATCTCTCTCTTACGTGGCTTGTCTTCTCTCAGCTTGTGCTCAAGATAAATCCTGTCTAGTCGCTCTCTGTCTGTCTCTGTCTCTCCTTCTCCCCCTCCCCTCCCTCCACCTCTTCTTCTCCCTCTCTCTGGAGCTGGAGTTACACAAGGTTGTGAGCCAACCAGTGTGGGCACAGGAACAAACTCAGGTTCTCTGAAAGGGTAGTGCATGGTCTCAGCTGCCGGACCATCTCTCCAGCCCCAGCCACTGGTTGTTGTTTCAATGATAACACAGGGAAGACACAGCACACAGCTCTTACCTAGCTGATTATATACTAACATCACTAAACTGTGGTTGTGACGTTTTAGATGCTGAGGATGCTTTCAACTTGTTGGATCTCAGAAACTTGAGTTTCCAGGGTCACACTAGAATCTTATGGAACATTGTGTGAGTGATTAGACGTCAAACCAGAAGGAAAGGAAGTAGGAGGCCACGGGGCTCAAGGGAAATGGAAAAGACACAGCGGTCTTGGAGGGTCCCAGTGGTCCCTTCTCTGGTGATCTCTGCCCTGCTCCCAGGTGGCCAGGCCTGGGGTCAGCCACAGGGTCCTTGTGACCTAGAGGAATGTCTCAGGGTGTCCAAATGCAGTTGCAGCTGCCTAGGGGCCCAGGGAGACTGGCAACTGAAAAGAAAGCTCAGAACTGACTCAAGGCTCTAGAGACTTGAGTGTGAGGAAACTACACCTTTGAGCCCCAGTGGGAGGGGGCGGGGCCGCTGGGGAGAGAGTCCTGCCTGGAGAATATCTGAGCTAAGAAATGAAAATAAAACACGAACTCGGATTGGGTACCTGAAATGCAGGACACAGCTGAATGGGGGAGGCCCATCAGTCGCATCATTTTCATGAATAGGGGAAGCCCAGCTGTCCTATCATCTTCACCGCCCTGCTATGTCTTATAAGCTTTCCTTTTACCAAGTGTTACTTTGTGGCATATGTGTGAGGAGAAACACTAAGTCTGAGTGGTTCCAGATCCTGTCTTAGACCTGCCACCTCTAGGACTTCTCCCCCTCCTTCCTTTTCTCTACCTCTCTTCTTCCTCCTCCCATTTTCCTACTCTTTCTCCTGCTCCTCTCCCTCCCTTGCCCCACTTTTCTTCTCATTCTTTTTCCTACTCTTCTCTAGACGTTTTGCCTACACACACACACACACACACACAGAGCTCAGCATGCATGAAGCCTGAGGTTGATCACTTGCACTCCATCCAGAAGGAGAGAATACCACACCCACCACCCACACCCAACCCTGCCCAAAGAATAAACCTCCAGGTCCAAACCATGGCTCCTTTTGGTGGAGTGTCTTCATGGTACCACACTCTACCTTAAACGCAGGGGACAGAGATGAACAAGGTATACTTCCTGTAGAAGTTTGGTGTAAGAGGTGACATACAGAAATATTCCCTGTGTGGCTGTGGCTCATGCAATGGGAGCAGATCCCCAGTGGATGTTCTTTGTGTTGATGAATTACTTGTGTTTACTTTGCTTGGGTTTGAGATCGAGACTCGTGAAGCATAGGTTGGCCTCACGCTGTCTATGGAGCTGTGGATGATGTCGAACTCCTGATTCCCTAGCTTCCGTCTCCCATATGCAGGGTTTGCGTTGTGCACCAATATGCCTGGCTTTATTTATTTAAGTCTTTCTTGGTTTAATTCTCTCAATTTCTTTGTATGAATGATGATACCTAGTGCAGAAAAGCTCAAAAGTGCAGAAATGAGCCAACAGAATCTCCATGAAATTCCATATCCTCCTGAACCCAAGAAATATCACCTGCATGATGAAGCTGTTACCTGGGATGCTTCAAACCTCGTTAGCACTCACGTGACGCTAAAGAAACACACTTCAGCTCATAGCAGGTAATTTGCAGGAGATAGGAGTGGAGAAACAGTGCTGGGGGTGGGGAGGACTCACTCAGTAAAGTGTTTGCTGGGCACAGGCTTGAGGACCTGAGGCCCACGTCTATCACTCAAGTAAATCAGCACACCTGGGGACCCAAGAAATGTCCTTGCATAGGACCTGAATTCAATTCCTGGCACCTGCATGGGCAGCATACAATCACCTATAACTCCAGCTCCAGAGGATCTAATGCCTGTAGCCTTCATACATTTGTATGCACATACCCAACCAAACACACACACACACACACACACACACACACACAAATAAGTAAATACATCAATAAAATCTTTCTTAAAAAGCACACCTATAGGGTTGGAGAGATGTCTCCACGGTTAAGAGCACTGACTGCTCTTTCAGAGGTCCTGAGTTCAAGTCCCAGCAACCACATGGTGGCTCATAACCATCTGTAATGCGATCCATATGCCCACTTCTGGTGTGTCTGAAGAGAGTGACAGTGTACTCACATACATTAAATAAATAAATAGAAAAACCACACACATACATACACCTATAATCCCAGCCCTGAAGAGGCACAGACAGGAGGATTCCTGGGGCTCAGTGTCAGATAATCTAGTCAAATTGGTGAGCTTCAGGTTCAGTAAGAGAGTCTGTTTTTAAAGTACTAGTAGTGGTAGTAGCAGCAGCAGCAGTAAACAATAACAATAATAAACAGTGTGGAGAGTGAAAAAGAACCCAACATTGACCTCTGGCATATAATTGTGTGACCTCTGGCATATAATTGTGCACACACAAACACATAAGAGCGACCAAATGGGGACAACCCATCTTCAGGACCCCTCTCTGCAACAGGGAGCTGTTACTTTAATTCTCTATAAATAATTTGCTTGCCCTTAAAAAAAGTGTAGGAATGACAGGAAAGTAGAACTTTCCTGGGGTTCCAGGTCACAAACAGAAAAACAAGCACTCCTCTCAATGGCCCCTTACACAGCGTAGGCACTGATAACAAACCGTGGGCAGGAGCCCAACCACGGCGTGAGAAGGAAGGGCTGGCCACAGAAACATGGTCATATCAGGCTTGGCTGTGACTCTGAGGAGATGATGGGAGGAAATGGAAGGCGCATCACGTATAACTCTGTGATTAGGCAATGACTGAACAAAAGCAACAGGTATGAGCAAGCGCTCAAGAAGATACATTTAGGGTTGGCTTCATTGACTGGGAGATGCTAATAGCTCATAAAAGTGTTTAGTTTCAAAACCACTCAGTGTTATATCTTTGAGGTAGAGTGCTGTATTCAAGGCCCTGGCAACCAGCCTGGGCATTCTAGGAGTATCTTAAAAATGAAACGTCTGGGCCAGGTGCTATGGACATATGCCTGGAATCCCAGCATGTTGGAAGTGGAGAAAGGAGGATTAGGAGTCCAAGGTCCTGCAGGACTGTGTAGCAAGTTCAAGCCTGCCTGGGTTACACAGACCTTGTCTCAAAAACCCAACATACAGAAATCAATTCATTAATCAAGTGCTTGATCCACATATCACAGCAGGTGCCTGGCCACGGAGCTATGGAATCAATTCCACATCACAAGACTGCACACACGTGTGATGCACTTATGAACCACAGAGGAAATCACAGAACTTCCTAAGCTCTGAGGTCAAAGCTTCTAGGTTTTAGGGTGTGTTCTGTAGATGTGGTTACTGCAAAGGAGCTCTAAAGAAGATAGACTTCTGTGTAGAAAGCCTACTGAAGCCAGGGGCCACCTGCGGCCTGAGTGCAGCTGTGTCATGGCAGATCTGCTCTCATCTGCCCACCGCCAGCTGTACTGCTCTCTGTGTTTAAGAGCAGAGATCACGGTTTCAAAGAGAAAGTGACTTTCAGGAGTTTTAGTGAACATGTAGGCTTGTAAGAGTCCAACTAGAGCTAATAAGTGAGACGTTCAGTGTAACACGGAAGTGTAAAATGAGTGTGGCACTTCAGAACTCTCCTTGTTTATAAATACCCATGTTTCCTTCTAATTGCACATCAGTTCCTCATACTCACCACAAGACAGACATCTGTGTGTAAGAAATCACTTCCCAATCTTGCTCTCAAAAGAACCACCACCATGACATTTGTAATGTGCAGTTTACATACATGCGCAGAAGGTCACTTCCTCCTCTGAACGTCAGCTTCTCTGCTAACTGTATAGAAACAGTTTGTATAATTATTTGCGGGGAGGGGGCAAGATCTCATTATGTAGCCCTGGCTGGCCTGGAACTTGTTGTGTATACCAGGCTAGACTGTGTAGACAGCCTAACTTTGAACTTTGCCTTTGAGATTCGAACTTTGAACTTTGAGATTTGCCTGCTTCTGTAGACATGCACCTTCATATCCATTCCTCTTATTTTATCTCACCTGTCATTGCAGCAGGCACTTGGTACTCCAGGCTAGCTGGCCCAAGAGCTTCTGGACACTCTGTCTTCATCTGCCTCCCTGTAGGAGTGCCGAGAGGCACACATGCCACTGAATCTGGTCTGTTCACATGGGATTCAGGGATCTAACTCAGGCTGTCAGGATGGCGTGTCAGGCACTCTTGCCACTGAGCCATTTGGCCTGCCTGCAGGCCATCTTTTAAATACTTGCGATATGATTTTATACATTAGCCACTAGCACTGGGACTGCTTTTAGGAAAGGTGTCTGTCAGTGAGATAATGCAGGTAGGAGAATGTGTAACGGAAAGACCGTCACGGTTTGACACTGACATGAAGATGACACTCATCACCACTGTGGATGCTTTCTTGCTCAGTTCTGAACTCCACCTGTGTGCTAGGCACTTGTGACCTGGTACTTTACACAAATGAACTTTGTCTGTAGCTCTGGGCATCAAAAGTCTCAAGCATTCTAGGCAAGTGTTCTACCCCAACCTCACATGTGAATTCCTACTAGCCAACTTAAGAATCTCAATGTCACTAGCTTCAGGGATGTTCCAGTTTACCCAAAGTTTTCAAACAAGAGAGAAAACGCCAGAAGTGATGGTCATGTGCAGAAGGGACAGATACAATACAGTTACCAATGAAATGGGCCTTGAAAGAGCCTACAAATGAAATATGGCTTCTGGGTATTGAGCTAGAATCAGAATTATTAAGACAAACTGCGTGGAGCTGCCATTTTTATTCATCAAATATTGGCAACTTCATATGGCTCAGCCTTTATTGTAATGAAGCAACATTTATGAGCTGACCTACGCTTTCTACACGTTGTCTAATTACAAAGAGTGTCCATGGGAGAACTTCCACCCCATATGGTTACTTTGCAATGTAGAACCATTTCTCTGGGGGTATTGCCTCACAGACTTTCTCAATGACAGCTCTGCAGCTCAGCCTGCCAAGAGGAACTCACATTCACAATGAGCCCATCAGCCATTGGTTAGAGTGGCCTTGTCTGGGAATTGTTCCCATCAGCAGAGAGAAACTGACAGATAGTGCGACAGAGTGGCAACCAGCCCACAGGAAAAGCAGTTCTTGTTTATTTCTCTGCTGCCTGGAATTGTACACATGGATCTCTACAACTTTTTAGAACTGAAACCCTAAGTATCTAAAATACAAAGACCTCGGGGCAAATGGTCATCCTACGATATAAAATGAGTTGGAGGAGGAGGAGGAGGAGGAGGAGGAGGAGGAGGGGAGCTGACTCGACACAGATAAGACTAAAAATATATTTATGCCCACAGTGTCTTATTTCAGCATGGTTTGGTGATACAGTTCTCCAATCCTTTACCAGGAAGGTAAAGGCAAGAAGATGAGGAACTCAAGATAACTGTTGCCTAAGTAGTGAGTTCAAGACCAGCCTGGTGTGCACGAGACTCTGTCTGAAAATTCACAATAGCTATAAAGTGTACCTGCCTAGATGTACATGAATAAATGGACTGGTTTTTTAGAAAATGGACAAGGTAGGGGCTGGTAAGATGACTCAGCAGAAAAGCGTACTCGACGGCAAACCTAAGGACCTGAGTTTGGCTCTTTGCTCTCATGAGGCACAACTCCTCGGAAGTTTGTGAAAGTCGCTCTATGACCTATATGCACAATGTGAAGGAAGGAAGGAAGGAAGGAAGGAAGGAAGGAAGGAAGGAAGGAAGGAAAGACCGTTGGCAGCTGGAGGTCAGAGAGGACAGTATTTCCAGGACACGAGAGGGCTGTTGTCCCTCAGCAGCTTTGCCTGCCTGCACAAGACTCACACATAGTCAACACTCTAGCACGAGTGGGGAGGAAGGCATGGGCTCCTGCCCCAGCTCAGAAGTTCATATTGACAGTTGATAGCTGCAAAGGGGGGAGTCTAAGAGTGTGGTCCTTGTTAGGTTGCCTATGCTGGGTGGCCCCATACCCAGCTCTGTGTGTGTGTGTGTATGTGTGTGTGTGTGTGTATTGGTTTCCAGCACTCACACTGGGTGGCAAACACCTGTCTGTAACTCCAGCTCCGCTGTATCTCAAGCCTTCTTCTGACCTCTTCAGGCACCCACTTACATGTGGCATGTGTCCACCCACCCCCCCAGTGTCATTCCTCCTTGTACCAAGAGTGACAGTGCTCTCCTCTATAATAAGTTAAGCATGCACTCACCACCCTGTCTTAAGCTTGTCTGCTACGGTAAGAAACTCTGCATTTTCACACAATCCGAATCTGAATGTCTAGATCTGAGTGTGGAGGAATCTGCTACCATTGGCTGGGGGACGTGTGTGTGTGTGTGTGTGTGTGTGTGTGTGTGTGTGTGTGCAGTGTTTGGTTCCAAAGTCTATGAGCCTTAGAGTTTTCACATCTGTAAACCAAGGTTAATCATAGTAGCAACATTTATAGCTAAAGTTTAGTGTTCTGATCATTTTACCTACACTAACTCAGATGTCTTCTCAAATGAGTGTTTGTATCCTTCTGGAAAAAGAGTTTGGCTACTCCATTGCTTATTTGGCTCCACCAGAAGTCCTTCTCTGCCAAGGGGTACCTTGAAGATTCACAGTGGGGTTCCCTCAACTCTGGACACTTAGCTGGCCCCAGCCAGGTAGAGAGCAGAAGGTAGGAGGAAAGCCTAAGTCAGATAATTATCCTTTCCACACTCCCTCCCGATTTAGCACCCCAATTCTAATTTGTTTTTTGGGGGGCGGGGTGCCTTAAATCTTGCAGACAGACTCATTTTCTCCCACAGCACCTCTTTCCCCGGTTTCAGTAAACACCCTCCCTCCATTCCTTCCCTCCCTTCCCTCCCCTCCATGTCCTCCGGTCAAGGATATGGTGGTTTCTGGTGCTGTCTCTGGATTTGAGCTCTGTGACTAAAACTCTCAGGCTAGAACCCTGACTCTTCCAGGAAGTTACAGTTCAAGCATTTTAACAAGATTCCTGCTACCTGGTACAGCACAAAGATCGCTCGCTTGCCAAAAATACAAATTGGTGCACTAGGAGACACCATCTTGCATTTCTGTGGTTTAGAAAACCAAAGGTTCGTTTCTGATTTGAACATTTTTGCTATTTGCATCAAGGAAACAAATACGTATCTTTAATTTGACTCACTGCAGGGATAAGACCCTTGGGATTTCAACTGTCCCGAGGCTCAGTGCAGGACTCTGGAACAGCCCGGTGAAATGGCTCACGGCGTGGTCTGGTTCCGGCTCAACTAGAAAACCCTGAAATACCGGAAAAGGTACACTGCTGTAAGTTTCTCTGAGTGGGACTAAGGTACAATCTAGTTGTGGGGACTCTGTTACTAGAACTGTGAAAACGATAGGTCAACCCACCAATCGGAAGCATTCCCTCTTCTGTGCCTGCTTCACCTGCCCTGAATTCCCCATTGTGTGCAGTTTAGCCTCTCAAACAAAATCAAAGACTTGGACATGGGTGGGGGGGTGGGGGGGATTCTGTTTGTATGTTTGCTTGTTTGTTCTATGCATGTGTCTGTGTGTGGGTCTATGTACATGAGCACAGGTGCCCTCCACCCTCCCCTACAGTTGTTATGGTTGTCAGTAGGTGCTGGCCACTGAACTTCACTGTTAACTATTTAACCATGTCTCAGGCCCACTGTTTTAGCTTCCTGGGGATCAAACCTAGGGTCCTGCATATGCTACAGTAGGTGTTCTTCTCCTGAGCCACACCCCAAGCTATATGTTTTCTATGGGATGTTTTCTCCCTTTCCGGTCATATCAGTGTTCCCCAAATTAGGGGACCCAGATTTTTGACCAGCCTTTGTCAGAAATGCCAATTCTTGCTCTTAATTATAAGTTCTGAGTGTTGGATGCACCAGTCTGTCTTCAAAGCCTACAGATATTTCTAATGCGTGAGGGTTTGACAACCATTGGGTTTGGTTCTCTTTCAAAAGCCTAATTCTATAAAGAACTTCTATCAAGTGGGGATTGAGTTCCATTCAAAGATAATGCTGATATTATTTTTCCAAGGTCTGTGTGAGAGACAAGATAGCAGGACAACAAATGGCATGCCCCATGAGTAACAAACGAACAAGGGTTGGCTCTTCTGAAGTTAGCATGTCAGTTCCCAAACATGAGGCCTGAGTGGATTTAGGAAAGCTACATAGAAGACACCAATGCAGAGCCCTATGCCAAGCTTCAGAGCACCTAGTCTCATGAAGTGTTTAATCATCCAACATTATTTGTATCTAGCTGAAAGAATCAAGACATGACCTTGCTAATATCATCTCAATTGTAAAGCACAAGTTTCTGATCACCCTGTAATGAAATAATCGTTTACCTGTTTTTCTCTATGGGAAACCCACTTCTTAGCTTAATGAATGCAAAGCAAGTGCACACAGAGCCGCCACTGTCCATGATAAAAGTTCTGGAAGGGGATGCTTCAGAGAAAGTAGCCAATGTGTATTTGTTGGATACAAATTGTATCTTCTGGCATTCCTGTTTCTTTTTCTAGGACAAAAGGCTATTTTTGATATATGTGCACCCCTCCCCCAGCCACATCCCACAGCTTCCGATGGATGGAAAGGCAGCATGGGAGTGTGGGAGGCTTGGTTTCTAATCTAGGGATTCCCTCAGTCGGAAACTAACGATGTCTCACAACGCGAGTGCATCTTTAATCTCACAATGAATAATGTATAGTGGTTTAGAGAAAGATTTAATAAAAGATCCCTGTGTTCCAAAGCCAGTGATTTAGAAGTCGCTAGTTCCTCCCTCTCTCCCCTCCCAGCGCAATCTGTCACCACGCCGTACCGATTCGAGATGCCGAAGCATTCTCAAACCTGTCCGTTTCTTTCCATTCTTGTTACAACTGCTTTTGCTTCAGATCCAGACTTTTAATTGGACTTCCTCTCTCTTGCTCCCTGTGCCTCATTGTCATGACAACCAGAAAGACTTGTCTTAATTTCATATCGCTTCTCTATTGTAAAAAACGTCCTCATCTCCTACCTGAGGAAGTCCTGGGCAGGCCGACCTTGCACCTCTTCTCATGTCTCATCGACATTCTAGCTTTAAGCTTTCTGTATAAGCCAGTCTGTCTGTTTCCCATCTTCCAAACACTGCTTCCCAGCTGTCTTTTCTCCTAGACTTTCCTTTCTCTATTTAGGCCAAGAAGAAAATACATGGTATTTCCTTCAAAAGCCCTGCTGAAAGGCAAATTCCTTTAGCTAGACTCCCTAGCCTAAAAAGAAGGAGTTTCTCTCACCCCTCTACCTCAGACACAACCTCGCTACACATCACCTAATTATCTGAGTTCTTTACGGGTTGCTGGGTAGTGGTAGCCTCTGAATCAAATCAATCCCTCCTAGAGGGAAGGGAAGACTCATGAAACACACAAAGCTGAGGAAATGTTAAAGAAAGACAGCTTGTTCAGAAAGCTATGGGGTCACAAAGAGCCCTATCCTCTGGGTTATATCAGCAGTAAACAGAGGCTTGGTGGAGGAGACTCTGTGGTGGAGTTTCTTGTGAAGGTGAGCTTTTATGAGTCCCCTTGCTGAGGGAGGCTCCTCAGTGGATGCAGGCGGCAAGTAACCCCATGCTTTTATCAGAAAGCCCTATAGACTCATCAGCTCATGGGGTAGGCATGGGGGGTATTGTTGCTTTGATCCACCATTGGTGCCCTGTGTAGAATAAATAGACTGATTCGCACATCACCAGGAAAACTCACACAGGACAGGTTCCGTTCACTTTGCAGTTCCACACAAAGCCTCACAGACCGTTTAAGAAATGCCAGGAATGATGGCACACAGCAAGCACTCACGAGGCAGGTGGATCTCTGAGTTGAAGGCCAGCCTGGTCTATAGAACAAGTTCTAGGACAGCCAGGGTTCTGCAGAGAAAGCCTGTGGGGGGAGTGGGAGGAGGGAGGAAGGGAGGGTTGCATTTGCTCACATTGAGTAATAAGCTTTAGCCACATTGAATGTTGTTAAGCCCCTATACAAATGGAGTTTTCGTATGTTCTGTACAGATGCTCAAAGCTGAATGGTGCGGTGTTGCCTCCTGCTACCTGTAACAGGTGCCTTTATTTATTGATTTTAAGTTTAGTTGGGGGGGGGGCATGAGGATCAAGAGTTCAAGACCATCTTCAGCTACATAGTGAGTTCCAGGCTGGCCTGATTTAGCAGAACTGTCTCTGAAGGCAGGGTTGAGGGGGATAGGGGTACGGGGGTTAGAAGAAAGGAAAAAGCACCTTAACATAATAACCTAGGTTTTTTGTTTTTTCTTTAAAGATGGGTGTGGTGGTACAAGCCTGAAATACCTGCACTATAGAGGCTAAGACTGGAGGATTCCAGGATTGAGGCCAAGCCTGGGCTACAAGAAGAAACCCTGTTACAAGCACAGAAACAAACAAACAATATAAAGATCAGGGCTTTGTTTTGTTTTGCTTTTTGAGAAAAGGGAAGTTAGACAAGATGAACTGGTTCCTTCTCACATTCCTTCTGTGCTTTCACCCCAACTGCCAGAGATGGAAGGCGACCTTCACGACGTTGTTTCAGTAGAATTACTCACCGCCCCGGGAAGAGGGTGTTCAGTTTGGATCATCTCCTTTGAAGTTTCCCAAGGTTGACAGAGGCACAAAGGGAGAGAAACAACTGGGCTCTCTCTGTGGCTCAGGAAGGACATCTTTAAGAACATTCCATGTATTAGATGACAGGCATAACCTGTGGGAGGCAATTATTCACGGCCTTGAAGGGTGTAGCTTATGTCCCTCATTTGTGTTATCTTTCATATGTGCATAGAAGGAATAGGGTGCCTGTCTCTGAGCCCAGCGTAGTGGCACACCCTTTAAGCCCATCAGTCTGGAGGCAGAGGCAGGCAGATCTCTTTAAACTGGAGGCCAGAGGATGAGGACCTTGAGGAAGGATGAGAAGAAATGACCGTGAAGCAAAGGGTCCAGGAGGAATGGAGATGAACAGGTCGCCTACGAGGATACACAAGGACAGCGAGTCGGGGTGAGACTCAAACTACGAGGAACACAGGGTCTGTGGCTAAAACAGGCATAGAACTCCCCCAAAGAATTACAGTTACAGACCCCCACATACATAATTGACAACAAAGTTTATTAATATCTTTTTAAAGCATAAGATCCCAACTCAAAAAATAAATAAAAACCATCTTTACTTTTTACTTTTTGTTTTTGGTTTGTTTGTTTTGTTGTTGTTGTTGTTGTTTTTGAAACAGAGTTTCTCTGTGAAACAGAACCCTGGCTGTCCTGGACTTGCTTTGAAAACCAGGCTAACCTTGAACTCACAGAGATCTGAATGCCTTTCCTCCTGAGTACAGGGATTAAAGGCACGTGTGACCAAGCTCACCTTTTTTTTTTTTTTTTTGACTTTTTGACTTTTTCAGACAGGGTTTCTCTGTGTAGCCCAGATTGTTATGGAACTTGTTCTGTAGACCAGGCTAGCCTCTCACTAAGAGAGATCTTCCTGCCTCTGCCTCCCCGGCTAGCCTCTAACTTTCCTCTGAGAGATCATATGGCCTCTGCCTCACCAGCACTGAGATTAATGGTGTGTACCACCACTGCCCTGCTTTGTGTGCTAAATGATGGTGTCTGTTTATGCTATAACTGGCCAGCAGGAAACATTAACTAACTATCACTCGTTCACAAAAGGCTCGTTTGTTTTCTGTCTTCTTTTCAATGGGAAGGTTGTTTTCCTGTCTTGTGTTCCCTGAGAACCATGCTGAGAGCATTGCAGGAGGCAGCACACAGCTGGAGAAGTTTACAGTCACCCAGCACACACTGAAACCTGGGTAGCAAGTAAGAGTGTCTACACGGTCACCTATCAGTCAGGTATGGCGGTCATCCCCTCACTTGGGGCCAGATCACTACAAATTCAAGGCCACCCTGATCTACATAGAAAATTCCAGGCTTAGTTGTGAAGAAAACCAAAGGAGAGAGAGCAAGCTGATCCGACACAGTGAAACTGTGACTCAAAAGCCAAATAAAATAATAATGTAGAATGTAGTACATTAGATTTGGAACTTTATATAAATGGATTGAGAACTTAGAATGTAAGTGAAGCAGGCAAGGGTGAGGCAGACAAGAGGGGGCAAGGCAGGGCAGTGGTGAGATGGGCAGTGAGGTTAGACAGGACCAGTTAGTGTCCACAGAGGAGAAGGGTGACGTGGAGGGTTCATCTTTGTGAGCATGTCCTTGGGAACCTTGGGATGTTATGGGCTGAACAGACGCTTCCTCAGCTGGAAGCCTGGGCCCACACTGTGTGCCCCTTGCTTACTAGGGTGATTAAGGGACACTGGTCTATAGAGCACTGGGCACAGCAGGTACTCATCTGTGCTTTGGATTACAGTCCTTGTATTTATTCAAAGTGTTTTCAGACACATCCTCTTATTTGAGTGAGTGCAGTTCCTACTGGAAAAGATAAGGGAAGTGTCCCGTACCTCTTGTACCTTCCTACACACACATGTATATACACACGTTTGCATGTATGTGAACATACACATACATACGCAAGTGCCTCCCAGCTCTAGCCACAAACACAGAAAGTGGAAATGATTTGTTAGTCATAAAAGCTGGGCATGGTGATGGGCGTGGTCACATGCTCTAGCAATTCCAAAATTTGAGAGATGGGCCCATAAGGATAAAGAGCCAAACACTGAGTGCGAAGCCAGGCCTGGTCCCACAAAAACAAAAGAACAGTAAGATACTAATGGGGCTGAGGCAGAAACTGGCCTGTAGCTATGGCTTCCCACTGCTTCATGAAGGCACAGCCGCAGAAATAGGCATTCCCAGTCCAGACAATGACAAGGGCGTGCTGAAAACAGTGACCTCTGTGAGCAGCCCAGAAACCTCGAGAGAAAACAGAAGCGTCAAAGGCTAGTTTAACACGGGAGAAAGGGTGCCTCTTGGGCTGTTAGTACCGCCTCTTGGTTGGTATTAAACTCAGCCCTGCTTGGAGAAAAGGTTCCACAGGAAGTGCATTCTAAATCTAAGACAGTGTCTTATAAAAGAAAACATTTAAGTGGGGGCTTACTTACAGTTCAGAGGGTCAGTCCAGACCATCATGCTAGGGAACTTGGCAGCAGGCAGGCGGGTGTGGCGCTGGAGCAGGAGCTGGGAGCTTACAAGTTGAGACAACAATTTGGAGGCAGAGAGAGCGCTGATTTAGAATGGTCTGGGCTGCTGAGACCTCAGCGCCCATCCCTAGTCACATGACTTTCCAACTAGGCCACACCTCCTAATATTTCCCAAACTATTCTGCTAACTGGGGACCAAACATTCAAACTTATGAGCCTATGTGGGCCAAACCATCGAAGATGGTTTGAATAATAAACTACTTTAAAAAGGTAAAGCGCTTGCAATTTTTCTTGGGGACAGAAAATATGAAGCTTTCAAGGAACTGTAATGAAGAAAAGAAAATTTATCCATGGAATTATTACTGAATGTGAAGGTCTGGTCAATGCCTTTAACCTTTAGGAGTCTGAGACAGGAGGATTGATTCAAGGCCAGCCTCAACTACATGAGAGCCTGTCTACAATACTGAAAGGAAAAGAGTAAGGGATTTCCCAGATCAGAAAGGCCTGTGACCCTGGCTGTGGAGGGCTGTCTTGGTTGTTGATTAATGTGGAAGGATGGGTTCTGCCCACGGTGCTTAGCACCATTCCCTGGGCAGATGGTCTTGGACTATGTAGAGAGCTAGTGAAGCACAAGACTTCGAGAGAGGCGGGCGGCACACAGCACTCCTCCACAGGTCCTGCTACAAGCTCCTGCTTGTGGTTTTGCCATGACTAGCCTCAGTGATGGACTGTGGCCTGTAAGCTGAAATAAACTCCTTTGTCTCCTAAGATGCCTTTGGTCATGGAGTTTATCATAACAAAAAGGAGACTAGAATACTGAGGTTATAAACTAAAGAGGTTATAAAAATAAAGAATTTGGGGAAATATATCCAATCTTACAACTTCAAAAAATACCTTTAGTTTGTTACACTACATGAATTTATAACAATTAAGATTTTATTTGCATTAATACAAGATTGCTTTTCAGATGTGTGTGTTTCTTACTAGCTGTAGTGGTGCACTCATGCCCTTAGTCCCAGCACTTGAGAAGCAGAGGCAGGAGGATTTCTGAGTTTGAGGCCAGCAAGGTCTACAGAGTGAGTTCCAGGACAGCCAGGGCTCCACAGACAGGGTTTACGTATGTGCAGACACAAATGCATGTTCCTGTATGTGAAGGCACATACAGGCACACATGCACTAATGCGAAGACATTTAAGAAGGTTAAAGGCTTTTCTTTAAAAAAAAAAAAAAAAAAAAAAAAGGTTTATTTTATGTATATGAGTACACTATCTGACACACCAGAAGAGGGGATCAGATCCCATTACAGATGGTTATGAGCCACCATATGATGGTTGCTGGGAAATGAACTCAGGACCTCTGGAAGAGCAGTCAGTGCTCTTAACCACTGAGCCATCTCTCCAGTCCAGGGCTTTTCTTATTAATAAATTTTGTTCTTTGACAATTTAGTACATGTAGATAATGTACTTTGATAGTAGGCCCCATGGGCCCCCTTTCCATCCAGAGCTGTTAGGTGGGCCTGGTTTGTGTGCTTCCAGCACCAGTAGACACAGTTGCTGTGAGTTTATGATTGCCATGGTGATATGCTGCTTGCTAGACTGCCTTTGTTGTTGTTGCTTTGTTTGTTTTTTCAAGACATGGTTTCTCTGGGTAGCCTTGGCTGTTCTGAAACTCACTCTGTAGATCAGGCTGGCCTCAAACTCAGAAATCCGCCTGCTCTGCCTCTGGACTGCTGGGACTAAAGGTGTGAACCCAGCATCCAGCAGTAAACCACACTGGACAGCCATTTTATCTTCCAGTTCCTCTACACCCACACCCCAAGGTTCCTACGTCTCAAGAAGGCAGTACAAATATCTTATCCCTCATCCCTCAGCCATCCTTTACCCTTAGCTCCCTGTGCAGCCATGGCTCTCTGCAAAGAGAGGCTTCTCTGATTTTGGTTGAGCGAAACGTTTGTCTGTGAGTATAGTCATAGATAAGAGGAGGATGGTTTGAGCTCCTTCAGTTTAGCTAAGCAGCAGCAGCAGGTCTCCACCGGGGACTTAGGATCCCCTCTGCAACCTCTGTCATAGGTTGCATTCTTTTTCCATTTCCCTCCCTCCCTCCCTCCCTCCCTCCCTCCCTCCCTCCCTCCCTTCCTTCCTTCCTTCCTTCCTTCCCTCCTTCCTTCCTTTCTCTTTTGTTCCAGGATTACTCAAATCCAGTGAGGAAGAGCTAGGTCGCCCGCACTGATAGTCATGCCACTATTGCACCAAGGAACACAACTGGCCTGGCAAACTGGTGTTCTGCGAGGTCAGAGAGTTCACAGGCAGCTGGATGAGCATTCAGTACCCTCCAGCTCATGGGAGCTCATCAGCAGGGAGGAAACTTCCAGCTCAATTGCAGCATGAGTTCTCTGCATCTTACATCCAAAGGATGTGCAGCCTTCAGGGACAGTGTCTTGTCAACTAGTTCTTGTGAGAGACCAAGAGCAATACCAAGAGGTCGTGTTGTTGGGGGGGGGCACTTCTGGGGCTCCCTGAGGGAAGTATCCCTCACCTGACTCTGAGGTTTTTGTTCAGTAATCCATTGCTTTTAAGACCAGTGTTTTTTTTTTAGCCTTGTGGGATCTCTGCCTCAAATTCCCTTAAGTTTTTCAGTTGGGTTAACAGATAGTAGGTTTCTGGCTTTCATGGCCCCCTTGCTCTGACTAACCTACCCAACGACTTTCCCACATCCCTGCATCTTCCATTCCTCTAGGTAGCCAGCATATTCTCTGTCTTTCTCTGTCTCTCTCTCTCTCTCTGTCTCTGTCTCGTCTCGCTCTCTCTCTCCCCACCCACCCCTGTCCTGTCTCTTTCTCTCTCTCTGTCTCTCTGTCTCTTTCTGTCTGTGTCTCTGTCTCTGTCTCTCTCCCTCTGCGTCTCCCTCTTCCTCTCTCTCCTTGTTTTACCATACGTGCTACTGTTCTTGTCCCCACAAGCTGCTGCTCCCATTATCCCCTTTCTTACTTAGATCCTTGGGTCATGCGGGTCCCCGGGATTGCACAGCAAGCTCTTTATAACGGAGCTATTTCCTGGAACCCCGTCACCTGTTCTCTTGTGTTTATTACGCTCATTCTCCCTGGGATGCACGTATTTCTGAAGCTTACTTGTCTACCAATCATTTAATGATTAACATCTTGTTTAATCTGATTTCTTTATTAACTTACAAATAACACTGAGAGGAAAAGAGTAACTTTGGCAAGGACGGGAAAAATAATGAATGATCTGTAGGCAAGTATAGTTTGGGGTATGGGTAAAACAGGGTTCAAAGCTGGGCATGGGCAGGGCAGTGGTGGCTCACGCCTTTAATCCCAGCACTTGGGAGGCAGAGGCAGGCAGATTTCTGAGTTCGAGGCCAGTCTGGTCTACAGAGTGAGTTCCAGGACAGCCAGGGCTACACAGAGAAACCCTGTCTCAAAAAATGAAAATAAATAAATAAATAAATAAATACATAAATAAATAAATAGCTGGGCGTGGTAGTGCACACCTTTAATCCCAGCACTCAGGAGGCAGAGGCAGACACATGGCTATGAGTTTGAGGTCAGCCTGGTCTACATAGTCAGACTCTGTCAAACAAAACAAAACAAAATAAAATGAAACAAAACAAAAACTGAGCCCAGTCTACCAGTGTCCAGTAGCCTGAAAACAAGACTTTCAAGGAAGTGAGTTGCAGAAATGGGGGTGGCAGAGATCTAAAATTATTCTATGGGGCGTTGGAGAAGGTTAAAAACGTATTAGGGGCAAAATGGTTTTCCAGGGTTGTACTCTGGGAATGTGTGAAGATATTTTTTCTCTTAAATAAAGGAACCTCAAGCCTTCTTGTAGCTTTCAATGCATGGTGTTACTCACAATCATTTGACTATGTAAAGGTTAGAAGGATGTTTGTGGCTGGCTTGGATGATTATGTTCTTTCTAGAGAGAATTCTTGGATCTCAAATAAACAGCATAGGAATGCCATTTTGAAGCTCGGTTCTTGCATCTGCATTACAGCATTGAGAGGGTGTGCTAATACTGCTACTGTTACATTAGAAGCCTAAAGTGACCATGTCTTTATTTCTTAGCTTTCTCCAAATTCGGCATATATCTTGAGTTTTTTAAAATTGTTATTGGTCAGTATTTTTCTCTGTTGTTTAAATATTTAATGAACAAGCAACTGAAAATAGATATATTTTTGTTTTTCAAGGATGATTCCAGTTGCATACAATTGGTTTAAAGGTATTATTCCAAATATAGAGTCTGTCTTCTGAAAATAGCTATTTTAATGTCATATAAAATGATTGTTCAATAAATTTAAATATTCTTAGATAGAACCAGATCACAATGTCTACTGGGAATCTTTGCTAGTCATCAAGATGTCCTAAAGAAGCCGGGCAGTGGTCGCGCACGCCTTTAATCCCTGCACTTGGGAGGCAGAGGCAGGCAGATTTCTGAGTTTGAGGCCAGCCTAGTCTACAGAGTGAGTTCCAGGACAGCCAGGGCTATACAGAGGAGAAACCCTGTCTCGAAAATAAAATGTCCTAAAGACACTAGATCTCTCCCTTCTCTCCTCTCTCTGTATCTGTTTATCTCTTTTGCTCTTCTTTTTCACACATGCATGTGTTGTGTATGTGTACACCTGTTTGTATACAGGCACACATCTGTGGATGAGTGTGCATTCACTTTATCAGATAGCTTCCTGTATATACTCTGTCCCCTTAACTTACTGATAACCCCAAATGTACACAGCACTGAACTCAACACAGACACTTTCAGAGCAAAGGATCTCCATTTAGCATTGCCATTTGCCCAGTTGACTTCTTTCATTTTTTCATTTAATTCAGCTCAAGGTCATTGTTAGAGTTGGGAGCTCATCTGAGCCAGTGTCTAAATGATCACAACCACAGTGGACATTCCAGTAAGGACTTGGACCAATAGACAGCTCTTTAGTTTTGTCTTCCTTACCATTGTGTTTTTCCTGAAGATACCAGAACATCTTAGCTTGGCCCGTGGTCTCTGCTTCCACTGCCCCTGTACCCAGGTCTCAAAACAAGCACCTGAGTAATGTTTTAGATTAAACTGAAGCCCAGCATGGTGGTGCATGCCTGCATTCTCAGCCCTTGGAAAGTGGAGTTGGAAGGATCAGGAGTTCTAGGCCATCCTTGGCTTCTGGCTTTGTAGTGAGTTTATTCCATTGCCATGGAACGTCTACTTGGCCCACCTGACCATGGCCTTCAGCATCCATCTAATCTTCTTCTGGGTCTCTATGTCCCTCAGATTTGGCCCTTGCATTGTCTATCAAATTGACTCCAAGGTTTTCTACAGCATGTCTTTCTTCAGGTCTCAGTGGCTCCAGGCCCCCCAGATCTTCTCTAGGGTATGATCTTGTCTTAGATTATTTGTAACATGTATTACATGTGTCTGTTATAACAGGGATAGCGTTGTGTCCTAGTTAGGATTACTATTGCTGTGATGAAACACCATGAGCAAAAGTCAGCTGGGAAGGAGGAGGTTCATTGCTTGCATTTTTACATCACTGTGCATCATTGAAAGAGGTCAGGACAGAAAAGTAAACAGGGCAGGAGACTGGAGACTGGAGCTGACGCAGACACCATAGAGGGATGCTGCTTACTGGCTTGCTCCCCAGGGCTTGCTCTGCCTGCTTTCTTACAAATTCTAGGACCAGTAGCCCAAGGATAGCACTATTCACAATGGACTGGCCCTTCCTGATCAATCACTAATTAAGAAAATGCCCTAAAAGCCTGCCTACAGCCTGATCTTCAGTAGGCATTTTCTCAGTTGTGCCTCCTTGTTCTCAAATGAATATAGCTCATGTCAATTTTGCAGCACACTATGGATCGTTATTTCTGTTTATCTTCTCCTCCTTTAGAATTTCAGCTTTAGGAAAGCAAGGTTATTGTCTTGTTCTTGGACATCTTCACTTGGAACTTTCTGGAACAAAATATAATAATCATTTTTGGATGAGCTCACAATGTATAGCCTATGTTTTAAAATTAAAAATAGACCTTAAATAAAACATAATATTTTCATGTTATAGATTTTAAAAGATGATTGGAGTCCAGGAAGTTTAGTGTATTTGGAGAGTGAAATTCTGTTACAGTTTCCAGTTTTTCACAGTTTTGAATCACCTTTCCATTCCAGCTGGGTGCTGAATGGAAAAGAAAAAAGAAATAAAAAAGGAAAGGACATTACTGCTTCAAGGTATTATCACAGTGCTCCACTGTGCTGTCACAGTGCTCCACTATGGTGTCACAGTGCTCCACTATGGTGTCACAGTGCTCCACTATGGAGGAGAAAGTTTATTGTAGGTAAAAGGGACATCTGGGAAATTTCAGAGTGGACATGACTCTAAGCCATGTGACTGGAGAGGGGAGGGGACAGGATTAGGAGGAGGGAGAAGGGGGAAAGAAGAACCAAAAGATAGCAGGTAACCAGAGTGTCTGCATTATAGAAGAGCCTGGGGGACAGGGGCCGCCCAGCCCCTGGGCAGCAGAGTTAGGGGATTGAGTGTTGATATGCCAGCCATACTCTGTCACAGGTCGGGATTGAGGGATTCTGGGAGAACCTGGAGGCCAGGTCCAATTTGATATGTTAAATTGGCACCTCAGCCATCTGTCCCAGGGTCTGAGACATGACACTTGCCTTGCATCTCCCTAGTCCTTCAGCTTGCTTGGCTCTATTTCTCTTCTTTCCTCGACAGTTTTACCACACTGTTATTGTACACGCTTCAGTGCCAATATAACGCACTAACTTGTGAAGTTCACACGCTTTCCTTAGTGTGATGGCGTGCTCAGTGATGGAAGCGATGTAGGATGCCCCATGAGAAGAAACTGTGGCATGGAAAAAGCCAGGCTATGGTGGTAGCGCACACAGAGCCTCAACAAAGGCTCGGCCGCGTGGCTGCAGTGAAGCGTCGGTAATTAGCAACACATTTCTAAAGGTCTCTCTTGCATAATTTTTGTGTCCAGATGTCTATGACATTTGGATTCTAAAATAAAGTTCCAAATACCACACATTCATGTATATTTTCCAAGAATAATTGGATGGTTTTTTGAGTCTTTCTGTTTAATAAACATCAGGACCAAAGATGGAGTACTTTACTCCACCTAATGTATTCCCTTTAAACATCCATTGTGATGTGGAAAGTGTTTGGAATAAACACAATTAAAAGCGTGCCAGATTGTAAATCCTTTGACGTTGCAGTCGATGATATGTCTCTTCCAACTGCTAGTAGTGTAAAAATGGAAAGTAATTTACATAAAAATTTTCAATTCACATGTTCTGAGAGATTAACTATTAACGATTCCTACAAAACACTCTGAGGGATCCCCGTGCCCCAGAGTACAAAGTCTGAGGGCCCACAAGGAACGCTTCCCTTTCCTACGTGGGAAACTGCTTGGCTCTGCTTACACGGTCACTACTCCCACTCCTGGGTCATGCTCCAAGACAAGAGGCTGCTGTGATTCCTAAGCCAAGTGCAATGTTTCTTAATTCAGGGTAACTGTGCAGAAGATCATCTTCCCACTTTTCTCAGCTTGGTCCCAAGCAGCCTACCAGTTCCAGATCATGGGCCATTTCATGTAGGGATTTGTTTCTGGTGTTCTTATGTTAGGAGGGGTGTTCCCAATTAAGCCATGGACTTCTAAAGAAGGCTCATCTTTGCCTGCCAATAAGTAGTAGGACATTAGAAAGCAAGTGAAATAAACATAGTATCTACCTGATGACATCAAAGGCAAAGGTTGAACGTCAGTCATTCCCTTTGCCCCTTTCTCTCTCTTCTAAGCCAAGAGTGGCATAAATTACCCAAACTGGACGTCCTGCCTCAGCCTTCCAAATGCTAAGACCACAAACTTGTAGTCTGTCTGTCTGTCTGTGCATACTACTAAGTACTGAGCCCAGACCTAGACAAGCGCTTTACAGCTGTGTTATATCCCTAGCCACGTTTAACCATATGAGACAGAATCTCCTTAAATTGGCCAGCCAGCCTTTTGTGATCCATTGCCTCTGCCTACCAACTAGCTAGTTTGTAGGTATGTTCTATCTGACTTGGATTTTACAGGAAGATTTAAAGGAAATTTTAGATTTACGTTTGTCTTGTTTGGGGTGGGTTGGGGTGGGGAGGGGGTGTGATCTCACTATTGTTCTGGCTAGCTTTGAACTCAGAGAGACATCTTTTCTTTGCTTCCTCAGTGCTAGGACTAAAGGTGCTCACCAATCAATACAGCAGGCTATGTTTCAGGATTTGTTGTTGTTGGTGGTGGTGGTGGTGGTGTTTAAAATCTAAAAAAGGGGCTGGTGAGATGGCTCAGTGGTTAAGAGCACTGACTGCTCTTCTGAAGGTCCTGAGTTCAAATCCCAGCAACCACATGGTGGCTCACAACCATCTGTAACAAGATCTGACGCCCTCTTCTGGAGTGTCTGAAGACAGCTACAGTGTACTCACATATAATAAAATAAAATAAATAAACCTTTAAAAAAATCATCCCAGTTAATTTTAAAAATAAATAAATAAATAAAATAAAATCTAAAAAAGAAAATAGGGTTTTGTTTGTTGCTCCCATCTCCAAGGAGGTATTTAATATAGGTGAAATGGGAAAATGTCAGTTTCTAGAATATATCACAAAAGAAGTACACTCTATAGGGAGTTTCCTAAAGACCATCCATTCTATGTCCGTGAAGACCAGCTTGTGAGCTGGCGCTCCTCAGATCATGAAAACAATCTATTGAACTGTTGCATGCCTATGACCCTGGCACTCTGCGGCTGAAACAGAAACAGATTGCCTTGAGTTTGAGGTATGCTGTGCCACAGCGTTAGCTAGACTCTCTCTTTCTCTCTCTCTCTTTCTCTCTTTCTCTCTCTCTCTCTCACACACACACACACACTGAGAACACTGCTTTCCAATGGCCACATTCTCTCCTGTTGGTCATTGTCCAGTGAACTGAGCTGAAGTAGAGCGAGGGAGGCATGCTTTGAGCAAGGAGTGGACAGTGCTGTCTTCATCCTAGAGCCAGAAGATCGCTATACTGTTTGACGTTACATAGGAGATCTTTATGCCTCTTAGATAATCTCCCAAATGGTAGAAGGGTATGTTACAATGTCTATTTAGGTTGGAAGGACAGCCTCCCTTCAATTTCAAAACAGGAGCCATGTGATCATGAACGCACTGTGACTGCTATGTATGTAGTCTTTATGGGTTTTAAAGCAGCTTCCCAGATCTGTGACGATACAGCTTCCATACATCTAGGCCTTTGCCCTCCACTATGCTTGGAGGAGAGATTGAGAAATCAGCTGTCAGCAATCTCCCCAGGGTCTGGGGAGTCTTGGTGACGTAAGCACTTTTCCTCATTGGGTTAAATTTAGGAGAAAAGGACAATTTGCTGAGTCGGTGGTTTTATGTGGCAATAAGCCAGTTTTCCTTTCATATGTTGCTTGCCCCAGGGCATGCTTATGAGGTACATGGAATTCATTTCCACTGAAGGAGCAGCCTGCCAGCACAGTAGAGGAAAATGAATGAGATGGGATGGTGGAATTAGCTATTTGCTATGAAGTCCAAAAGAGTATAAAATAAGTGGAGGCTGGGGATTACAGATGTGCATACATTTAAGCAGGCATTCTCTGGAAGCAAGCAGATTTTCTTGATTTTTTTTTTTTTTTTTTTTTTTTTATGAAACAGGTTGCTGGAAGATCAAGGGAGGGAAAGTTTGTTTGACATGCCTGTACTCTCTGAATTGCCAGGCCAGTGGGATTTCAAACAGAAAGGCAAACCCACAGTTTGATTATGTACTCTCATGAGGTTGACAGAAATTACCACCAAGGAACATTTGGGACTGCAGGGACAAGAGATTTCAGAAAGAGGTCCTTTCTAAGCTGAGGTCTAAATATAATGGCAGATTTCAGGTAAGAGTGAGGGTCAGAGCAGGCAAGGTACACTGGGATGGGGGTCAGGGACGAGGGAGCATTTATGCAAAACAGATGTAGGCTGTGCGTTCCAGATATTCAATGTAATTCAATATGAGAAAGCAGCATGCAGGTGGGAAGAAAGAGGAGTGGGGTGGTGAGGAGAGGGAGGGAGGAAGGGAGGGGCAGGAAGAGGCTAGAGGTAAACATACAGAGCCAGGTGTGGTAAGGCACAGCTGTAATGCTATCACTCGGGAGGCAGAGACAGGAGGCTCAGGAGTTCTGGCAATTTTAATAAGGCAGGTGATAGAAGGGTGGTCTGCTTGTAGTGCTCATAGGATGGATGGAAGTGGATAGAATTAGGAAGCAAAATTAAGATGACTTGTTATGTATTGGATGATGTGGCTAAGAAGAATACAGTGAACCCTGTACTCTAGATGTCTAACTTAAGGAACCAGAGGACAATGTGACTGTTCTCTGGAAAGGCACCAGGGACATGCACTGATCTTGATGGTCCACCTGCATTGGGAAGGAAATCTAGACCTGTGAGTTTGGTAAGCTCAGGTTCACATTCCCCAGACTGTTTTGGTCAATGTCTGCCACGGCTCTCCGAGCTATCATCTTTGGGGAAGAGAATGTTCTGGTTTTGTTTTTTAAAAATTTACTTTATGTGTATTAATGCTGTACATAAGTATGTGTACCACATGTATGCCTGGTCCTTCTGGAGGCCAGAAGAGGGTGTTAGAACCCTGGAACTGGAGTTACAGCTGTGAGCCATCATGTGGGTGCTAGGAACCAAATCGGGGTCCTCTGCAAGAGTAATAAGCACCCCTAACCCCTGAGCCATCATCTCTCTGGCTTCCAAATGTTTTCCTGTTGGCTGTGTGAGGGATGGAACCTAAGGCCTCACACATGCTTGGCGTTTTTCATTGAGCTCCACCCTCTGACTCCTTAGGCCTTGTCTTGATGCAGATTTCACTGGGATTAAAGCTATAAATTAACGTGTTGGAGGGAGGAATTGGGTGAAAACATGTAGTAATGAATATTCTGTCATCCTTATCTATATGAGCATAATTGTTGTATTTGTCTCGTTTCTGTTGCTATGATAAGACACCATGAACAGAACAAATTAGGGAAGAGTTTATGTGGGGCTTACAGTTTCTGAGGGTCAGAGCCCATGACGGCTGAGTGGAGGTGCTAGCCAAAAACTTACACCTTCATCTGAAGTGGGGGAAGGTGGTGGGATTCTCAAAGCCCACACCCAGTGGCACAGCAACTCCAACAAGGCCACACCTCCTGATCCTTTCCAAACAGTTCCACTAACTGGGACCAAGCATTCAAACACAGGTCAATGAAGGCAAATCTCCAAGCATTCAAACATAGGTGAATGAAGACAAATCTCATTCAAACCATTCACAACTAGTGTAGTAGAATTTAAAAATTACATCTATTCTGACTTATAAACATCGTTGAATTTTTTTTAGAAACTATTAGGCTCCAACTTGCCACTTAATTGTTCAAATGTTGAACCTGAGGAGGGGCGATAGATGTTAGTCAGGACTGGGTTATTTGCTCTTTGAAGAGATGTTTCATTCACCTGGCTGTGGTTTGATGCAGATATGATTATTTCTTCGATATAATTGGGTTTCATTCCAACTTAGATGAATCTGATTATGTTAATGTAGCAATCTTCCATTACTCTAGGGAAGTTCTCTACCTGTGGGGCAGAGACCCCTTTGGGGGTTGACTGACCCTTTCACAGGAATCATCGAAGACCATCAGAAAGCACAAATATTTACATTATGATACACAGCAGTAACAAAATTACAGTTATGGAGGATCAGTGAAAAGAATTTTACAGTTGGGCAGTCACCACAACATGAGGAACTGTATTAAAGGGTTGTAGCATTAGGAAGGTTGAGAACCACTGCTCTAAGGAGTAGGTCACAGGATCCTGGAGATGCCTGATACCAAGCCTTTCATCTGCTGTGGAAAGATGTTAAGTCACACCCCTCGGCCGGGTGTGGTGGTGCACGCCTTTAATCCCAGCATGTGGGAGGCAGAGGCAGGTGGATTTCTGAGTTCGAGGCCAACCTGGTCTACAGAGTGAGTTCCAGGACAGCCAGGGCTATACAGAGAAACCCTGTCTTGAAAAAGAAGACAAAACAAAAACAATAATTAAAAAAAAAATTAAACAGTCATACCCATCCAGAGGGGGATCGTGTGTTGGAGGCTTGGCCCCCTTGTGATACTGGGTTCATCTTCACTCCAGCCTCTTCTACTCTCTGCTTGTGGTTACCATGAAGTGAGTCATTTTGTTCCACCAAATGCTTTCTGCCAGGATGATGTTCTACTGTGCCATTCACAAGCCCGGGACGACTGAAGCCATAGCTTCATGGGCTGAGACTGTGAGCCACAGCAACGCATCCTCCTATAGACTTCTTCTTGAATACGTTCTCATAAGAGACAAAAAGGGGCTAATACAATGCCTCAAATATCACAATAGTCATCTCATATATCCTAAGCTTGTTTCTGAATGTACTGTGTCAGGACCACAGGATACCAGAACTAGCATGTCTACCATCTTCATTCCCCCCGGGCATCCTTGCCATCACTGTTTGGTTTGGTCTCACTTTGTAGCCCAGGCAGCCTCAGTCAGCAGTCTGTCTGTCTCCTGAGTGCTGGGATTATATGTTTGCACCATACCCAGCCTCCTGCATCAGAGTGCTGATGTTCTGGGGTTGTGACTAAGTAAAATGAGGTTACCTGAACACCAGCACTGCAGCATAGTGATAGATGGTCTGATAACATGCAGGACTTACTGCTGAGTCCTGTACACACCTGGACCTGATGGATGAAAGGATGACGAAGCTCAGGAGAGATCAAGCCAGCAAACATTGTATAACACTTCTCAGAACAGCACATACTTGGTAATCTCAGAACTTGAGAAACTGAGGCAGGGGCATCATTGTGAGTTTCAGGTCAGCCTGGGCACCATGGTGAGATCCTGCTCTCAAAAGAAACAAAATGTTTAAACTATTTTATTTCTGAATTTTTCTTTTTAATATCTTCCTCCAATGACTGTGGGCCAATAGACACGTGGATGCTATTCTAGGGGATTCCAGGGCTACAAGAGAAGGTTTCTGAGATCTTTAAACATGATCAAACTGATCTATAATTCAGCTTTAAAGTCTCGGCATCTACTTAAGTATTTTTTAATCCGTGAGCCTCGTCTATATATTTAGAGCCCAGATCCTTCCAAAATCTATCCAAGATAACGAAACCCCTGAAAAACCCAGCCTCCATTAGATATACGTTTTTCATAGTACTTGATATGCTTTTACCTGCAAACTTTTGTGGAGAGCTAACTTATACAGGCTTCCTCCGTTATTCATTTTCAAACAGATTGCATTCCAAAAATGCATTTAGGGTTGGCTCTTTGGAAGATAGGATACTTTTTTTTTTTTTTTTTGTCTTTCAAAAATACTGTTATGTGTTTTCAGGCTGGCCTTAGAAGTATTACAAGATAGAGTGGAATCTGGGAGACTGAGGCAGGAGATTTGTTATGAGTGCAAAGAAGCCTATGCTACATAGTAAGGCTAAATCTCAAAAACAAACAAAAACAACAACAGAAAATACAAATGGCCAAATACAACAACAAAAGACAGTTGAAGTCTGTAATCCTTTCTTCCCTAATCAAGTGCCAATATGCCTTTAGTTACCTCCTTTTTTCTTGGTGTGTGTGTGTGTGTGTGTGTGTGTGTGTGTGCACGTGCCACTGAGCAGGGCACTAGTGGAGACCAGAGAACAACTTGGGGGGAAACCAGTTCTTCGTCCTGGGGTCTGAACTCGGGTCAGCAGGCTTGGCAGTGCCTTTACCCAATGAGTCATCTCAGCCCCAAATTATTACCTTCCAATGGAAACAGTGATATTAGTATGTGAAAGACTAATGGATTCCAAATATTCGCAGAGCTCTATCTTTTAAAAAATACCTCTAGCAGGGTGGAGGTGCCACATGCCTTTAATCTCAGCACTGGGGAGGCAGAGGCAGGGGGATCTCTGAGATTGAGGCTAGCCTGGTCTATAGAATGAGTTCCAGAACAGCCAGGGCTACACAGTGAAAGCCCATCTTGAGCCCCTGCCCCCAGTCTTACTTTTGTGTAGTCTGTCTTTGTTTTATTTATTTATTTTTGAGACAGTGGTGTCATGAAGCCCAGGCTGGCCTTGAACTCACCAAGCAGTGAGGGTGGCCTTGATCGTGGGAGTGGCACCATGCCTGTCTCTTTACTGTATCAGATGAGGACAGCAACTATTGTTAACATGCCTATAACTGTATAAACAGTTTGGATGTGCCTGTAAGAAATCACTGCTTTCTAAAAGAAGAGGAAGCTAGGGCTCAGAAAAGGCAAGTTCATGTTTTGCTTGGGGTCTTTCTGGCATGGTGGTCAGGCTCAGACTAAGGTCTAGCCCCAAAACCACCTCAGCATCCAGTCCTCTCTGCCCCACCTCCCTCGGAGGTTCAGAAGCCACCGGAGCTCCACATTTAATGGGAGACTCTGTAACTGAGGCTCAGAAGAGCACCAGGATGGGGGATGAGCTCAGGGCCATCGTCTCAAGACACAATTCTGTAGGCATTTTAGGTGTGTCTTCTCTTGGGCTGAATGCGGAACTGGGGGTGGGGTGTATGTGGTTGCTATGGCAACAGTTGATATCAACCTGAGATCTGGCCAGAAGGGAAATAAGGAAAGGAGTAGAGAATAAATGGAAATTAAGTCAGTTGTGGCCCAGGTCTTAATCTCAGCAACTGGGAGGGAGGAGGGCAGAGAATCAGGAATTCAAGGTCACCCTCAGATACTTTGCCAAACTGAGGACAATCTAGACTATAGGAGTGTAACCCTGCCTCCAAAGACAAATAAAACAACAACAAAACAAAAATAAAAAGGAAGAAGGAAAAGAGGAAATGATTAAGTAGAAAGAACCCAGTAGGATTCAGGGTGCACGGTGTCAGACCCCAGCATTGAAGTGAAGAATAAAGCACTGGAATGGAGGTCCGGCTCCTGCTAACAGTCAGGGGGTTGTCCCATCCTTAGCACCAGAGACAAAGGCTAAAGGAAGCCCTGACTCAGGAAGCCATAGTTTACCACCTTGGTTGGGCTCAGAGGAGACGCGATGGCCAGTCCTAGTGTGTCTATGAAAGCAAACCCTTTGTGGCCACTCTGAGCCTGGCTCAGAGACCTCTCTGCTTCCTGGTGTTGGGTGTGGACGGCCAAACTCAGTTACTCTCTCCAAGGCCTTCCTGCTAAGGGCAGAAGCTTGATGCTTAAGGCTAGGCTCAGGTTTGGGAAGGAAGTTCTGAGGAGACCTCTACACTCCAGAGTATCCAAACCACGAGTGTTCCGGCAGATAGTCATCTGCTGTCTTCAGGAGGTCCTGAACAGACCAGAACCCACCGGCCGGCTGGGAAGGAAGAGCCAAACTGTTTGTTATTCCCCTGGGAAAAATTTTAAAGAAGTATCGAGCAAATTTTATCAAAACCTGGTCTGTCCAAAAACAGAAAACATATTTGTGACTGCACCGTGAGAGGCAGGTTTTAGACCACTGCGTTTCTAACAGCTGAGTCACTGGATCCTGTGGCAGCAAAGTAGGGGTTTTTCGCAGGTGGGGGAGGGCTTTAAATTTCGGTAAGTCTTTCAGACCTGGGCTGGAGGATAGCCCAGCAGTGAAAATAGAAAATAAAAAGTCTAGTTACTTCAAAGAAAGGTGGGCAGGTCTGCCGGTTAGCTGATAGGATAGAACTTGTCATTATTCCGGGGTGATTGGATCTGTTTGAAATTAAGAACCTTAACAAAGAATGCTAGGGTTAAACCAGAACACAAAGCTGGGTGTGGTGCCTTACCTGCCATCTGGGTTTGCATACTGAGACCCTTCCTCAAGCAGAATAAAACAAAACAAAACGCACAGGCTGCTGGAACTCACTAGCTTCCCTTCTGTTTGGTTGGTTTTGAGACAGGGTCTCTCTGAACAGTCCTGACCCACTTGGAACTCTTTTTCTTGTTGTTGTTGTTGTTTTATTTTGTTTTTCTTTTTTTTTTTTTTTTTCGAGACAGGGTTTCTCTGTGTAGCCCTGGCTGTCCTGGAACTCACTCTGTAGACCAGGCTGGCCTCGAACTCAGAAATCCGCCTACCTCTGCCTCCCGAGTGCTGGGATTAAAGGTGTGCGCCACCATGTCCCGCTCACTTGGAACTCTTATTAACCAGGCTGGCCTTGAACTCACAGAGATCTGCCTGCCTCTTCCTCCTGAGTGCTGGGATGAAGGGCACATTCCACGCTTGGCCTAACTAACTTCTTTGAAGGCCATGGTTATTAAGTGGTAGAATGTGACTAGATCTCCCAAGTCCACCCTGAGAAACATAACAAGAGCCACAGATCAGCTGAAAAGGACGGTTCACAGCCAGGTGTGCCAGGTGTACCTGTTGCGGGGAACCGTGGATGGATCATGAATGAATGAATGAATGAATGAATGAATGAAGTAATACTGAGGAAATGAGCAAGTTAGAGAACTGAGGACCTTGACTCAAGGCATTTGTCCATGAGTGTAACCAAGGTTGAGCAGTTAGGATGGACCAGCTTCCCAACTTGCATTTTTTATCAATCATGTATATTGTCAGCATCTCTATTAAATATCAGTAATTGCTACATTAGCAAGGCAAAACAAACAGAAACCGTGCAGCTCTTCACTGTTCCCTATCAGTCCTGATACTTTGAGATGATAAAGTCTGATAAAGTCACTTTAGATGTGTGGTTCCAAAACTCACTCATTTATTATTGAGACATTGTCAGATAGTATAACCAAGGCTGGCTTGGATCTTGCCCAGGCTGGCCTTGAACTCCTGCTCCTCCTGCCTCGGCCTCATAAGCACAGTGATTACAGGTGTGTGCCACCTGTGAGTAATTATTATAATCACTATAAATGATTTACATTTATATATTTATTATTTATTTATATGTTCCACATTTAAATTTTGTTTATCACATTGACTATGTGTCTAGGGGGCAGGTTGTGGGCATGGAGAGGTCACAGAATGTTGTAGGAGTCTATTCTCTCTTACAGGTCCCAGAGATTGAACTCAGATCCTCTGGCTTGTCTGCAAGCACCTTTGTCTGCTGAGCCATCACACTGACCTGTTTATTTTTAAAGCCATTGTCTTACTATGTAGGCCTGGCTGACTTTGAATTCCCAGAGATCCACCTGCTTGTTTCCCAATGGCTAACATTATAGTCTGTGTCCTACGATGTAATTGTTGTTAATCTTTTTGTTTGTTTGTTTGTTTGTTTTTCAAGACAGTGTTTTTCTGTGTAGCCCTGGCTGTCCTGGAACTCACTCTGTAGACCAGGTTGGCCTCAAACTCAGAAATCTGCCTGCCTCTGCCTCCCAAGTGCTGGGATTAAAGGCATGCACCACCGCCGCCCAGGTATAATTGTTAATTTAAGAATGTCACCTCCACTATAGTAGAAGATTCTTTAAATGGAAAGGTTTTAGAAGTAGGGCCTCGCACCTGTAATCTCAGCACTCAGGAAACTGAGGCAGAAGCTCTGCCAAGAGCTCCAGGCCAGCCTGGAGCCAGACCATTTTTTGTTTGTTTGTTTGAGACATGGTCTCTCTGAATAGTTGTAACTGTCCTGGCACTTGCTATGTAAACCAGGCTGGCCCCAAATTCACAAAAATCCACCTGCCTCTGCCCCCTGAGTGCTGGGGTTAAAGGCATGCGCCACCACCGCCAGGCTAACATTTTTTTAAATCTTACACAGAATTTTACAATACATTATTCTTTTCGTGTCACTGATTAGGTTATCCATTCAATAAATACTTTTCAGGATTATATAACATGTTCAGAAGGGCTATCACTCTGATCATATACATTAATTAAAAGAAGTATAAGTGTGTCTGAAATTCTTAATTTCTTTTTCCTTAGTCAAACTCAGAGTGAGTTTTTAAAACCTTCTGTCATCAGGCTGGGGATGCGCGCAATTGGGAGAATAGTTGTCTATCACACACAAAGCCCTGGGTTCAATCCCCAGCACGGAATCCATTAGTTATGACAGTGTGACACCTGTAACCAGAGGTAGAGGCAGGAAGATCGGAGCCTCAGGGTCATCCTTGCTAACAGAGTGAGTTCCAGGCTAGTCTGGCTGACAGGACACCCTGGCTCAAAAACCAAAACCAGCCAAAACAAGCCATAGCCAAACTAAACTAAGCCAACTCTCAAGGTTTAGCAGGGCGGTGGTGGCGCACGCCTTTAATCCCAGCGCTCGGGAGGCAGAAGCAGGCCGATTTCTGAGTTCGAGGCCAGCCTGGTCTACAAAGTGAGTTCCAGGACAGACAGCACTACACAGAGAAACCAGAGAAACCCTGTCTCGAAACAAACAAACAAACCAATAACAAAACAACCCACCACCAACAACAAAACAAAACCCTCAAGTTTTAGCCAGGCGTGGTTACTTACATTCCTGGAGGTAGGAGGATTCCAAGTTCTAGGCCACCCCCCAACCCACCCCAACCCCCACCCCACCCCCACCTCTGGGAAATCCTATCTCACAAAACAAAGCAAACAACAAACAAACAAACCCCACAAACCTCTATAGTTAGGTGTGGATCCCAGGAAGAGAAGGTCAAATAAAGCAGATAAGGGAAAGGATCTAAAACTGAGCCACTGTCAGCTCAGCTTTGAGACTGTTTCTTACATTCCAGGGTTCAAAACCACCTCCAACATAGTAATTCTGAAGTCTGTTGTACTTCAGAATACTTTAATAAGCACTTTAATAGAAAGTAGCATCGGGACTAGAAGAGCTCTTAGGAAACTTGTTTCCATGTTTGTTTGGGTTTTTTTTTTTTTTTCCTTAGAGACATTCTGGGTCTCTCTGGCTGGTTTTGAACTAGCTGTGTAGTTTCAGATGGCCATGAACTCTTGATCCTCCTGCCTCCACCTCCCATGTGGTAGGCTGACAGGTAAACTCTACAGAGCCCAGTTTACATGGTGCTGAGGGCTTCATGCAGGCTAGGGACCACTGAGCTATGTTCCTAGCCCTCTCTTGGAACTTTTTAAAAGGCAGCCAAACTAATTAGTTTCCAAACACTATCATTTTTGCTGCTGTTGCTGATTGCTAAGCCAAATCAAGTGTTTTCTGAGGCACAGCAAAGGAAGGACGACAGATAAGAGGACTCTTGTAGTGACATTTTGGGATAGCATGCAACCATGCAGATTAACAATCACCCAATTTCCAGGGGCTAAAAATAGAGCATGGGTAATTGGGCCAAATGAGGAGTGAGCATGTGGACCTGGCAGTGACCTCCAAGCTTTGCTGTTGTCTTTCCAGTGACTTAAACTGAGCAAACGCTGTCTCCTTCCTTGAGTGGATTGACGCTTACAAGAATGGGACCAAAGCCTCTCCCAGGACTAAGATGCAATGCCTGATTTTTACATTTCTTTTCTTTTTCTTTTATTCCTGCTTTATTTTTTTTTTTAATTGAATTGGTTTTTGGAAGGTCTCAGGTAGTCCAGGCTTGCCTCAAACTTGATATGTACTATGTAGCCAAGGCTGACCTTGAACCCCTGATCCTCCTGTCTCCATCTCCCAAACTCAGGAATTATAGGTGTGTGTCAGCACACTTGGTTGCTGTATTTTTTTTAGTGATAAACATGGGCTACTTGTGCTTCCATTTGCCCTGACAATTAATTCACAAGTCAAACAGTCTCAACCCCCCACCCGCACCCCCAGCATTTTTGGATAAGCCAGAAATCTTACTGTCACACTACCTAGCAGCACCTGGGTGACAGTTAACTCACTTAGCCTCATGCTCATTGAGATCTAGAGCTGAGAGACCAGGTGTGTCGGAGAGCACAGAGGGTTATGGGAAGTGAAGATGATCCAAGCCCATTATAGACAGGTATGAAAATGTCATTAGCCCATTATGTATAGCTAGTATAAGCTGGGTTAGGGCTGAGGAGACAGCTCTGTGAGTGTGCTCCCGACACAATTATGAGAAGCAGGTTCAGGTCTCTAGGGTTCAGAAAGCCAGACATGATTGTGAGCTTCTACAGTCCCAGTGCTCCTACATGGGAGGTGGAGACAGGAGAATGGCCAAAAGCTCTTGGCCTAACTAACGACATGGAGAATGATGAAGAGATCTTCAACAGGGGGAAAGGCGAGGAGGAGAGGCACCCACAGTTGTCCTCTGATGTTCACATAGTGCCATGGCACACGCAGACCTACATTCAAATATGTGTATGTGCACTCTCTCTCTCTCTCACACACACACACACGCACACACATACACACACACACATACACACACAAATAAAAATAAAACAACAGTAAGGGCTGCTAAGATACCCAGACCTACACGGTAAAAGGTGAGAACGGACTCCTAAGAGTTACCCTCTTTCTTTCGTATGTGTACTGTGTGTGGCAAGCATATGAAAAATAGCCAATAGGAAACAAGGAAAGTAAATGATGATGTAATTCTAACAGACAAATACACTTAGTCCAGAGAAACTCAAGGGAATGGTGGGTATGGAAGTAGAGAAAGGAGGACAAAAGATGGCTCAGTAGTGAAGAGCACAGGCTGCCCTTCCAGAGGACCCAGGTTCAATTTCCAGCACCCACAAGGCAGTTCACAACTGACTCCATGTTCCATGGGATCCAGACATGTATGCAGACAAAATACCCATACACATAAAAGTGAAAAGAACTTTTTCAAAAGAGTGGTTAGAGAGGAGGATGGGCATGAATGAAGCATGGTTATATACACATATGGAAATGTCACAATGAAGCCTGGAAATCAGCATAACTAACAAGCACTAGTAATTATAATGTATGTGCATGTGTACAACTTACATATGATTTTATCCATTAGATGGGTAAGAGGAGACCCAACAGCAAGAAGACAGAAGGGTGGAGGAAGAAGGGAGAGAGGGGGGGAGCGAGGGAGAGATTGATTTAGCACAATTCTGATGATCTTCAAAGTGAACCATACAAATATAACATCGAGCTAGCCACAGACTCCACAGCTTACAGAGGGATGCGGAGAAAGTGGAAGAGATTCTCCAGGGAGTCACGGAGATGATTAAAGGGTTTGAGAAATCGGAGCTAGAGATTATTTAGCCCAAGTTAGAAGGCTGCTGGGTTTCTTAATGACAGTATGGGAGCATAGGAAGAGCTGTTACACACAAGAGAAAGAACAGTTGCTTTTTCTTCAAGGCAGAACAGAAGATGAGGGCTCAGAAGTATGGGAGGTGGGACTCAGGTATAAAAAGGGACTTTTGACATGACTATCAGATGTAGAATTACCCCAGGGGTTCTTGTCTCAATTTTCCCTTTTGCAACTCTATCTCAGATGTTTAAGCTCTCTGTTGACGGGGTTGGGTGGTGCTTCAACTGTAGCTTGCTTGCCTAACATGCACAAGGTCCAGCGTCTAAGTTCCAGAACTGCAGAGGAATCAAGGTCTCGGTCCCTTTCCACTTGGCTTGCTTCCCTTCCTTTATTCATCTCCTCTGATGTTAATGACCTGCTATAAGTTAGTCATTTCTAAAATGTGTGTTGAAAAATCCCCAGTCTAGCATGAGACAGAGACCCTGTCTCAAAAAAGAAAAAGAAATGGGGGGGGGGGGAAGAGTGCTGAACGTCTGACTTTTGTTCCTTACTTGTTCTACTAAGATGACATCACAGGTGACACTTTCCAGTCTTCAATGTCACCCCCCATTTATATGATGGCTTGGAGTTTCCCAGCTGTTATGTGATTCCTTGTTTAAAATCTCTGTACATGCTCCAATACTTACTTCTCTTCAATATTCAGCCTCTGAATCCAGTGCCAGCTTGTGTCACTACAAATGGGGCTTTTTCCACGATACTGTCATGTACTTGGTCACCCTCAGGATCTGATGGTTCTTGCCTCTTTTCTTTTTCTTCTTTTCTCTTTTTTCCTTCCTTCCTTCCTTCCTTCCTTCCTTTTTTTGTGTTTTGTTTTGTTTCCTTGTATAGCCTTGGCTATCCTGGAACTTACTCTGTAGACCAGGCTGGCCTTGAACTCAGAGATACCCACCTGGCTCTGCCTCCTAAGTGATGAGATTAAAAGTATGTGCCACCATGCCACACATCTCTTGGACCTTTCAAACTGCTGTTGTCTTTTTAGAACATACCATTTCATCTTTGGTTAATTCTATGCTTCCTCTGACCTTATCAAGTTAGAACAATGCTCTTCAATAAATGTTTGTGAATTTATACAAAAATAAATCTTGAGGAATACCATACTTTGTTTTGGTAAGTGTTTCATCTTCATATCCAATAACTACCTTTTTATAAAACATTTTTATTTTTTGGACATAGGGTTTCTGCTTCTTTTTCTTTTTTCTTTCTTTCTTTTTTTTTTTGTTTGGTTTTTCAAGACAGGGTTTCTCTGTATAGTCCTGGCTGTCCTGGAACTCACTCTGTAGACCAGGCTGGCCTCGAACTCAGAAATCCGCCTGCCTCTACCTCCCAAGTGCTGGGATTACAGGCATGTGCCATCACTGCCCGGCTTCTGTTTCTTATTAACAGAATTTAAGTGCCAACCATCAAAGTTTTTATTACCAGTCTGGGTATAGTGGTGCACATTTTTATTCCCAGCAGAGATAAGGATATTTCTGTGAGATTAAGGGCCATCCCAGTCTACATAAGGAGTTGCAGGATAGCTAGGCCTATGTACAGAGATCCTGCCTCGAAAAACCTTCTATCACTATGGGTAGAAATGTTTAAGTGAAAATAGCAGTAGGGGCTATGGGAGGTGAGAGGGTAGGAGGCAGAGCTAACAAAGTAGAGAATGTACAGAAAAGCCATACGGAAACCTATGATTTTGTAAGCTTTAAAAAATATAACTTTTCAAAAGAGAGTTTGAAAGCAGATTCCTTGCATGGGTGAAAAACACCGTTCTCAGAAGCCATAAATTATAAAGAAAAAAATCCCAGTTCCTAGTGTGGAATACCTCTTTATGAGTTGTTGGTCAGGGAGGCCCAGAGGCACCCCAAATATTGCATGCTACTGGCTTTGTTTTGGCTCCTCACTAGAACTATATGATAAGACCCTTTTACTGAAGACACTACAGGTTGGAAGTCAGAGGAAACCTCCTTCGTGTTGGCTGCCTTTCATTGTGGCAGAATGAGCTATGCCCACTGATGGGGAAGAAAGGCATTTCCAGTCTTACCCATCTATGAAGCCTGTGAACGCCAAGGCCAATCTGCAAGGCGAGATGCATTAGTGGCATGGCTGTATGGGTTAACCAAAGGGTTTATGATTGGACTGTAGACCCACTCACAGGTGGAATCCATATTTGGTACTGTAAAAGTGGTTAAAAGTCCATGGCGCGAGGTCACAGGCCCGAGGAAGGAATCTACTACTACTATTTTGCTACCTATACATTTTTGTGTTCACTCATAGACTAGTGCTGCTCTCAGCCTTGACCAAAGCAACTTCTGCTTGTAGTGAGCAAAGGTTAACTATTCAAAGTGTTGTGAATAAATGGCTTTTGAATGTTTATCCTGACAAAGGACATCACCAATACCCTCAGCTCCACACAAAGCCCAGAAGAAAGGGTGAGAAGAATGCTGTGAAAGACTGTCCCCTGGAGAGATGACATAGTCCTGGTCCTCGTTACCTGCAGGAGACCAACAACATTCTATTATGGATCAGGGAGGAGTTCCTGGGCCTCACCCTCTACTGAGGGGCTGTCAGCAGTTAGTGGGGCAAATAGAGTTATATTCCCCTTGTCTTGCTCATCTGACTAACATGCTGACCCACACCTATACAAGCAGCACTAACTAGATTAAGTGTGGTACTCACACACACAAAAGATGCGAAAGTAAGATGAAGACCAGTTGGAAAGAAGAATGCATTAGTGAGAAGGAAAGAGAGTAAGAGAAGAAAATGGGGGCAGGGAATACAATCTAAGTGTGTATGAATGGAATTGAGAAGGAATACATTTAGAGCTTAAAGTGTTTACAAAAGCCATATAAGTAAACAAACAGAAAAAAAGCCAGGCCGTGGGCTTTTTAGTCCCAGGACTCAGGAGGCAGAGACAGGCAGATCTCTGAGTTCAAGTCCAGCCTGGACTACAGAGCTAGATCTAGGCTACCCAGGTCTATATAGAGAAACCCTATTAGAAAACCCAAAAAGAAAAACAGGTTTAAAAGTGGTGTAAGCAGACTATGTTTATGATACTCGGCTAAGCCTTCTGCTCACCTGTAGTCTCCGCAGCTGCTCAGGTGTTTCCTTATACCCTCATACCCTTCTCCTACCTCCTATCCGCTCAGCACCTTCCACAGTCTCCTCTTCCTATTTCACATGACACCTAGTTCAGGTGACAGCTCTATGGAGCAGGATTAGTATTCTCATCTGAGCATTTAGTAATCTCACCACTTGTATGTAGACAACCTATATACATGTATATATACTACACCCAGCACATGTAGTATATTATGTATTGTATGTATATATTTCCTATGTATATGTGTACTTCATGTATATATTTCCTATGAGTAGTAGTCTACATATCTTTTTAAACGTCTCACAATGACTTCCAAGTCAGATTACCAATATGAGTCTCCAGTTTAACTCATCCTCAAGGGCTCATCTTTAGGTGCTGCCTGTCTCAGAGACTTGAGACTTATATACAATGCCGTTTTTTGTTTTGTTTTTGTTTTTGTTTTTCTTAAATTTCCACATCCAGATTTGTCAGTCCTCTCCCTTTTTATATTTATCAAAGTGGTCTCAGTGCTCTCACCTATCTAACAGCCTCTACAGCTCTCAGCCTGCAGGTCATGACCCATGACCCCTCTGGGGTTGGATGACCCTTTCACAGGGGTCGAATATATCCTGCATCAGATATTTACATTATGATTGATAACAGTAGCAAAATTACACCTAGGAAGAAGTAATAAATATAATGTTATGGTTGGGGTCACTATAACACGAGGAACTGCATTAAAGGGTTGCAGCGTTAGGAAGGTTGGGAACCACTAAAGGTGGCTTTTGGTCCTTTGAAGGGGAAACTTAAGGGTTCTTTGGAAAGTCAGTTGTGTTGGATGGTGTTTTGCTGTAGCAAACACATGAAGGAGTGTTTTCCTTACACTTAAGGAATTCCGTTACACATAGGTGAAAGACTAAGGTAGACTCATGAAGGGATGTTTCACTGAAGCAGACACAGGAGAGAGGATGGACATGTGATGAAGGACTCTTTGCTAACAACTCACATGAGTCGGTCTGCCTTACATTGCATAATTGAGCTCCATTTGTTGGGACTCCATAGAAAGAAACACACTAGAAAACTTCTCGTGGTGTGCTGCAGTTTCTTACTGCTTCCGAGGACTCAGGTTAATTGCCAGAGTGATGTCAGCTGAGACAGACCTGATGTTTAGAAGGAGTATAAACAGGACTCCAGGGATGATGGTGGAGGCTGAGCTTGGCTTGTTTATATAGTTAAAGGCTTGTACCCAATTGGACTGCTGGTGTATCCGTGAGGTGTTTGCGAGTGGATCGAACTGCTGCTGCTGCTGCTGCTGCTGCTAGCCTATGAACTGAACTGCCTATTTCCAGACAACACAGACAGGAGTTGCTCAACTTTTCTAAACAGGTCCACTTCCCCCATATCCTTTTCCACTACCTCTGATGGGTGGTGGACTACAAGGGAGATTTCATTTAAGAACCAGGATTAAAAGTAGATTTTGAAAAAAATTAAAGTTACAGTCCTTGTCTTACCTTCTCTGTGTGTGTTGTGCGATGTCCTCTCTCTCTCTCTGGCTCTCTCTCTCTCTCTCTCTCTCACACACACACACACACACACACACACGTGCACGAGAGAGCACGCGCTCGCGAGTGCGAGAGAGAGAGATGCACTGCTTCCTGAGTACCCAGATTTCTCAAACATTATTTGTTGGAAATAAACAAGTGAGACTGCAGGTCCCTATAGTTTGAGATCCTGACTTAAAAATTAAAAGGATAAATATGCATATTTGCTACAGCTCTCTGTGTCATGGGTCCCACTTTCTTCATCTCAGATAGTGTTCACCTCAAATGCAGCCATTTGGGCCTGCTTTCTGCCCTACAAGCCTCTAAAACCCTACAGACACTTTTCTCCTCTTATTCACAGGATTAACAGTGACCATTCTTCCCCTTAAGGTTTGTGTCCCTAGAAAGTCATCTTGACCTCAGAGAATTTCATTCCACTATTTTCTCTGGTGCATTCTGGTCTAGTCTAGTCTAGTCTGATTCTCCCAAAGCTCTCTTTAACTCTTCTTAGGGTTCCTACTGCTTTGATGAAATACCACGACCAAAGAGCAAATTGGGGAAGAAAGAGTTTATTTAGCTTATACTTTTACATTGCTGGTTATCACTGAAGGAAGTCAGGACGGGAACTCAAGTAAGGCAGGATCCTAAAGGTAGGAGCTGACGTAGAGGCCACAGAGCAGTGCTGTTTACGGGCTTGCTTCATTCCTATGGCTTGCTCAGCCTGCTTTCTACAGAACCCAGGATCCCCACCACTGGCTGGGGCCACCCTCATTGATCAGTAATTGAAAAAATGCCCTACAGCTGGATTTCATGGAGGCATTTCCTCAACTGAGGCTCCTTCTTCTCTGATGACTCAAGCTTGTACCAAGTTGACACAAAACCAGTCAGTACAACTCCTCCTCCTCCTCCTCCTCCTCCTCATCTTCTTCCTCCTCCTCCTCCCATCTGTTCTGGTGATCATCAACACATCACATAAATTTGGTTTTGTTTTTGATTCTTTTTTTGCGAGCAAAGATTGTATTATCCTTTTATTATCTTTATAATTTTGATTAACACATGTTAATTATAAAATCTTTGGGGTACAGAGTGCCATTGCAGGACATGTGCATAAGGTCACATGTCACACCATGTACCTCATCTGGATCATGTCTATTCCGACTCACCATTGATCTGTATGTGACAGAAGATTTGACAAACTACTTAGATATGTGGACTAAATAAATTATCTTACTTACCAGACCCTGAGCTAAGTGCTTTACCCGCATTATCTCATGAAATCTTCACAATGAACTTAGGAGCTTGCTCTTATTCTATTATTAGCCCATTTCACAAATGAAGAAGCCAATATCCAGAGTTACTAAATAACTTGCCCCTAGGCACCAAATTGTGTGGGTGTGACTTGTGCCTACCTCCTTTGAAGATGTTAATTTGACAACTAAAGTGACATCAAACATGAGATTTCCAAATCATGACCCCACCACATGTCTTTTGAGCAACTTCTTTTGAGCAAACCTGAAAAGCATGATACGGAAGAATCAACAATAGAATCCGGGGCTGTTGGTTACAAGAAGGGAGACCTGAATTGTACTTGCTTAGTGAGCCTGAGCGATCCACAGACTGGTGAGGCAAGGTAACTTTGCATAACACACCTCCAGCTGTGACTGGCCTGGGCAAATAGAGCTGAGTCAAGAAACTTAGTAAGAGAGAGAGAGAGAGAGAGAGAGAGAGAGAGAGAGAGAGACTTGCTTCTCATTTCAGTAGCAGGAAAACTCATGTCTGCGTCTCTTCAGTTGGCCATCCCTGTCCACTGGGCTACTGCTACTGACCCAAGATAGTAAGTAGCATGTCTAAGGCAAAGCTGTTGAAGGCGGCTTTGGTCTGAGGTCCGCAGCAGTTCAGAGTGGTTTATACAAAGGTGCCTGTGAATGTTCTCCGTTTACTCTCTTGCCTGCCCAGGTGCAGCTCTGCCTTGTTTTCTTTTCCTTTCTAAACAGGGTTTCACTGTGCAGGCCGAGCTACTGACAAACTTGAGATTCTACTGCCCCAGTCTCCTGAGTGCTGGGATCTATCGTACGAGTGCACCACTGGGCCAGGCAGTACATAGAAGTTCACGTCTTGCTGAGAGAAGGAGGTCTAAATATTTTGAGAGGAACCTTATGTTAGCCGGTCCTGAAGAGTGCCACCTTCATTTATGGGGAGTTGGACTAGGGGCTGTAGATATTATTGTTGTTCAGTTATCATCATGCATGAAATTGTTTAATTATACTTAAATAGCTTGCAAAGTTGCAGGTTTCTGTATGGTTCATATAGCTCCCTTCAGACAGCACTTGAACTCTCTATGTAGCTAGAATGACTTTGAACATCTGATTGTCCTGCCTCTATCTCCTAAGTGTACCACATGAAGGACTTTTGAAGTGTCATTGCCGTCTTATGAAATCATTGTTGTTTTGATTGTTGAGATAATAGCTCAGTGGAAGGGGCTTGTCTAGTGTGTGTGTCACTAGGTTAATTAGTAACACACACACACACACACAGAGTAAATAAAATAATAGAAAAGAAGAGACAGAACTAGAGAATCCTCAGTGTCCCCATGCGGTGGGAGGCTGGTGGAGACACCGAGTACCACAGTACCACAGTGTCCCTAGCTTCTTGGGCAGGACTATAAGAGATGGGGTTAGCTATCTTCCTTCTTCAGATTTGCAGCTCAGGAATGGCCCTCTAAAGTGGGCCTGGTGCTTGCATTTTGAGTATGTGAGATTCATAGATACTATCCAAAACAAAGCAAATTCAGGAGAAGCGTTGCTTTGATACTTTTCACATCAACAAACATGTCAAGGCAACATACCTTGTGTGCAAAGGAACAGTCTTCTGCTATGGGAAGCTACACCAAGGCCAAGTTAAGAATCGAACTGATGGGTGACCGTATGATTAGTATGAAGGAGAGAGATGTGAGCAAGGGCTGATGTAGCCAGCCCTGTATTTAAAAGCCTTTCTGTGTCCTTAATTCATCTTACCAGGGAAAAAGAGCCAAAGCCTTAACTGTTGTCTTTTTTTCGGACTGAACACAGGGCTTCGGCACTTGAGCTAAGCTTTCTGTCACTGACCTCCAATGCCAACCCCTACTTAGTCTCTCCATACTGCTCACTCACTCTCCGTCCTGCTCACTCTGTCTCTCCGTCCTGCTCACTCTGTCTCTCCGTACTGGTCACTCTGTCTCTCCATACCGCTCACTCTGTCTCTCCATACCGCTCACTCTGTCTCTCCATACCGCTCACTCTGTCTCTCCATACCGCTCACTCTGTCTCTCCATACTGCTCACTCTGTCTCTCCATACTGCTCACTCTGTCTCTCCATACTGCTCACTCTGTCTCTCCATACTGCTCACTCTGTCTCTCCGTCCTGCTCACTCTGTCTCTCCATACTGCTCACTCTGTCTCTCCATACTGCTCACTCTGTCTCTCCATACCGCTCACTCTGTCTCTCCGTCCTGCTCACTCTGTCTCTCCATACCGCTCACTCTGTCTCTCCATACTGCTCACTCTGTCTCTCCGTACCGCTCACTCTGTCTCTCCATACTGCTCACTCTGTCTCTCCGTCCTGCTCACTCTGTCTCTCCATACTGCTCACTCTGTCTCTCCGTCCTGCTCACTCTGTCTCTCCGTACCGCTCACTCTGTCTCTCCATACTGCTCACTCTGTCTCTCCATACTGCTCACTCTGTCTCTCCATACCGCTCACTCTGTCTCTCCATACCGCTCACTCTGTCTCTCCATACTGCTCACTCTGTCTCTCCGTCCTGCTCACTCTGTCTCTCCATACTGCTCACTCTGTCTCTCCATACTGCTCACTGTCTCTCCGTACTGCCCACCCTGCCTCACCTCAAGTTTTTCTCCAACACTCCAAGTACACTGACCTCTGAAACATTTGCTCATGTTCAAAATAAGACTGCATCTTGATGCATTCCTCTTGAATCTAAAAGCTCAGCTTCAAGGCTTTCTTTCTGATCTGGGTGCAGTAACTCATGCCTGTAATCCCAGCATTTAGCAGGAGGATTGCTCTGAATTCAAGCATGCGACATAGTAAAGTTCAGGTTGGTCTGAGTTACAGAGGGGAACCTGTCTCCAAAGAGAAGAAAAAAAGGCGTGGAGGGGAGGCTCACAGAGACTGAACCACTAACCAGAGTATGCCCCTATACATACGCAGCAGATGTGCTCCTTGGTCTTCATGTGGCTCCCCTAACAATTGGAGCAGGGGCTGTATCTGACTCTGTGGAGAGCCTTTGCATCCCTTTCCTATAGTTGGGCTGCCTTGTTTGCGCCTTAGTGGGAGAGGATGTGCTTAGTCCTACTATACCAGGGTGGGTTGGTACCTGCCCTGAGGAAGTGGGGGGCAGAATTGGAGAGGAGTGTAAGGGACGAGAGGAGGGAGAGACACTGCCATCAGGCTATAAAGTGAATAAACAAATTAATGGAGGAAAAAAAAAAGAGTATTTTGTTTTTCAAGCCACGAGCAGCAACCCATGTTTCCATAGCAACATGTACCTAAGTCTATTAACATTTAACCTTCATAATTATTTTTGTTGCTGGAGATGGAACCCAGAATCTCAAGGATAGGTAAGTGCTCTTATCACTGAGCTAGCTCTGTCATTACTAATTTGGATGTCCTCCCTCAGTAAAGCTCAGTTTCTAGAGAGCTGGCGCAGTCTTATTTATTAAATCCTTAAGGACAACACTAGCATCCCTTTGTTTATTGTGGAAGGGAGCACACACATGCAGAGAAGACGGCTAGTAGGAGCTGGTGGGTCCGGGGATGGAGTTCAGGTCACCAGCCGTAAATCCTAACTTTGGATGCACAGTTGACAGAGCTCAGAAGATGCCTTAAAGTGATGACTGAGCACACTGCACTCTGCTGAGCAGGCTGGTTCTACTTCTCATTCAGTCCAGAACATTTTGTTGTATAAACCATTTTCCTTAGCTGAACACAGTGGCACACGTCTTTAATCCCAGTACTTAGGTGGCACAGGCAGGTGGATCTTGGTGAGTTTGAAACCAGCTTGTCTACAGAGCAAGAAAAACCAACCAAGCAACCAAGCAACTAAACACAACAACAGACCTTGTTCTGAGGCCAGTGTTCTGTTGGGGTTTGGAGTTTGTGAGCTTATAAGTAAACAAAAAAATTAAGCAAAGGACAGGGGTATGCCCTCGTCTGATGCTGACACTAGAGAGATAGAGACAGGAAAATTAGGAATTGAAAGTCTCCCTTGGCTACATAGTTCAACACCAGCCTAGGATATATGAGACTTTGTCTAAAATAATAAACTAATAAATAAAATCATGTGGTTATTATAGCTGTGTTTGGTTTTGGGGGCCTTCTATTCAATCCTATTTGTCTTTGTGTCTGTTTTGCATGGCAGCCATACTGGGATTTTTTTATTTGTTTATTTGTTTGTTTGTTTCATTATGGATCTGTGCGATGACTGGAGAACAGGCACTGGAAAGCTCTTTCTGCTTAGGAGCTGGGAAGGCAGGAGCTTACTACAAAACTTGAGCTAGCCTTTTGCCTGAGCCTCTGGAGAAATGGGATTGGAGCTATGTGCCGTCAAACCTTGATCAGTATGCTTCTGAAGTGTAGAATTTCCTTTTTATGTGTGTGTATGTGTGTAGTATTTTTTTTATCTTAACATTATCTCCAAATTTGGGGAGATAGGAGCTACCCTATTTAATATGAAAGACCCCTATCAAGTTGCCGAATTAACTTGGGTAGGAAGCCTGGGCCCAAGGTATCTTGTGGTTCACTTCAGCCTGAATCATCTTCCCTTCTTCCAAGTGTTCTCACCTGAGCATTATGAAGGCAAGTGCTTCACACTTAAGAATTTATGAGCAATTGGTCTGACATACATTCAGAGTTACTGAAGAGAAGCAAGTTAACTACCCAGGCAACTGATGGGTTTGGCCACTCAGTGAATAGAAACCAAACATGGTGGTTTGTTCCTGTGATCGCAGCGCTGGGCAGGTTGCCGCAAGAGGAGGAACATGAGTTTGAGGCAGCTTAAGATCCAGGATGAGTATATAAAAAGCTGCAGTGAGGATCAGTGTGTTCACCAGAGGCACACGCATCAAACAGGTTCAGAGATTCAGTCCACTATCCTCATAGTATAAACACAGTGGCTTACAGGCAGACACAATGCTGCACAAGTGGTTGAGAGTTCGACATCTGGATCCACAGGCAGCAGGGAGACTGACACCAGGCTTGGCTTGGACTTTTGAAACCTCAAAGTCCACCCCCAGTGACAACTTCTTCCAACAAGGCCGTGCTCCTAAGCCTTCTCCATAGTGCCACTCTCTGACGGCTAAACATTCAAATATATGAGCCTAGGGGGCCATGCTTATTCACTGTTCTCACTTCATCTGACTTATATAAAAATCCACATTGTAATCTACTTTTATATAATTCATGTAGAGTAAAGCAGTTTACCCTTCCTTCACCCCTCTGAGACTACAGGGAGCCCTGTGGTTAAATACAAAGAAACTGAAATCATGTGTTTAGCTCAGCATTAATTTTTTAAAAGGATTTATTTGTATCTTTTTGTCTGGATGTATGTATGTATACCGTGTGCATGTCTGTTGCCTGTGCAGGCCAGAGGGTGTGTCAGATCTCATGACACTGCAGGTATGCATGGCTGTGAGCCACCATGTGGGTGCTGAGAATTGATCCCAGGTCCTCTGGAGAAGCAGTCAGTGCTTAGAACCACGGAGCCATCTCTCCAGTGCCAACATTAAGTTACTTTTAATTTTTTAATTAAAAATTATTGTGTGGCCAGGCGGTGGTGGTGCACGTCTTTAATCCCAGCATTCGGGAGGCAGAGACAGGCAGCTCTATGGGTTTGAGATCAGCCTGGTCTACAGGTGTGTTCTAGGACAGCCAGGGCTACACAGAGAAACTGTCTCAAAAACAAAACAAAACAAAACAAAACAAAAAAAAAAAACAGAAGTGTGTGTCCAGAGGCCTACTTGACCCTAGTCCATGTATGAGACCTGAGGAGAGAGCACTGGGGAGCTGGCTCTCTCCATCCCCTTCACGTGGGCCCTGGGAATTGAACTCAGTTCTTGGGCCATCACATTTGCAATAAGAGGCTTTTATTTCCTCAGCCATCTCTTTGACCCTTTTACTCCTAACAATTTAAACTGAAAACATGAATTCACAGATAAGGTACTGACTGTGTGTATAGATGCACAGGGCTCTTCTGTTGTCTTGAAGCAGGGTCATCCCCAGTTGGCCATCTTTCTGCCTCACTTCCCAAAGGCTGGTATTACTAATATGTGCTACCATGTCTGGCTCTTTTAAAAAACATTTTGATATGTCAGCCACGGAAAGTAGTGAAAATCTTGTGAGGTTTACTGCATGAGGGGAGTGAGGGTTGTGTTCGGGTGGGAGGCAGGATCACGTGTGCATTCTGAAGAGATTACTAGCTTCTGCAGAGAGCGGGTTAGAAGGCCTGAACATTGTGATGTTTCCTTGAAAGTGTGCAAGTCAACACAAGCATTTGCAAGATAAGTAATGCTTTCAGGGAAGAAAGAGGTCTCGCAGAAGAGAGACACTATTGCTTTGTAGTTTTGCCTTTTTATGTGTCCTTGTAAAGGGGGACAGGGTAGAGCTGGTTCCTAACTAGTGGAGAAAGGGAAGAAACAATACCTTTCCCCTAAAAAGTCCTTGGGAAAATGATTGATCACTGGGGTAACTGTTAAACTCCTCTTCCAAAGTGAACGCTTTCGGCTCGAACATAGCCCCACGGCAGAGCATTTGTCTGGTGTTAGAGGCGCTCTGTTCAACCTGGCCCAGCCCAAAGTATCTCTCTCTGTCTGTCCATCCTTCCATACACTAGATACAGAAAACACATTTCTTTGAAAACTCAACTTCTAAATTGGCTTGTGCCTGGAATCACACCACCACTTGGGAAGCTGAGGCAGGTGGACTGCTGAGAGTTCAAAAGTCAATCAAGGTTATAGATTAAGACTATAAACAAAATGCCGCATGAATTAAAAAACCAAATATGAAAGACAAAACCAAATCTGATGTTAGTGTCATCGTCCTGGCACATGGAGACCTAAGGCAGGAGGATAAATATCTTTGTTTGTTTGTGTTTTGGTTTTTCCAGACAGGGTTTCTCTGTGTAGCCTTGGCCGCCCTAGAACTCACTCTGTAAACCAGGCTGGCCTCGAACTCAGAAATTCACCTGCCTCTGCCTCCTAAATGCTGGGGTTAAAGGCGTGTGCCACCACACCCAGCTGAGGAGAAATATCTTGAGGCCTGTCTGAGATATACAGTAAGATCCTGACTCTAACTCCCTTCATGCTTGGCTTCATAAGTGCATCTGTGTACACGGTCTTCCTACCAAGGCAGTTTGGTCACTTCATATTGCTCAAGAGGCAGAGGCTCCTAACTTTGTTTTGTTGTTTTTGTTTTTTTGAGACAGGGCCTCACTCTACTGGGACTCTCTAGGAGACCAAGCTGTCCTAGAACTGAAAGAATCAGCTGTCTGTGGCTCCCAGGTGCAGGGACTGAAGACCCGAATCACCACACCTGGCCTAACTTATTTTCTTCTAATGCAGCATGTCATCAGGTGGCCCCGGCTTCCTGGCATTCTCTAGGTAGATCTGGCTTGGATTCACAGAGATTCTAATGCCCCTGCTTCTAGGGTTCCCCGATTAAAGATGTGCACTGACCACACCGGCTCTATGTTATTTTTATGAGATGGCCATGAATTTACAGAGATGTGAGGATTAAAGGTGTGGGATACCACTGCCCAACTCTGGTCTCTTCTTTGAGGTTTCTTGAGATTTAATCTCATCAAAAAGACACCACTACTTTTTTTAAAGATCTCTTGTTAAGATTTATTTTAATTTTGTTTATGTATTAATGTGTCTCACCTGAGTACAGGTGGCCCATCGGCTCTCCTGGAGCTGGAATTGCAGGCAGCTGTGAGGCACCCGTGAGGGCACTGGGGATTGAAGTCTTGTTTTCTGGAAGTGCAGCAATACAGAGCCACCACTCCTGCCTCACGAAGACTTCTTCATCTCCTGACCTTGGAATGTGATATACTAGTTTTGACACAAATGTCCATCCAGACCATGGTACTCATTTTTTTTTTTTTTGTAACTTTCCAATACAATCCTCTGCATGTTTTTATTCTCTTCTGTTTGTGGTTATTTACTGATGAATTTTGTGTCTTTAGCCTGAGACAGGGTCTCATGGTCTAGGCTGACTTTGAACTTACTTGGCTTTGAACTTCTTCCTACCTCCAGTTTCCAACTGCTAGGTTTCCAGGCCTGTGCCACCACTCCTGGCTTAATAGTTGTGGTTTATTTATTTATTTTTGGTTTTTTGAGACAGGGTTTCTCTGTGTATCCCAGGCTGTCCTGGAACTCACTCTGTAGACCAGGCTGGCCTCAAACTCAGAAATCCGCCTGCCTCTGCCTCCCGAGTGCTGGGATTAAAGGTGTGCGCCACCACTGCCTGGCTAATATTTGTGTTTTTAAAACTGACTTACAATGCTTCTTTGTAAATCAGTGAACCGGCTTTTGTCATGTATATACTCACATGCTGTTCATGCATTTAGGGGGCTGTGCAGATAGCTTGTTGGTTTTTATGGGGCAGAGTGTTTTCCTCTTGTTTGGAAACAGCCTTGGTAACCTCTACTGGCCTTGAGAGCTTTCAGCAAGTCTCCTGTCTCAGCCTCCCAGGTGAGGTGGATCACTAGAGCTCACTTGGAAAAAGCCAAATGTGGGGGTTAGGGTGTGTTAGGGTATGTTAGGGTGTGCTTGCAATTGCTGAGCTGAGGCAGGCAAACCCCTGGGGCTTCCTGCTCAGCTAGTTTACCCTTCTTTGTGAATTCCTGGCCAGTAAAACAAACAAAAGCAGCAGGGTGTGGTGGCGCACGCCTTTAATCCCAGCACTCTGGAGGCAGAGGCAGGTGGATTTCTGAGTTCAAGGCCAGCCTGGTCTACAGAGTGATTTCCAGGACTGCCAGGGCTACACAGAGAAACCCTGTCTCGAAAAACAAAAACAAACAAACAAACAGACACCTCAAAACAAAACCATGGCCACCAAGCCCAAGCTCAATCATTTGATGAAAAGAACCCACTCTCAACAGGCCCGACCTCCACACACTCGCTGTGGCACACATACACACATATTAAATAAAAAATATGATGTGCATATGAACACACACACACACACACACTGTGAGGGTAGAGGTAGAGAGGGAACATGTTTGTGCATGCATATGTGTGTCAAAAATAATATAGTATCTAATATGTATACATGTATATTCGATATATGTATATATAATGTATATTTTTTTTTTTTTTTTTTTTTGGTTTTTCGAGACAGGGTTTCTCTGTGTAGCCCTGGCTGTCCTGGCACTCACTTTGTAGACCAGGCTGGCCTCGAACTCAGAAATCCGCCTGCCTCTGCCTCCCGAGTGCTGGGACTAAAGGCGTGCGCCACCACGCCCGGCTAATGTATATTCTTGAAAGAGTGACTTATTTAGATAAAAGGGTAATATCAATATATATGTGTGTGTGTGAATATATGTTTATTTTTAGCATTTATCTTAAGGAAACAGAACAGGAGCTTGGGGATGCAGCTCATTTGGTTGGTAGAATGGGTGCTATTCCCAGCACCACAAAAATAAATACGTAAATAAAACATTACACAGTATTGTTCTTTCAAGGGTGTCCATTAAAAAGGTGTTTAAATGCTGACTGGGCCTGGTGGAACAAGTCTTGGGCTAGCACTTGGAAGGTATAGGCTGGAGGATCAGAACTTCAAGGTCTTCCAGGGCTAACCTGGGCTACTCGAGGCCCTACTCAAAAATAAAAAAAAAAATAATAATAAAAATAAAAAGTTGTTTATAGTGGGAAAATTGGCAAAAGTAAACAATAAAACAATGCCCTGGTTATGTCAACCATGCATATCCACATATGGTAAGTGACTCAAATGCCACAGGATAGCTAGTGATATTAAAAAATGCATGAATTGCTAAAAATGAGATAGGCCCCGACTCACAAATATCAAAACTAGAGTGCTAAGCACAGATACACTATTTTCATGATATTGATTAATTCCGGGTACTGGAAATAGTGGGTAAGACTTTTCTTTTTTCCTACAACTATATTTGAACAATAAAGTTTAATTTTAATGTAGCAATTAAAAACAATGTACCTTATAATTTTAGAGATATAACATTGTGTATAAAGTTTAGCTTTGACAGAAAAGAATTACCCTAGCTGAAAATATCCTCTAGAGTCAGGCACACCTTGAATGTTTGACCCTCCTGCCTCTGCCTCCTAAGGGATAGGGTTATACAAATGAGCCACCTTATTTGACTCTAATTCAATTTTTTTGAAAGAATAACTTCTCTTTAGATAAAAAAGATAAAAGAATCAACAGAAAAGTTTATCAAAGAAGATTGTGAGGAAAGACATCATAAACTCTTTCTGAAAGTCTTATTCTTTGCTTTATTTTGCAAGAGTAAAATGAGCCCCATCTTTCTGGGAGATGACCTGTGCCATTTCTCAGAAGCAGCATGGGCCACTGTTTCTGAAGCATATCAGGTGAAGGGCTGAACAGCAAAGGCCTTCCAAGACACTAAAGGACAGTGTAGTCTGACCAGGGCTCAGCTGAGCCAGGTCTAGCTGTCAGTTCCTATCAGTCCCCCAGAGATAGCATGAACCATCACCTCTAGAAGTTTTACAAAATTTAAGTGAAATTAGGGGACAGACTGCTTGGGATTGCCCCATTCTTCAGGGGTTCCCCTGGTAAGCATTGGGGGGGATTCCCTTAAATATGGCAGAACCCTAACACTAAGTATGGGGGCTACAGGGGAGAACAGGCCCCTGCTTGTTAGTTGGAGACTGGAAGGGGTGGGGGAATTCCTAAACACTCCATTTACAGCGAAGGAGAGCCCCTTGTTAGTCCCAGTTCCCTTAGTACAGGGCATTTGGTGGTAGATATATGTTTCTGATTCCTTCAAGGTTTCTGATTTCTTGTAGGTTTAGATACAGACAACTGAAATACACACACACACACACACAGACACACACACAGACACACACACAGACACACATTCTCTCTCTCTCTCTCTCTCTCTCTCACACACACACACACACACACACACCTACTCCTCTCACCAATACTACTTGGCTATTAATTAGTTCAATGGTCATAGAATTTAATTTACATAAGTCTAGTATTGCTATTTATTTTTTTCTTTTGAGGCTGGAGCTCCTGAATGCCAGGCTGGCCTCACACTTAATATAGCTAAGGATGAAGTCTGATTCTCTTCCTCTCCTTCCAAGTGATGGAGTCACAGGTCCATGCTAGTACGCTTGGTTTTTACAGTCCTGGGGATCTAACCAAGGCATCCGTGCTTTAAAGCAAGACACCGGACATGCCTACATATTCAGACCCTAGTATCATTCACGTTTTTATTTTTTTTTATACTCCAGATTTTACTCGTCCTCCCCTCTAAGCCCACCCTGCATCCACCCTCTGACTGTTTCACATCCCACACCTCCTCTCCACCCCTGTCTCCACGAGGATGTCCCCACCTCCCACCTAACCAGATCTCTAAACTCCCTGGAGCCTCTAGTCTCTTGAGGGTTAAGTGCATCTTCTTTGACTGAACCCAGACCGGCAGTCTTCTGCTATGTATGTGTTGGGGCCTCATATCAGCTGGTGTATGCTACCAGGTTGGTGGTCCAGCATTTGAGAGATCTCAGGGTCCATGTTAATGTATCATTCACTCTTTGAGACAGGGTTTCTCTGTAGCCCTGGCTGTCCTGAAACTCACTCTGTAGACCAGGTTGACCTCAAACTCAGAAATCTGCCTGCCTCTGCCTCTGCCTCCCAAGTGCTGGGATTAAAGATGTGTGCCACCACATGGATCCATCATTCATTCTTTAAAAATTACTTTTATGTGTGTGTTGGGGGCGGGTTGTCTGTGGAGAACAGAAGAGGTAATTGGATCCCCTGGAGATGGGCTTCCTGGGAGTCCTGAGCCACACGGTGGCTCCCCACCCTGAGTGTCACTCATTCTTAATTAGCTCATGTTTAAAGATAATTTCAGAAAGAAGACATGTGGAAATTATTTAAATATTTGTCCGTTAATTTTGTGAGACAAGATCTTGTGTAGCTTAGGCTGGTCTAAAGTCTATAGCAGAGGCTAGTTTGAAATGATCCTCCTGCCTCAGCTTCCTCAGTTCAGGGATTACAGTAATGTGCCACCATACCTAACAACAGTGTAGACTTATAAAACATAAGGAAGGATGTGCGTGTGAGGAAAGGCATTTACTCATTGTGAAAGCCAAGTAGGACTTGAACTGTTTTGATTGACTCTATTGCTATAAAAATACATAGAAAGCAGATTCTAGCCTAACTTAATATAGTTCCTATTCTACATTAATTAGGGATACAAGGCAAGTTTATTAGTTTTTTAATAAAGCAGATGATATGAATAAATAACAATGACATTTCTCAATCTTAATCTTATGATTGATTGATGTCAGTAACCACTTTTTTTTTTTAAGGAAAAGAGGCTGGGGTGGTTAAAATATAATGTATTTATTTGCAAAATGCTTAGAGTCTTAAAAAAAAAACATTGAAAACCAAGCATGTCATTGTCACACTTTTCCATACTACAGCAGCCACAGCAGGCAGGTTTTCCTTCTTCCTCCAAGGTGTACAGCACAGAACTGTCTGAAAAATCACCAACCAGAATTCACCAACAGAGTCAGTCTGAGGGCCTTTATCCAAGTACAAGGCCTATGGCACCTGATGGCAGGTGGCAGTAAGGGTAGATGATAGGAAGACACCCCAAGTCAAAGCCTTTGGTGGCATGGCAGTCCCTTCAGTCAGCTCACGGAAATTATGTTGTCATAGGTGACAAGTTTACACAAGTAAACTCAAACTCACTTTAGAATTCATCAATTTTATTTCATATACAGGCGAATTAAGTCAAAGTGGCTTTGAAAAATCTAAATCAACACAGCTCAACATTCATCTTGTGCTTAGATCAATCAGAAGTGTTAAGGAAACTGGGCATGGGGGCTCTCACCTTTAATCCTAGTCCTGGACTAAGGCAGGATTGCTGTGAATTACAGGTAGCCTCATCTATACAGTGCTTTCTAGGACAACCAGGGGTATAGAGTGAGACCTGTATAAACAAATCAAAAGTTCCATTGAGGTAAGCCAGGCATGGTGACAGAACCAGGCTGGAGAAGAACGAGTTCAAGGCCAGTAGGCTACATAATAATGCTGTCTCAAAAAAAAAAAAGTGTTAGCAAATATTAAATTATAACACTGAGAAAATGTGCTTTAAAAACTTGTGTGTATGGGTGTTGTTCCTGTACGTATGTCTGTCTGTGCACCATGTGTGCCTGGTACCTGAGCAAATCCCCTGTTGCTGCTATTAAAGGCTCTGAACCTCCTTACACTTACACAGGCAGCCGCCATACACAGGCTCTGGGAACTCAACTCTGAGTCCTCAGAAACAACAGCCATCAATCCAAATTTTAAAACTTGAAAGATGAGAGACCACCATTTATCAACTGCTCTCTCCACTCTACTCCCACCCCAAAAGGGAAGCTTCAGGTGGGTGGATGTCTGTGGGTTCAAAGCCACTCTTGCCTAGTGAGTTCCAGGACAGCTAGGGCTACATAGTCTTTAAAAAGAGAAAATTAAGAAAGGCGGGGGGGGGGGGGGGGGGGAAACAGGAAAGAAAAGCCTGACATAGGCTCAAACATACGAATTTTTAAATTAAGCTTGTGCAACACGGTGGTTCACACCTGTAATTCCAGAACCTGAGATACTGAGGCAGGATCTTTGTGTGTATCCCTGGCTGACCTAAAATGTAGACTAGGCTGGCCTTGACCCTGTTTCAAAAATCGCTCCCAATAAATAACAGATAAATCGACCTCACTTTGTGAATTAATGAGTGTAAACGTGCTAATGTTTTCCAAATAGAGCATAGTTAATGGGGAGGGTGAGTTTAAGGGTCCTTAATTGGCAAGGCCTCTTTCTGAAAAACAAAAACAAAAAACTAAGCTAATATAACTTAGGGAGGTTCATTTCCAGCTTAGACCGATGTAATCACTCTAAATTCCATACGCGATGCCAAGAGCTTTTCTCAAAATCCTAAAAATTAATTCTCATCTGCACACCCTGTCTTCGGAGCTGCACTCCCTTCGCGGCCGCACGCGGCGCCCGCAGCAGCAGACTCCTCCCCGTTCATGGGGAAAACCCTGCCTAATATTTATAACGCTATGACATACTGTAATACTCACAAGGTGGTTGTAGAAGTATAAACACGACTGGAGATATCTGATTGGCTGCTGGTGATGTAACACCCATGTCAATACTTCCCACTGAACGCACGTGTTCGACCTTTTATTTAAATTTCCATTTCATCACAGCAATAAGACACTCGGGGCGGTGCATTTTCTGCGAAACGATCGTCGCCCGGGGCCAGAGGTGCTGCCCGGCGTACACAAGGAGCCCAAGGAGGTGTCCTCGCGAGGGAGGCACCGCCTGGTCCAGTCTTTTGTGCAGGAACAAAATAAGTTCACTTCCTCGGGCACGGCCCCCCGCCCCCCGGCAGATGACAGGGCCGGGCGCGCTCCCACCGCACTTACTCCTGGAGTCCCAGGTGAAGTCGTGGCGAGAGCCGGGGACCGTGCGCACGGGCGCGCCGCGGCGAGCCGGCCCCTGACACCCGCCAGCTGTTTGTCCTGGCCGAGCCGGCCCCGCCCCGAGACCCCAGCCCGTGCCCCGCCCGCTTCCTTCCCGTGGCCGCACCCCCGCCCGCGGGCCCGAGCGGCCGGCCCCTTTCCCGGTCCCCGGGCGCCCCCGGCCCAGCCCAGCCCGGCCCAGCCCGCCCCCTCCCCCGGCCGGCCCCCACCCTCTCCCCCTCCAGCGGTTACTGCTACCCCGGTGCATTGTGGGCGCACGGTCCGTTGTTCATTTGCCATTCGACCTCCGCCAGGGCCTGGTCGGACGGAAACGCTCCGCCGGCTTTATTGTCGGCTCGCTATGTGGCGGAGCCTGGCGGCTTAGCGCGCCTCTCGCGTCCGCGCCTCGGCAGCCGGCGGCGGCGGCACGACTCTCCCCGAGGACGGAGATCTGTTGGCGGGCCGGTGTGTGCGCGCAGCGCTGAAGCGGGGCAGCGGAGGGGCGCCCGCACTCCTCCTCAACTTCGAAGGCCGCACGCGCCCGGCTCGCCGCTCCGCTGCCCGCCCACCGCTCCGCGCGGGACGCTGCCCGGAGCGCGGCGGGGCGCGGGTGGAGAGGACGCGGCTGGGACGGCGGCGGCAGTAGACGCGTGCGGCGGCCCGGGAGCGAGCGCGAGCCGGCGGGAGGGTGAGGCCGGGCCGGCGGGAGCGCAGCGCAGAGCGGCGCAGCGCAGCGCCGGGGGCGGGGGCGGGGGCGGGGGCGAAGCGTTGGGGGAGCCGCGGCGAGCGCGCGGGACGCGGCCGGAGCCCGGGCGCGAGCCGAGGCACCGGGCGGCGGCGGCGGCGGCGGCGGTGACCGCGGCGCGCGCCATGTCGTTCAGTGAGATGAACCGCAGGACGCTGGCGTTCCGAGGAGGCGGGTTGGTCACCGGCGGCGGCGGCCCCACGAACAATAACGCTGGCGGGGAGGCCTCTTCTTGGCCTCCGCAGCCGCAGCCGCGACTGCCCGCGCCGCCCGCGCCGCAGCAGCCGAATGGGCGCGGGGCCGACGAGGAAATGGAATTGGAGGGCCTGGAGCCCCAGGACTCGGAGGCCGCCGCCGGCGCGGCCGCCGCCGAGGACGTCAAGGAGTTGCTGCTGCTCCCTCAGGACACGGGCGGCCCCTCCTTGCTGGGCGGCGGCGCGGGGGGCCCCCTGCTAGCGGAAAGGAACCGTCGGACTCTGGCCTTCCGCGGGGGAGGCGGCGGGGGTCTCGGCAACAATGGCAGCAGCCGCGGCCGCCCGGAGACCTCGGCGTGGCCCCTCAGGCATTTCAATGGGCGAGGGCCGGCGGCCGTGGATCCGGAGCTGGACGCGCTGGAGGGGAAGGAGTGGATGCAGGACGGGGCGTCCCTGAGCTACAGCACCGAGGAGGAGGGGGCGAGCCCGGGCGATGGCAGTGGGGCGGAAGGCGGCAGCTGCAGCAGCAGCAGGCGGTCGGGCGGCGATGGTGGGGACGAAGCGGAGGGCAGCGGTGTGGGAGCTGGCGAAGGAGAGACTGTCCAGCACTTCCCGCTCGCGAGGCCCAAGTCCCTCTTGCAGAAGCTCCAGTGCTCCTTCCAGACCTCTTGGCTCAAGGACTTCCCTTGGCTGCGGTACTCCAAGGATACCGGCCTTATGTTTTGCGGATGGTGCCAAAAGACCCCCGAGGATGGAGGCGGCGTGGACCTTCCCCAGGTGGGGCATGATGAGCTTTCGCGAGGGACCCGCAACTACAAGAAAACCCTGCTCCTGAGGCACCACGTCTCCACCGAACACAAACTCCACGAAGCCAACGCCCAGGTACCGTAGATCCTGCCCTTGCTTTTCGACCACATCTTTTGGGAAAGGTTTATCAGTGGGGAAGACTAAAACTAAAGCAAAGAAGGGGGAAAATTAAGATCCTCCGGGGGAAGACTCACTTCGTCCCGATCGAGAGAGGTTCGCGAGAGCTTTTGCGTAGGGGGTTAGAAAGCCTGGAAACAAAGTTTTCCAAAGTTGTGGATTTATTGGGGGAGGAGGGGTAGAAGGACAGTTTTCTAATGATATCGCTGGGTTTATCTTTCTCGACTTAGGGTTTGCCTGTGAGATTGAATCCGAGAGAGAGGCTGGGAGAGGTTGGAGATTTTAACCTTTGATTGACTTTGGGTCAAAAAGAATTTTTTTTTAAGTCAGCGGAGATTTTAGAACTGTCCTTTCTTGTGTTCGTGGACACTAAAGTACTAGAAATAGCCTGAAGAATGGATTAAACAGTTTCCTTAAGCTTCGGGGCTACTGGCTGTCCACTCTGAAACTCACTCGTGTCAGGTCGAGATAATGTGAAATATGAGAGGCGTATGCAAATGTACAGGAAGTTAGTTCAGTAGCGTAAATAATTTTACGATGTCCGTCACTGTTAAACTTGTTTGGTATAATCATTGTACACTTTAGCTAATTACTTACTGATATGTCTCTTCTGAGTGTATTATCCTTTTCAAAAACATGGTCGTGAATAGCTTATATGAAGGGTGTTAATCTTAGCTCTGGCAATGTTTAATGTGAAGTGATTTGGGCTTAATTTGCTCCCTGGAAAACCTAGTTACAGAACAAGCCTACCTATAAGCTTTAATTCCCCCCCCCTTTTTTTTTACAGGAGCCTGACCATTTTGATAGCCCTTTTCAAGTCAAATAGCTGTTGGTCAGTCTTCCTTTTTATGACTCAGACAACCTGTGGTGGTGGGTGGAATTGATTCTTTTGTGTTGCTGACCGACACTCAGGTATTAGTACCTCACCATGGTGTTTATGGGAGCCATCCTGCTGCTCAGCACACTTACACTATAGTTTATTAGTCACACAAGTAACCCAGCTTAGAGAGGCTTTAGTTTTAAAAGCATGGGGTTATTTTGTTTGTTTGGTTTTCTTTTTTCCCCCAGAAGGCAGGGAAATGGAGCTTGTTTGGGTTGAGTTTCTTACTTGCACAAATTTTCCTAAATCTTAGGTCTCTCCCCTATCCGTCCCCATCCCCCCCCCCCTTCTTTCTCTCCTCTCCAGGGTCTCTGGCCCCCTTGGAACTCTTAAGTATATAGACCAGGCTGGTTTCAAACTCACAGATCTGCCTGCCTCTGGAGTGCTGGGATTAAAGGTGTGCTACCACACCTTCTGAAGGTCACTTACTTTTAAGATGTAAAGCCCAGCCCATTTAGTAACTTGCCTTAAACCCTGTGACAGCCTGAGGCCAGTGCCTATAAAGACTTCTGTGATGGGGTTTGAAAAGGAGTGAGTTTTGAGCAAATGCAGGTTCTGATCTCAGTTTCCTGCATCACTACCTTTGCAGTTTGTCCTGGAGATTTGATAAACCTGACACTTGGTTAGGTGTATCAGACTCATTTACATTATCCAGGAAAGTACATTTGTTTGCCTTTTATAGAAGAAGCATTTCAGTCATTAAAGGGTTAGGCATTTCAGTCTTTAAGAGTTAAGTAATAAATACCTGGAAGTATTTAGTAAGATGATAGAAGCTGTGGCTTGTGAAAATGGAAGGCTGAATTTTCCAAGTATTGGTATGTAAGTATTTTAGATTTTCTTTTAATTGGAATGGGTTTTTTAATCTAGTATTTAGGATATTCTGTTCTGTAGGCAAACATGAGTGGGACTAAAAATTAGCTGCTCAGTGATCCATAACTCAGAGAGGGGATTAGGTGGATAATGTTATGGTCCACCCTAGTAAATGGGTATATCCTGCAGGCATGTACCTAGGGGATTAGGTGGATAATGTTATGGTCCACCCTAGTAAATGGGTATATCCTGCAGGCATGTACCTAGGTCTCCAGAGTTCAATTCTAGGGGAAAACCTTTTCTCAACTTGACTCTGAACTACCCTTTCCATTCCCTGATGACATGGTGTGAAGGAAGAGCCATCCCACTTTTTAAGACTTGTGTTAACTCCTTAAACTTATGTATTGGTTTCCTTGATTGATTTTAGGTGTCACCACTTTACCATTTATCTTCATTTGTGACTAACCTTTGTTTGGCGACTAGCTTATTCTTCCAAGAAACACCTGGAAAGTCTCTTTCCCTTGTTAACCGTGACAGGTTCCTAGCAGGATTTGATGGGGTGGGGGTTGGGGGTTGTGTGGTTGTTGTTGCCCTGTAGCCTTTGGTTACCTTTAGGAGGCAGTGTAACATTCTGTAAGAACATTCTTGGGTCCTGGTCCTCTAACCATTAGTTTGTATCATGCTTATTTTATTATAGCTTACTCTTAGACAAGCGTTAAGACAGTGTCTCATAGCCCTGGTTGACCTCATGCCTGCTGTGACCCTCTTACCTACTTGTCAGTGTTTGGACTCCAGGCATGCCCACCACGCCCCGCCCCACTGAGGGTCTAACTAGTGTTGGGTAGCTGATCTGGTACCTTACCCTGGATAGGCCCAAGCTCACTGCTGAGCAGCACTCCACGCCCAACATTTATTTCCTGGTCCCTCCTTCATAAGTGTCAGCGTTTACAGTTTTATCTTAGTACAACAGGATCTTGGGTAGCATGGTCTGACCTCAGACTGTCTTTGCGTCATCCATTTTGAAGCCACTTTGTAATGGTATTACTCTTGAATGGAGAGCAGATTATGTCCCCATTCACACTTTCCAAGACTGAGGCCCATAAGCCTGGGCATTTTGAGTTTTTCTCACTATCAATGTAATTCAGTTTCATAGTGCCCTGCATTGTTAGCTTCCTCATTTGAAAAATGAGGTGGAAGCTGCTGAAGAGAGGGCTCGGTGGTTACGAGTGCTTGTGCGTGCTCGTCACAAGGTGAGGCCTGGTTGTCATCACATGGTAGCTCATAGCCATCCATTATTCCAGTTGCCAGGGCATCCAGCAGGCACAAATGTGATGCGTGTGTGTGTGTGTGTGTGTGTGTGTGTTCATACATATAAAGCTCATGCCTGTAGCCCCAGTGCTGGGAAGTGAAAATATGAAGGTCATCTTGAGGTATTTACCTGAGAGACAGTGTACAAATAAAATAGTGTATGTGAGTTCTGAAACTCAGGAAGGGTTGGGTTTGACCTGGGCATGGTGTCAACATTCTCTTAATCCCAGTGCTGTCTAGAACTAAAGGCATCAGGAGCTCAGATATAGAGCAGCCAATAGGGCTATGTAATGAGACTCTGTAGGCTGGAAGGGATTTACTCTCTCCTTTCCTCACACTTTTCTCTTTCCTTTGAGACAGGGCCTCACTTTGGGGCAGACTGAGTTTGAATTCATGATCACCTTGCCTCTACCTCCAGTTCATATGGATAGTTCTAAGACTATCCATAGGAATAACGACTGCACACCAGTGTGCTTTCTTAATTTTTTTCCTTCCTTCCTTCCTTCCTTCCTTCCTTCCTTCCTTCCTTCCTTCCTTCCCCCTAGCCCCTAGGATTTCTCTATGTAGCCCTGGCTGTCCTGGAATTGTGTATACCAGCCTGACCTCCCTGCATGCTGGGATTAAAGGTGTGTGTTAACACATCCAGCTCTCATTTCAGTTTTTCTAGAGGTAAGGATCACATTTAAGGTCTCATTTATGCTAGGCAATCACTCTGCCGCTGATCTGCTCCTGAAAGCCTCCTTTTTTTAATTAAAAGACCTTTTGTGATGTCATAAATGTTTAATTTCCCTTTTTATTATGTGTGTGTTGTGTATAGTGGGTCTGTACACTTGGGTTGCAGGTGCCTGAGGAAGTCAGAGGCATGGGATCTGCTGGGGAACTTAGTTCCTGGGCTTGTGAATCAGTCACCTGATGTGGGTGCTCAGACTGAGAGCAGCAAGCGCTGCATGGTCATCGCTTCAGTCTCTGCTGTGCTGCTGCTATTATTATTATTATTATTATTATTATTATTATTATTTTGTTATTGGTTTTTCGAGACAGGGTTTCTTTGTGTAGCCCTGGCTGGCCTGGAACTCAGAAATCCACCTGCCTCTGCCTCCCAGGTGCCACCATGCCCAGCTGTTGTGCTGCTTTTAAAGACAGTATTTTACTTTGCTTCATAGCCTGGCTCAGTATCCAACAGAAGACCCAGTACCCTGGTCTTGTAAGTGATGGATGGGACTTCAAGCTTGTGCAATGCTGGGCGTTCTTGCTCATTAGTGTTTTGAGACAGGATCTCTTCATATAGCCCTGGCTAGTCTGAAACTCACTTTGTAGATGAGCCTGGCCTTGAACTCCAGAGATCTACTGACCTCTATCTCTGCCTTAGGAGTTCCTGGGGCTAAAAGCATGTGTTGGTTTTTTGAGTTAATATGTTGTTATTAGTATATTATTAAAGTTTACTTTTATTTCTCATTTTCTTGGGAGGTCAGGTAAGGGAATTGAAAAGCTAAGGCCTCTTGCCCGCTGGTGCAAGCTTTACTGTTGAACTGTGTCTTTAGTGCCCCACACCCCCCTTTTTACACAGAGGCATGGCTTCTTTGTGTAGCCCTGACTGGTCCTCCTCTGCTTCATGGTGCTGGAATTAAAGGTTGTGTGCCGCCTCCACCACCCAGCCTCCCTTGCCCCCAATTAAGACAGGATCTTATCAGGCATTGCCTAGTCTGGTCTGGAACTCTTAGCCTGCAAGCCCTGGTAGGCCTTGACACTTGTGAGTGTCCTGGTTCAGTCTCCTGAGTTGCTGGAACTACAGACATGTTCTTTGCCCAGGACTTGTTTCTTATTCTTTATATAAGTCCTTTTTTTCCCTTCTCTTCTTCCTCCCTCTCCTCCTCCTCCTCCTCTTACTTTGTTTTGGTGGTGACCAAAATCAAACAACAAAACTTGAGTACTTTCTTAACATTTTTCTTTTTGGGAGCTAGGTTTTTGCAAGGTTTCGCAGCCTTCTTGGAGCCTAAACCTCTGGTCATGTCCTGCCTCTCTGCTCCCTGGTAATTGGAAGTCCAAGTCTGTCTGTGCACTTGGATTCAGAGCCTGTCTTTTTAGTTAGGCCTTAGTTGTTAGGGACCGCCCCCAAGGAGAAATGGGGCTTTGGCTTTGGTGGTGGGGCTTGGGGTTTTATTGTTTTTGAAGCATGGTTTCTCATGACCTCAAACTCTTATGATTATTTTAAGATGCGTGTGTGTATAGGCTGGAGGGCAGCTTGGTGGATGTTACTCTGTAAGTTGTGGGCTGCCAAGGCACCATTAGCTGTCAGATTTATTTATTTATTAAATATTTGTTTATTTATTATATATAAGTACACTGTAGCTGTCTTCAGACACTCCAGAAGAGGGAGTCAGATCTCATTACAGATAGTTGTGAGCCACCATGTGGTTTCTGGGACTTGAACTCAGGACCTTAGGCACTCTTAACCGCTGAGCCATCTCACTAGCCCAGCTGTCAGATTTGTGTGATAAGCACTCTTAACCAGCTTGGGGATCTCTGGGACTTTTACTTCAAATTATGCCTCTATTGCTGGGTCTACAGATATGTATCTGTAGGCTTGGGGAAGAACTGTGTTGTTTGCGGGAGGCATTTTGATCCTAGGGTTCTGTGCATGCTAGCTAGTCAAGTGCCACTGACCTACATCCTCCCTGGGAGGAATCTAAGATTCTTATAAGAGAGGACCCTCCATTGGAAAGTAAGACACTTGTTTGGTGCTGGAGATCTCTGTAGTTTTTTAAAGTATCCTCAGAGTCAATTTCAAGAATTATCTCATTCAGAATTTGGCCATTTGGCCCAGAAAGATTTTAAAATTGCTTTAATTATAGTGATTACCACTGTAGCTTGGTTCAGACCACTTTCTACCCAATTGTGAAATTCTCAGAGCCCAAATCACTCATTCTGTCAACTCTGTGCAGTCTGCTAAGCCTACAACGTACACCCAAATTATTATTATTGTAAGCTTAGTTAACCTTTCCAGAAATTAAACATGAATTCAACCCAGTGATGTGATTGAAATTACTAGTTGGAATACGTTGATGTCAGGTGGAGAAGAGAAAGGTGAGGCAGGTCTGCCACCAGCCCTTGCTTTGGAAACAGGAAGTCCCAAAGGTTAGCTGGTATACTCTTGCTTTTTTGGCTAGTTTTTAACAACTTAGAAAGAAAGTCTTTTTTTGTTGTGATCTATGTATACATACTTGGTATGTATGAGTGCAGGAGCATGTGTGCCTTACAGCATGTGTGTGTATGGACACAAATGGCTAACAACATGATTTTAAGTAAGAGAATCAAATGTCTATGTGTTCCTATTTAGAAGTACCAGCATACTGCATATGTGGGTTTATAATTTGAGGAGAAAGCTTGTAATAAAGATCTATACTAGCCGGGCAGTGGTGGTGCAGGCCTTTAATCCCAGCACTTGGGAGACAGAGGCAGGCAGATTTCTGAGTTCCAGGACAGCCAGGGCTATACAGAGAAACCCTGTCTCGAAAAACAACAACAACAAAAAAGATCTATAGGGCCCCCAATGGAGGAGCTAGAGAAAGTACCCAAGGAGCTAAAGGGATCTGCAACCCTATAGGTGGAACATTATGAACTAACCAGTACCCCAGAGCTCTTGACTAGCTGCATATGTATCGAAAGATGGCCTAGTCGGCCATCACTGGAAAGAGAGGCCCATTGGACTTGCAAACTTTATATGCCCCAGTACAGGGGAACGCCAGGGCCAAAAAGTGGGAGTGGGTGGGTAGGGGAGTGGGGGTGGGTAGGTAGGGGGGACTTTTGGGATAGCATTGGAAATGTAAATGAGGAAAATACCTAATTAAAAATTAATTCTAAAAATAAAATAAAATATTTATGAACTTAAAAAAAAAATATCTATACTAGAGGCCAGGTGGTGATGGCAGGACAGGCCTTTAATTCCTGCACTTAAGAGGCAGAGGCAGGGGAATCTCTTGAGTTTGAGGCCAGCGTGGCCTACAGAGTAAGTTCCAGAACAGCTAGGGTTTTACATACACACACTCACACACATACACACACACTCTCTGTCTCTGTCTGTCTGTCTGTCTGTTTCTCTCATGTATGCAAAACCAAGGATTAGAATCACTTGGAACTCAGCTCCTCATTCCCAAAAAGAATTAGAATTTATGGTGGCTGTGGTATTGTAATACTTGAATCCTCTACCACATAGGCAGACAGAAGTAGGCCCATCTTCATGTTGGTCTACATAGTGGATTCCAGGCCAGCTAGGGCTATGTAGTCAGACCCTGCCTTAAAGGAAGTAGAATTTCTGGGGATGGTGTTTGAGCCACAAAAGAGAATAGCATCAGCACACAAGGCACTATAATAGAGATGATAGACTGCAGAGGAGAACTGAATCTTTTTTTAATGGACAGTTAAATGTGTTAGCACCAGTAGAAGATTGTGATTATATTTGCTATGACCTTGTTTGTCTTCACATTCTAGAAATCGAATTTTATTTTTAAATTTGGAAGCGGAAATTATTTTCTCTCAATATACTGTTCCTAGTGAGTTATTGAAACAAAGCAATAATTTTTATGTGCTTTAGGTTCATATACTGATATTTGTGAAAATGTCTTTTCTGCTGATTATCATAGACAAAATTCTGAGCAAGAAAGGAAAACAATCTTTTACACTAAGTATTTTTCTATTGTTAATGGGTTGATAAGCTATGGTCAAGTTTGTATCACTTCCAACTAAGGTTAGCTTTACTCCTTCACTCAAGTGGGACTTGCCTAGTGGTTTACAGGTTGGAGTGAAGCTCTCCAAGGTAGAAAGGTGAAAGATAGTAACCTGACATCTCTCCCAGGTCTCATGGCTCCTTCATCGCCTCCCTAGTCTCGAGGCCTTTGCTTCCTCTAATACATTACATCACACTCTCCCTCTCTGTAAATAAGCCACCATGGAACAGTAAAGCCTGGCTGGCCTGAAAGTCGCTCTGTATATATACCACGTGCAGATCTCATATTAGCTGAGTCCACAAGAGAGTCTCCTGTGAGACATGACATGGATACCAGGAGCTCAACCTATTCTCTGCAAGAGCAGCAAACGCTCTTCACCTCTGAACGCTCTCCAGCCCCTGAACTCCAATCACTCTTCACTGAATGATTTTAAACTAATGGTCTTTGTGTCTCCATAACCCCAGTGATTGGGCTGCAGGTGCATATACCTGGTTTCATGCAGTGCTGTGGATGAAGCACAGGACACAGGACTTTGTGCATGCCAGACAAGCACTCTACCAACTAAGCTACTATGCTAGAACTATTAACAGTAGTTCCCAGCTGGTCACAGCATTTGTCTCCATTCTCTGGTATTGATTCCTCTTCACATTGCTGCCATAGTTCTTTCTTCAGTCTGTCAACCAATCCAATGTATCTTTTGTTAGGCCTGGACCTACACACACACACACACACACACACTGTCTCTCTCTCTAGTTGTCTCTTTCTCTCACACTTATAATTAAAAGTTCCATAAGGCATACATAACAGCAGTTCTTGCCCTTTTTGAAAGATAAGCTTTTATTTACTTGTGTGGCACTAGGATTTGAGCCTAGGGTTATCATAGGTAAACATCCCAGCTCATTACCTTTTCATTTAAAGTCAGGCATAGTGGCATATGCCTTTAGTCCCAGCACTTAGGCAGAGGCAGGCTTATTTTTGTGAGTTCCAGGACAGCCAGAGCTGCACAGAAAAACCAAAACCAACAAGGCTTGAACTTGAGATCCTCCAGTCACTGCCACCATTAAAGCCTTTGTCTTCAGCTCAGCTCTATTCATTTAATTTATTGTGGTCCTTCTGTCTATAGCTCAGAATGGCCTGGACCTTGTTATTCTCCTGTTCATATCCTAGGTGCTGGGATTACAGACATGTGTCACTAGGAATGGAAGTGCTGCTGGTTTAGAAATCTGAAGGACACGGGGGGGGGGGGTTACGTGTGGGAAATGTTTTGTTTATTTGTGCTTTATGAACACTGGGTTACACCTTGCAGTTCTCTTATGAATCTAGACTTTTAAGAATGCTACAGAGCATCCTGGTTAGCTTTTTAAAATGGTATCTCATTTGTTTAAAATGTGCAGCCTCCTGCCATATTAATTTCTTATCTTCAAAGCATCTCTGTCCCCACAGGGAAATTGGAATGGGCACCAGCTATTAGATAGCATAGACCTGAATCATTTAACATTTTTTACTCCAATACAAAGATTTGATTAAAGGAATTTCTTAATTTACTGGATTCAGCAAATAATGTCTTTTTATTTGCTGTGTCTACTTAGTTGTTTTGCAAAAAAAAAAATCTTTTGGGAGAGAAGATATATTCATGACTTTTTTTTTTTAAGATTTATTTCATTTTATGTATCTGGGTACACTATAGGTGTTTTCAAACACACCAGAAAAGGACATTAAATCCCATTACAGATTGTTGTGAGTCACCATGTTGTTGCTGGGATTTGAACTTAAGGACCTCTGGAAGAGCAGTCAGTGCTCTTAACTTCTGAGCCAGCTCTCTAGTACTTATTGACATTATTTTGAAGATTTTTTTCTTTAAAAAATATTTATCTTATGTGTATACATGTTTTGCCTGCATGTAGTATATGAACAACATGTATACCTGGTACCCAAGGAGGCCAGAAAGAGAGGGTGTTGAATACCCTGGGACTAGAACTATAGGAATTCATGGTGAGACTTCCCATCCAAAAAGGGAAGGTAAAACCCACATTAGGAGCTGATTATCTAATTATTGCAACCATCTTAAAGCTACATCATTAGATCCTACATTTTCTGAAGTGGTCCCACCAAATTATGTAATTATGTTGCATTTGTCACATAAAATGTCCTTATTTTAAAAAATTACTTGAAATCGCTTTAGAAATTACAGAAGCCTAGCCACAACACACCCATATTATACAAATGAAATACTACGTAACCACCATTGTTTTATTACCACTGTAGACCACCACCCACCGCTTGCTTTCACAGAGTGACTCCTTTCTCACAACTCACTGAAGGATAAGCTGTGTACAACAGCTACTAAGAAAGCCCTTTACCAAGCTGGCAGAGCTCAGGATGCTTGGGGACATTTGCTGCTATTAGAGGAGGAGGGGGACCCAGGTTCACCTTCCCCACACTTACAGATTGGCTCAATTGTATATTCCAGCCTGGCCTACAAAATGAACTTCCTGCCTTGGCTTTCCAAAGTCTGATCATAGGGCTCCTGATCATACTGCTTGTTATTTAAACTTTAGGTAGTTGTTTATTTTGAAATGCTAATTCACTACCCCCCACAGACTTCATAGAAGTGCTGCCATATTTTATCAGATTCCTTCTTCCAAGGGATCTTCCCTTTTTTTTCTGCAATATCTACTAGGTAGAACTGAGAACCAAACAAATGAACCTGCTTGTTAGCAGGTATACAGCAGCATGCATAGCAATGTTTAAAGCTAGGTCTGCACCACAAGAAAAGTTGTCTTTCATGCTTCCAACTGTCTGTGAAGAGCAAGGTACCGTATTCAGATGGTTTTAAAAGGACCCAGGTTTCAGCCCAGCACCCTGGAGACAGAGGCAGGCGGATTTCTGAGTTCAAGGCCAGCTTGGTCTACAAAGTGAGTTCCAGGACAGCCAGGGCTACACAGAGAAACCCTGTTTCATCAGCTCAGTGTGATTGGCTCTCTTCATAGAAAGATAGAACTTTATTATGGACACTTTTAGAATTGTCATTTTTATGTAAGTCTTTTGCTAAGTAGTTTGAAATTTTGTAACATGGCTTATATATCAGATTTATGTTTTAAAAAATAGCCTCTTAGAACTGGGGTAGGTCTCATGCATATTCTTTGCCAGGGAGAGGAGAGAGAAGGGAAGGGGAGAGGCTTAGTGAAGCAAAAGCATCCCCTCCCAGAATTGACACTGCCTCTGCTCTGCCTCAGTGCTGGGATTAAAGGCTTTAGTCTACCATGCATGCTCCAGCTATCCCCTCATTTTTGAAGCCTCACTTTTTTCAAAGCAAAAAGTTAAGGCACTAATGAATAGGTTTGTTTCACCTACTTTATTCTTCTAGAGTATTTGAAGATCATTGAGCCATTTTAGTAGAGGAAAATGGCTACTGTAGAGCATGGAGCATTCTGTATAATAGGATGGGCTTGGGATGTTTGCTACAGCAGAATGGCTTCATGAGACTTAATCTCCACTAAGATTAGTGGGAGATGAGACTGCCAAAGGCATAGTGCAACTAGATTTGTACTGTATTTCCCATTCTTCAGTCTGGAGCAGTTCCTTCTACTACAGGTTCGCAGGTGCTCCATCCTGCTCCATAGTGCTGAAGCACCAGTGAGTACTAGAATACCAACAGTTTGTGCTGCTGCTGGTTTTCTTACTTGACTGTTAACAATGGGAAAGAGTGCAGAAATACTGGGAAAGCAGTATGAAGATGGTGGGGATATAAAAAAACTCTGCAGGATTTGCCTGTCTAGTTACTAATGAAGACAAGTTAGTAATTAGAACGAATTTTAATAATATTACTACCACTCAAAGCTTCAGGGAAGAGTGAGTTGCCAAAGGACACGTTCTGAAATTACATCATACTCTAGTTTTTATAGCATGTAAATCTTGAAGATTAATTTTATTATTTGGGGTGGGGGTGTAGTTGCTTTGCAACCAAAAGATGGTGCTAGATTCTCTGGAAATGGAGTTAACAGATGGTTGTGAGCCAAACATGTTCTGCTGGGAATTGAACTGAACCCACTCCTCTGTAAGGGCAGCTAATGATCTTAACCATTAAGTCATTTCTCCAGCCATGTCTTAGTGTTATATGTTTTTTCTTGCAGTGCTGGGGATTGAACCCAGAGGGCATACCCTCCCCCCCCCCCACGCCACCTTTAGGCTGGTCTCAAACACACTGTGTAGTTGAGGATGGCTTTGGACTCTCCCTCTCAGCTTCACCAGTAGTATGATTACAACTTTGAACTACATGGTAGCTTAATTGGTATATAGGAACCTTATTTAAAGGGATGCTAAATAGAATTAGAATGGATACTTGCAAACCCAATGAAAAGCAAAATTTATATACATTAAAGCCTCTTGAATTCAGGAATTTTTAATCACCTTATAGATGAGATAGTATTTGTGATCATAAAGAGAAGGCATTTTGAAAGTTGACTAGAAAAATAACTGGATACGCTCATAGTGGAAAGAAGTTTCCACTAGTTTAGATTTAATTAACATCACTTATCCGAACCATTCTATTATAGTGTTTGCCTGAACTTAAAATTCACCTTTCTAATAGTGTTAGATAAGGTGATAGGCCTACTTACTTTGGTATTTAAGGCATCTGCTTTCCTGGCTGATAAAGCAGACTGATTTGATCTCAAGTAAATGATAATTTCTTTTTTGGGGTGGTGGTGGTGGTGGTGGTGGTTTCCAGACAGGGTTTCTCTGTGTAGCCCTGGCTGTCCTGGAACTCACTCTGTAGACCAGGCTGGCCTCGAAATCCGCCTGCCTCTGCCTCCCGGGTGCTGGGATTAAAGGCGTGCGCCACCACGCCCGGCGATAATTTCTTAAGAAAATAATTGTTACTTTTATTTTAAGTTTTAAAATTCATATTCTTAGCTTATGTGAAAAGAAGCCAATGAAATCATGCTGATCCTTGGATGTCTTTCTCTTTCTTCCCTCCCCCCTCCCCTCCCCTCCTCTTTCTTTCTTTCTTTCTTTCTTTCTTTCTTTCTTTCTTTCTTTCTTTCTTTCTTTCTTTCTTTCTTTCTTTCTTTCTGTAATAGCGAGTTGCACCAGCCTTGGTACACTTCTTTTGGAGTTTAATATGGTGGATATTTCTATCTCAAAGTGTATAACTAACTATTCATGAATTGACATGCTTGAATAATGATTTAACAGTTACATTTGTTTCCCTTGGACTTATAACAATTTATTATAAAATTTATATTATAAGATTTAATTAATGTTAATATTTTTCTCCAATTACAGGAGTCAGAAATACCATCGGAGGAGGGGTACTGTGACTTTAATAGTAGGCCAAATGAGAACTCTTATTGCTATCAGCTTCTTCGACAACTAGATGAACAGAGAAAGAAAGATATTCTTTGTGATGTCAGCATTGTGGTGAGCGGGAAAATCTTTAAAGCTCATAAGAACATCCTGGTTGCAGGCAGCCGTTTCTTTAAGACTTTATATTGTGTTTCAAACAAAGAAAGCCCTAACCAAAACAATACTACCCACTTAGATATTGCTGCAGTTCAAGGTTTTTCAGTCATCTTGGACTTCCTGTATTCTGGGAACCTGGTGCTCACAAGCCAAAACGCCATTGAAGTGATGACAGTGGCTAGCTACCTTCAAATGAGTGAAGTCGTTCAAACTTGCAGGAATTTCATTAAAGATGCCTTAAATATCAGCATTAAATCAGAAGCTCCGGAGTCTGTGGTTGTGGACTATAACAATAGGAAGCCAGTTAGCAGGGACGGCCTGCCTTCATCCTCACGGGAGCAAAAGATCGCCAGCTTCTGGGCAACGCGGAACCTGACCAACTTGGCAAGTAATATAAAAACTGAAAATGAAGGCTGTGATGTCGACGAGGGCCAAGTAGAAAACTACCAGATGCATGACAGTAACTGGATCCGGGATGGCTCTCCTGAATTGGCTGAAAATGACTCTCAAGGTAAAACAAAAGTGTTTATTTGGAATAATATGACTTCTCAAGAGACTGGCAAAGCAAGGAGGAAAAACCAAACCACAAAGAGATTTGTTTATAACATACCACCTAACAGTGAGACAAAGGGAGAAGACTGCTCAGTGATGCAGCCCCCTGCTGCCTACCCAGAAGAAAGCAAGGCCTTACTCATCAAGGAAGAGCCAGGTAAGGTTGTCAGTCAGTGTTTGCACCTGCTGAAGTTTACTTTTAATTATTAAAGCAATAGAACTAAGGATACTTAGTGCTTAGTTTTGGGTCTTTTGTGTGCCTATGTGAGTTTAAGTTTTAGAGTGGGTGGTAACTGAAGTACCACCTGCCAAAAGCCTTATTAATAACTATGTAACTGACTCTTTCTGACTTGGGATAAGGTTATATCTCCATAAACACCATAAGATCACTCACGCTGTCTTTAATCTTTAAGTCAGAATTGTTAATATCCTTAGCCCATTGTACATCACAGTTTGAAGAGCTTTCTTATAACAAGTGATAACTGTGTTATGTAAATTTATTAGATGCTAACCAAAACTAAAAGTGATTTTAGGGTTTGCCTTTTCATAATTTGGAAAAATTTTAAATTGTACTCTGAAATCCCTTCAGTATTATCAAGGACAGTATCCGTATTCTCCTATTGGCAGCCTCTGCACTCTTTTATGACTGTTTAGTTGTAATGTGTAATTAATCACTTTGTCTCTTGAGATTCAGTTGCAGGATCTAGTTAACATTTCTATTTAAACAGTTATTGTTACAGAAGTTTGCTGATTCCAAGATGACTCTGTTTAGCGTGACTCTGCCTATTTCAGGTCTCCAGAAGCAGGAATGCTTTTCTTATTGACACCTGACTGTCATTGTCATTTGAACAGCTGGGGGGGGGGGGGCTATTAGCCTGTTTTCTGGGGCTGGGGCTGGGGCTGTTTCTGTGGAATTGCAGTTTTTCCTTCCAGGCCATGGAGCTCTTATTTCAGTATATTCCTAGACAGTGTATCTACTGTGCAAGAATCCGTAGTATGTCATATTGGTGGTAAAGACCTTTTTATCTATCTGTTTTTTTTTTTTTTAATGAACCGAGTGAAGGACTGTTAGAAAATGGAAAATGTAGACATTTACCTTATTTTAAACTGGTTGTTCCTAACTTTGAAACATCTCAGGGATTTGACATTTCCTATCCATATTTTAGGTTTGTGCACCATTACTTTAGTGATTGAATGCCTGTTTATCTCAAGGGGCTTGAGTTGGGTACACTTACACTTCAGCATTTTCATGACAGAGGCAGGTAGATCTCCGCAACTTAATGGCCAGCCTGGTCTACATAGCATGTTCCATTACAGCCAGGGCTGTCCCAGAAGCAAACAAAACCATGCCTGTTCAGTGTCTATGATAATGATGGAGTATTTTATGTTAAATATTCTTTTATTTATCCATTTATCTGCTGTTTTTCTCTCTTTCTCTGTGTGTGTGTGTGTGTGTGTGTGTGTGTGTAAGTGAACCATAGTACACACATGCAAAATTCAAAGGACTGCTTTGTGGAATTCTCATGTTATGAAGGTTCCAGGAATAAAACTTAGGTTGCAAAGCACCTTTCTTTCCCCACTGCTGTTCTTTTTCCTTGTATTTTATGTCAGTTCTTATCGGCAAGTCCCTACTGAGACTTGTGTTAGAGACAGGCTCTAGGACAGGCTGGCCTCTAATTCACTATGTGGCTGAGGATCACCTTTCTATCCATCCTTAGACTCTTACCTTCCAAGTACAGAGATTAGAGGGCTGTGTCAACACTAACAATAGACCCCTTAGCTGGCACTTTGTGTTTGGCTTACTAATATAGAAGTCTTAACAGTTCAAAACTGGTAACTATCAGGACTTTCTGCTGCATTTAGTAGTCCACTGTGGCAGTTAACTCTGTGAGCGTTTAAACGCGTGTGTGTATATGCGTGCCCACACACATACAAATTTTGAGCACTTGGAAATATGCATACAATAAAAATCCTTTGGAAAATTAAGCAGGTATTTTGAGTGGTGGCAGAACCAATCAGAGCTAACACTGTTCTTAACAACTACACATAATATTGGAGTGACTTAAAACAATAATATTGACCCAGATTGGTTACTTTCAGAAGTCTTTAGCATTTATTTAGCAATTATTTTAGCAAGCATTTTCTTACCATCCATATCAATGCACCAGGTCTATCAAAAATTGTGGATAGTTTAATGAGTCAGTTTATCTTATCCTAAAAAAAGATAATTTGATGCTTTTAAATCATTGGTTGCACTTTGGTACCTGAACTCATAAATTTGGTTTCATCATGACAAGCTGCATTTCAACTGGTGACACTTTTATAATTTGATAATGTCTCTAAAGAAGAGTTACAGCATCATTCAGTGGCAGAAAAGTGGGTTTTCTCTCACCTAAACAGTATGCAAGATACAGGAAAATAAGAGGTCAAGCCAGTGTTTGTGGAATTCACATATAACTCATAGTCTGGCCTTGCCGGTGGGCAGCCCTGTGAGCAAGTCTGCATCTTGTGATTGCTCACAAGGCTGTTCCAGAGCCAAAGTGCTCCTATCAAAGCTCGGCCTATAGAGGAGAATAAGAATGGACAGTTGTAGGACCACTCCTTTGTTCTGTATGTTCATCTAGTACAAAAAGATGAAGCGGACTCCTTTTTAAGAATTCCCATAAAACATGGAGCAGCACTGAGCACCTGGTTTTGTTAGTAAACAGGTGGCACTAGCTTCTCAGAAGCCCCCATGACTACTCACAGAACACCTTCCAACGCACTTGCCCCTGCTTTGCCCTAGAGTAATACAGACTTTCACTTCCAACATAGTTTTAAAGAGAGGTAGAAATCTATTTCTTGTGACTTTTTTTCAAGTCAGTTTCTCTATGTAGCCCTGGCTGACCTGGAACTTGCTCTGTAGACCAGGCTGGCCTCGAACTCAGAGACCTTCCTTACAAGTGCTGGGTTCAAAGGCATGTATGTGCCTTTCTTGTAACTTTAAAATATAATGACACTAATCTTTGGTTAGTTTCTATGCCTTTGTTTATATAATAAAAATCCAAATAAACTCTCCAAAAGGGGTGTCTTCTAGAAAACCTGAGTTAAACTCTCAGCACCCACACAGTGACTCACCACCAGCTGTAAGTCCATTTCCTGGGACTTAACACCCTCTGAGGGCACAGGCACAAATGTGAAAAGTAGCGCACATACATGCAGGTGAAAGGAACACACGGTTTTTTAACAGGAAAGAAAATAGACCTTATTAAGAACTTTATCGTCAGAAAATAGTGTGAGCCATTTTTCTTGGGAGTCTCGCTGTGTAGCTTTGGCTGATCTGGACCAGCTCCCCATGTAGCCCAGGTTGGCCTCAAACTCACAAAGCTGCTTTGCCTTCCCAGTGGTGTGATTAAAGATGTATATTACCATGCCCAGCTGGGCTTTTAATGTAAAAGCTAAACTATAAATACGAAGCAGCCCTGACCCGAAAGCTATACTTTATGTTTGGTGTGATTGAAAGGACTGTAGGTTGTATATAAACAGAAGGAACCTTCTTGCAAAGCTTTGTTTAGTCCTTGTCAAAAAACTGTCTCTTAATCTTAGCCATAGATTGGAAACCTTGAGCAGTACAGGTCAGTCAGGATAACTTTTAGCTTAGGGATTCCAGTTGAAGAAGTTCTACATACGGTGAGTGTACAAACGGTTGAATCAACTGGGGGAATAAGAGCCCAGGTTCAGTTAGCTCTTGAGAACTGCTCCTCTCTGTATAGACTCTGATGGGTGTGGGTACTGTTTACAGGGTTATATGAAAATTAAATGACAAGTTATGTCTGTGTCCTTAAAGTTAGAAAAGACTATTGAAGTTATTTATAACAGTTTTCCAGTGCTATGTACTTTCTGCCAAATGCTAGATAGATGGTCTTGGCTTGTTGACAAAGATGACCTTAAGCAGCCTGTGTGTATAATGACAGTTATTCGAAGTTACCTTCAGTTTGAGTCAAAATTAACTTCTATAATGCCCCTGTTCTGCCATTTATAGTAGAATTTGGACATAGTTTTAATCCCTCTATCTGGATTAGAAATGTAAGTAATGCCTCTGAACCCATGTTTTTCTAACTTAAGTGCCATTTCATCTATTATTGAATATAGAAAACTGACGTTTCACTTTGCAGGGAAGTTTGACCAATAGAACAAATGTGGTGTTTAGTTAAGGTATGGTTGCCTTTCCCAAGATTAGTCTCCTGGTAAAAGTAGGAGTCTTCAAAATCATGTCTGCTGTTAAAACCTTAAAAAAAATGTAGTTCTGAACTTGAAAATATGTTAACATCTATATCATCATTGTGTTTAATTTTTCACTTAAAAGTAAAAAATTAGTAAGACATGCTTTTGCATGATTTTAAAGCTCTCTTATAAACATCTGAAAAGTACTAGTGGATATTTTGATATCTAAATTCAGTGCTTGGCATATTTAGATTTGTGAGCCCTTAAAAGGAAGTGTGACTTCTATAGTTTATAACTACAGCTCTAAAAATGCATCCTTTTGTCCTGTTATGTTGAAACTGGGACTGCACCTTCTAACATTCTCTGGAGGTTTTATTGAGATGGCACATTTTGGATCTTAAGCGATCATATCTTGTTGGACTTACTGCTAGGCTTGATTCTATCCATGTGATAGATGTATACACAGGGAGACATGGAGGGAACCGGGGAGGGGTAGCATGTTTGTCCTTTGATACCAGGTTGATAGATTTAAAAACTGAAAACTCATTAATCAAATAAAGGGAAAAATGATGTTAGGATATTAGAAAATTGAATTGTAACTATATGAAATGAAATCTGAGATTTGAAGTTTAGTTACTAGGGCTTTCAATGTTGGTTTAAATGCAGGGCCTTGTTAGTGAGGTATGCACTTAATCCTTAATTTTTATTTATTTTAAAAAATTCTGACACAGGTTAGTACAATATGTCCTACCTTTCAATAAATTTTGTGTATAGCTTAGGAAAAATTTGAACTTGTGATGCTCTTGCCTCAGCTTCTGAAACATTTTGGTAACTTATAGGGTGCTGCCACAACTTGTTTCTTTTGATTATTACACTTTGGTTGTTTTCAATGTGCACATTTGCAGAGTTAGTGCAGTGTACATTTGGAACTCGGGACAGTTTGTAGGAGCTGGTTCTCACCTTGTACTTGATGGCTCCTGGGGTCCAACTCAGGACAGTAAGTGTGGCAGTGAGGGACTTTACAGACTCACATCTCACTGGCCCTGGCCTCACCCTTGTAATTGGTGTATTTGCCTCCCAGGGAAACTGCATATAAGCTGGTTTTTAGAAAGCAATTTTGAGGAACCGGGGCTCAAACTGCATGGGAATCCTAATAAAGCATAGATCTGAAATAACTAGTAATTCTAGCTATAGAACTTTTATTTTTAAAGTTCTATGCTAACCAGCATTTCTGTTCTCCTATATTTATGGTGATAGTTGCTCATTATTATTTATTAAGAAATTGACACATTTATTTATATATGTGTGTGTGTGTGGTGTGTGTGTGTGTATTTGTGCTTTGCGACTTGCAGAGAATTAGTTCTCCCCTTGCCATGTAGCTCACAGGGACTGAACTCAGGTCAGTGCATACCCACTGAGATATAGCTCACTTGCCATTAAAATAATATTTTATGACTATTAGACATTTTTGAGATCTCTCACTATTTTGACCTTGTTATTATAAGTTTGTTAAAAGTAGAGTCTAAAACCATGGAGTTTACTTTGGTTGAGGTGTGAGTTTTAGGTGTAGCTTTGTTACTTGAGAATCCCCAGTGTACCTCTAACAATCTAACAGGAAATCATAAAAATCTCTAAAAACCCAAACTTTTAAAGAAAATTAATTTTGAGAATAAAAAGTTTATTTTGTGTATTTTCCGTTTTTTCTTGAATCTGAATATTTGTATTTTGTCATGGAGAAATATTTCTGCAGAGTCTGGCTATGTGCCTCAGCTTAGCCCCTTGCTGCAGTTTCCCAAGTGCTGGTTTACACATCTGGTCTGCATGTCGTGCTTACACTGGCTATACTATAACCCAGTAGGGTGTTGGACTTAATATGCAGTCTCCATTTATGGGACTTGGATTCAATTCCAGGTATTTAGGTAAATCTTGGTTTTGTTTTTGGTTTTGGTTTTTTGAGACAGGGTTTTTCTGTGTAGCCCTGGGTAAATCTTTCAGGCATCTTTATTGTAGAGTATGCTGTGAAAAGTAAGCCAGTTTTGTTTTGTTTTTTTTTAAATCACTTTTATTAGAAGCATGGCTTACAGCTTACTTTAAAAATTGGGCCATGAAATCTTACTGAACATACATTTTAAAAATACTTTTAAAAGAGGTAGTAATTAAGTTGTTTGCCACCTTTTTTTTTTTCTTTTTTCCTTCATGACTTTTGCTCTTAAGAATTTTTTGTTTATTTTTATTTTGGGGAATTATCTTAGCAGTTGAAACTGGTTTTGAACCAATGTTCTTGCCTCTGCCTCCCAAGTGCAAGCCTGAGCTATAGGTCTTTGCCACATGCTCACATTTTATTGCTCTTAACAAAATGCACACATTTTAGTTCCTTCTTTTCTGTTCTATCTGGCTGTACTGGTGCTTGTATCGGATCTGAAAAGGCCTTGTGTGGATCAGTCCTTCAGGGCCTTAAGTTGTCTGAGCACTGTTAATGTGGCCCTCTGTAAGTTTGGAGAAGAAGGAGTCTGTTCTATTTTGGTAATGCTAGGCATGAACTGGGCTGGGGCCTTTGCATTCTCACTAAGCTACCACCCCACCCCTCAAGTTTATATACTACTGAATATTTGGTTTCTGGCAGCAATATAGTTAGTTGGCCAGGTTGTTTTAAATTTCTCTCTCTTTAAATTTTTGGTTTGTATGTTTTGCCTGCGTGTATGGCTGGTCACTAAGTGCATGGTTGGTGCTGTGGGAGCTAGAAGAGGAGGCCGTGGTGGTGCTGGGGATTAGATCCAGGCCCTGGAAGATAAGCTGGCGCTCTTAAACCACTGAGCCAGAGTACCTGTGGGTGTGTGTGGACAATGTGCCTTTTTTGTTTTTTGTTTTTAATAAGGTGGGGCTTGCTTGCTTGCTTGGTTCCTGCTTTGCTGAGTATGCTTCGCTGGCTGGCCAGAAAGTGTCAGGGGTCTGCCTTTAGAGAAAGCCCAGCATTGGTAACTGAGCTAATCACTCTCTAGCCACAGTAGTTTGAAAAATTTTATTCTTAAAGCTGTACTCTTTGAAAAAGGTTATAATATGACAAATGATATTTTCCCTTTTTCACATCATAAGAAATCTAGAAACAAAAATTGTAAATCTCAAGATAACAAACAATCACATTAAAAGAACTGAGGTATGCTCAGACTTAGACTATAATCTTTGTATGTCAGAGGCCAAGTTGTGATCTTTGTTTTATGACTTGGCAAAAAGAGTTTTTCAAATAGAGATTTGATCTCTAATTAGATTTGAGTTACGGAGTGTACTGACTAGGACTATTGGCATAAATATGTCTTTGAATGGTGAGGAAAAGAAACTATGATGTCTAGCATAAGCAAGACAGGGCAGTTGCAGTCTGTCACTTGAGTTTGAGTGATGGAAAACAAGTTTCTAGGGTGCTACAGGAACTAGTATTTGCATTTGGGTTGTAAATGAAATTACTGAATGGGAAAGAGAAAAAGATACCTATGCCTGTTCATGAAGAAGAGGGCCTGATTTTAGTTCTGCAACTATCTGCAGACATTTTTATATGCTATGATAATTTATGAATGCTGTGTTTATATGAAAATGAAATTTGTGTAGATCATTTGTCTCAAGTTTTATATGAGTTTCAGCTATTTTCGTTTTTTTCCTGCCATCAATTCACATGTCATTCACATGAGTATTGGGATCCTGAAGAAGCCAGGCTAGCCTGCGCTGTACTTAGAAATAGCGAATACAGAGGACCCTAAGCAAATTCAGGGGACTCCACCCCAGGCAGTGTCACACACAGGCTCTAGAATGATTCCTAGCCCCCCTTTTCTGTGCTGTTGCCTTGGTACCAGGATTACCCTGATTTGATGGTAGTACCTTGTTCCATAGTGTTTTATAACTTAAAACACTATACGTTATAGTATTTCATTTAGTTATTTCCGTTATGGTTTCACACTGCAGTTCTGTGTAAATATTTTTAAGACAGTTTTACTAAAATGCCCAGAGTGACCTTGGACTTGATCATCTTCCCACCGAGTTTCCTGATGCGCTGGGATTATGAACTTGTGCAGTGTTTCTCGACAGGGGCAGCGGAGCGTGCCTCATTTGGGGACAAGGAGGTTACTTGTTGAATTAATCATCTCCTTAGAGGCAGATTTGGGGTCCTCACAGGCTTAGGGGGAAACCTGTCCCAGGACACCCCTTCACCTCTTTTGGGGGTCCGTGAAGGAGACAGCAACTTATGTAGCTTAGTTGGCCTCAGCTTGATTCTTACTCTGTGTTGCAGCATATTTGATCACACTGTGGAAAAACCTCGAGATTGTGCTGTGTACTGGAAAAACCTGTTTTTAGTTGTAGTGTGGCTCAGCCTTAGCATACATACACTTTTCATCCAAGAGCTTTCTGCTTGAATATTGTAAATAAAGTCAGCCATAGGTCAAGAGCCATTTAATAGGAAGGGTTATCAACAACAACAACAACAACAAAAACATAGTAAGGAGTCAAGAGGACTCCTGGTAGAGATGGCACAGGAAGGAGAGAAAGGGGCATTTCTGATGGTTTTTAAGTGCACATGGGTGTTTTGCCTGTATGTGTATCTATGTATAACTAACTTGCTTGTCTGGTACAGACAGAAGCTTGGATGTCAGATCCCCTAGAACTGGAGTTTCAGACAGTTTTGAGCCACCACATGGATGCTGGGAGTCAAATGTAGGTCCTTTTTTGTAGGTAGAGCAGCCAGTGTTCTTAGCTTTCCAGCCCAAGAGTAACTGTTACTCTCCTAACAAGACTAATTCCTAAATAAAGCCACATACTTGTGAAAGCTATTAACAACAGCTTGAAAATTGGCCCTGAGATTGTTTTTGAATGAAGAACAAATGAAGTACTTGGTTCCTTCAAGAGTCAGTCCTTAGTTTAACTGTAGCACAGTATATTTTTTATTTAGTTTGTTTGTTTTTTTTGGTTTCTTTTTGTTTGTTTTTTTTCTCGAGACAGGGTTTCTCTGTGTAGCCCTGGCTGTCCTGGAACTCACTCTGTAGACCAGGCTTGCCTCGAACTCAGAAATCTGCCTGCCTCTGCCTCTGGAGTGCTGGGATTAAAGGCGTGCGCCACCACGCCTGGCTTTACTTTTGATTTTGAAGGAAAACACACCTGATTTTGGGTGAGGAATTTCCTACCTAGATCTGTAGGATTAAGATTACACCTGGACATTAATTTTTCTTCAATGATGGGTATTGAATCCAGGGGCTCATGCATGGTAGGCAGGTGTTTTCCACTGATCCTCAACCTCACAAAATAAAATGTATAATATTTTAGGGTAGGAGATAGGAAGTGCCTCATTTAAAGAACTAGCTGATACATATAGATCATGAATGTGGCCAGCCTGGTTAAGTGACCACTCAAAGAACCAAAAAAGCCCACTGGTTGAGGAATGCATGTAGCAGATCACTGTAGTAGAATAATTCAGGAACAGAACAAGCATGTATTTCAAGCCATCTTGAGAGAATTATGATAAAAGGTTGTCTGAACATTTAAGAATAATGACTTCCAGCAGGGCATAGTGGTAGAGCTTTTAATCCTAGCAATTATTGCAGCAGCTCCGTGTGTTCTGGGCTACTATTGGGTTGCAAAGGTCAAAGTATTCTACCTAGTGTTTAATACTAGTGTTTGTGAAGAGTGAGGTGCTCTAGCTAGTTATCTCATGTCCCACTGTTGCATCTGTTGAGAAAGCAGATACTAACATTCTATAATGCGCCTAAGCTCTGGCTTCACATCTCTGCTGGGGTGTGTGTGGGGGGGTGTGTCTGTCTGTCTGTCTGAGGGGCGGGGGAGGGGGGAGAGGGGGAAGAGAGAGAGATGCCTGAGGAGGATATTGTATATCCTGCTCTGCCATTTGCCACCTTATTCCCTTGAGATACATACAGGCTCTGTCACTGAACCTTGCTAGCAATCCCAAGTGACCTTCTTTCTGTGCTTGAGCAGTGCTAACATACAGAATCATCCTTCAACACACTCCGCATGAGCCGGTCAGGATCTGTAACATCTCTCTCTTCCATCATAGTCACATTTCTGAAAACATTTCCCCATTCTTCCCAAAACAAGCCATTCTTTTTTGTACTTGCCTTGTTAACCTTCCAAGTATTATCCTAAGAGCATTCTAGATACTTTGTGAATGGGATAAATAATTCTAGGGTCCTTTTATATACTTGGCATTTTTTGAGTGGTGTTATTCTTTGCTCCCCCCTGGCATTGTTTATCATTATCTGATAACTCAGGCCATTTTTGTTATCAGCCCAAGCACCAGATCTGTAGTCCTTTTTTTTTGTTTTAAGATTTATTCATTTATTTATTTATTTATTTATTTATTTTTCGAGACAGGGTTTCTCTGTGTAGCCCTGGCTGTCCTGAAACTCACTTTGTAGACCAGACTGGCCTCGAACTCAGAAATCCACCTGCCTCTGCCTCCCAAGTGCTGGGATTACAGGCGTGCACCACCATGCCTGGCCTAAGATTTATTTATTTTATGTATATGAGTACACGATTGCTGTCTTCAGACACACCAGAAGAGGGCATCAGATCCCATTACAGATGGTTGTAAGCCACCATGTGGTTGCTGGGAATTGAACTCAGGACCTCTGGAAGAGCAGTCTGTGCTCTTAACCGCTGAGCTATCTCTCCTTCCCCAGATCTATAGTCTTATTTATTAAATTTCTGTTTTTGGAAACAAGTGGAATAATAAAATTATTCACATTAGGTGGCATTTATTTAATTTGAGCATTTTTACAAAAAAGAAAGTTCCCACAGAAAATCAGTTTTCAACGTTTAGTTAGAATTATTTAGTTGGCTTAGTTGACTTATTACAATACAGGTTGGGTACTGCCACCCGGCTAACCCTTTTGACAAAGGTCCCTATTAGTGCTGGTATATGGTCTTTAAAACCCCGTACATGGATGAAGAGCAGAATGACCTTTTAGAGGAAAAGCAAGCTGCCCTTTTAACCATCTAAACACTATACTTCTTAGGTGTGTTAGACTCAGTGCTCTAGAGTAAATGTCACTCTGTACCCTCTCTCCCACCGTTTGCTCTGCTGCCATCGGAAGATGACCTAGCTAATCTTTCCACAATACTAACTCTCCCAGCAATCCTTGTGCTTGCTACACTACTGTACCTACCAGCCCTCAGCTTTGGGTACTAAGAGCTGCCTTCCACCCACCCTTTCCTCTCTTCTCTTCTGCACCGAAACCCCTGCAAAGGGCGGGCAGGCAGGCACTGGGCAGCAAATGCACAGCCTGGGGCTTAGGATTGCTTTGTAATTGGTCTCTGCATCTCCTCTAAGAGTCCTTCTATTTTCATTCAATGACAGCATGAAGTAGATTTTTAGAATTCAAATAGAAGAGCTGTTTCTTATCTAAACTACTTATATCCTTTTAAAAAACAAAGTATAGAATTTTTAGCATAACCCCCTCAACCGCTGTTTTATATAACCGGTTCACAGTCGCGTGATCCTACTCGTTCCTCAGTATTTGAGCGACTGGGGCTTTATGACTGTACACCAGCATGTGCCATATCACACTCCACTGTATGAGTGAATCCAGAGCACTTTAGTTACATTCTGTAAATACCTTTCCAGTTAAATGTCTACCTCTTTACAGAAACTTGTTGTATTTACTTAGGGGGTCCAGAGCACTCAAGGATGAGCGTGCCAAAGATGTCTTGAGGCAAGGAGATAGTTGACAAGGGAGGGATTTTAAAGTGTTTTCAGATACTTAACTCCGATGAGTGGAGGAGGGATTTGGCGCCAGCCATAGGCATCATCTAGTATTAGAAGCAGGAACCTGAGTAGTAAGGTCAGGCTAAACTAAAAAGCTTATTAAATCATACTAAAAGCTATAATAAACCATTGAATCTTAAGATCTTTTATTTTAAGATTTGTGCTTCAGAAAGATCTTTATTCTTAAACTGCAGACTATATTTGGCAAGCAAGGAGGTAAGAGCTCATTGGCACAAGAGGAGTGAATGAAGTTAGAATGGAAAGGATTTACAGCAAATTATTGATAACAGTGAAAAGCACACCTCATCGTCATGGCTTTAATAGAAATACTGCCTCTCTAGGTCTGTCCAGTAAATCAAATCAACTCTTAGCCAACAACAATAACTGTTCTTGTTAACTCTCCACCTGGAATTTTAACCAGATCTATTTTTGAACTTAGAACAACTCCAATCTGCTTTTTTAGAACTTGTCGTTCATATCACACGCATTAACAGTTGATCATCAGTCAGCACATGATTATAACATTTTGTTATTCAACTAAAATTCCTATATCAGCTTCCTATATATGCTGAGTATACACGAGCTAACAAGGCGTGTGGTCATGCCAGTTAACAAAACTAGGGCTAGTACCCGAGACACCTAGGTTCTTCACAGACCATTGCTAACATTTTTATGGACATGTTTTTATGGTTGAAAGCTGTTTTCATCATGGGTTAAAAATTCAAATTGTGCTAAAAAGGTGGCTCCTCCTCAGAGGACCCAGGTTTGATTCCTAGCACACACACAGTGACTCACAGCCATCCACATGGCACGTACATGCATTCTGGCAAGACAGTGATACACAAAACAAGTAAATCTTCACTGTTTTAGGTATTTTTGTCCGTCACATAGCTAAGGGTGGTTACAGCCTGCTTCCTTACCTAGGCTGTTTAGTTCAGAGCTCTGGATTTGGTTCACAGCATCACACACAACATTGCAAATAAAAGCGTTTAATTAAAGGTATTTTTTCACATTATAGCACAGTTTTCACAACTATTACCAAGTCAGAAATACCATGGCTAGTGAGATGACTTGTAAAAAGGGTCTGCTCCCAAGGCCTGGCGTTCCAAGTCCTGGAACCCACACTGGAAGGACAGACTGGACTCTGCAAGCTCATACACTTACATATGTGGGGTGCATACAGTATTACATAGTTATCGGACACCGAGACAAGCAAAGACGAGTAAAATATTTTATGGTGGCTTCACCTGGAGTTTACATGCTCTGTGTGTGGTGTTGAAAGGCTTCTTAGAACTAGGAAGAGAGGACTGTTCTTGGGTGGCTGGCTCTGGTGCAGTTTGTAAATGAACTCATTGTGTGTCATTTTCAGATTTGGATGGTGCACTACTCTCAGGGCCTGATGGTGATAGGACCATGAACACAAATTTATTGGCTGAAGCCTGCAGTGGTCAAGATGCTGGAGATGCTGGTAGGTACAGTAAGATTTTTGGCAAGAATGTATCTGAGAGGTTCTGAAGACTGTGGAGTGCTAGTGAGCCTACTTGTCTAGTTGGGTGTAAATGCTTCCCATTGGAGACCAGTTTCAAGTTAGCTACGGTTGTGAAGACTTTAGGAACTTGGCAAATGTTTGGTTTTGTTTTGGGGGTGGTGTCTGACACATGGCCTCACATACATGCGCACATGCACAATCATAAAAATAAAATTTAAAAACTCATAAAAATAAATAAGAAAAATGTTGATAAATTCTAAACAGTGATATTTAAAGCAGTTTTACTTTGGGAAACATTGAGTATAAAGGCAAAAATTACATAACTATTATTGTAAATAAAATAGATTAATAGAATTGGACAGAAATCTGTTTTGTAATCCCATAAAAAGTAAATCTTGGTAAAGGTTTTTATTGCTACGTTGTGTGTGTACATGCTTGCCTCACCAAGAAGGGAGAGATCTGTACCTGTTCAAAACAGTTTTAAAAAGAAATACTATTTATTTGTCCATACATGTTCTGGCACTGAGTGAGAATACATGTGGGAATTGGCCTTCTCTACCCTGTGGGTACCAGCGACCCTAGTCTGATGATCAGGCTTAGCTGCAAGTAGTTTTACATTGAGCCATCCCACTGGCTGCTTGCATATTAATGGTGTATGAAGAAAAGCATGGAACTTGAAGTATTTTTTATATCTAATTCTTGCATTGTCAGTTTATTAGTTCTAAATATATCCTCTGTGTGTGTGTGTATAGCAAGTACCATTTGAGTGTATTAACAGATTTAATATGGTTTCTGAGGTCAGTTTTTGAAGTATTTTGAACAAATAAAAAATATCAGGTATTTCTTAAATTTATTCAACAAATAAGTAAAAGTCATGTGTGTTTTGGACATTAGAAGCACAATGACCTGTTGTCTGATGTCCTGTTAGCAACAAATGCGTTACTTTACTTAATTACTTAAGGAATATGAATCATAAAGCCCCAACTCAGGTAAGAGGTGGGAAAGTTGAAACTGAGGCTGCTGTCCCTGTCCCAGCCCCACCCTAACCCCACCCCACACATTTGGAAATGTTCACACTAACAACAATATACTTAGGATTATAGCCCCAAAAGGCTTTCTTGAATTAAACAACAACAAACCAAAACTATTTATTCCAATTTCAATAGTGGTAATGTGCTTTTTAAAGAAAAAAAATGTCAGATTTGTTTGTTTTGAGACAGGGTTTTTCTGTGTAGCCCTGGTTATTCTGGATTTTTCTTTTTCTTGGATTTTTTGAGACAGGGTTTCTCTGTAGTCTTGGCTGTCCTGGAACCCACTCTGTAGACCAGGCTGGCCTCGAACTCAGAAATCAGCCTGCCTCTGCCTCTAGAGTGGTAGGATTAAAGGTACGCACCACCACCCAACTCCCAAAGATCCTTTTTTAACTTTCTTCTATGTTCTTTTATCAAAGAAAATCTTAAATTATTCTAGGACAATATTTCTAGCAAGTGAGAAAATTTTGTATTTATGAAATCCAGGAGTTTATGGGAAGAAACTTTTACTACAGATAGCACCCCTTGTCAGAAGTACTAGCAACTAGAGGTGTTATAAAGGATGGAGTCTCTCAGAGTTTGCAGTCTCTACTGATAGAAACAAGAAGCAGCAACTAAAGGTTGTCATCTCTCATCTAAAAAGTTAAAATGCTCCAAAATCAGAAGTTTTTGAGCAGCAACATAATATTCTTTAAAAAAACAAAATTCTAGATTTGTGAGCTTTCGGGATTCCAGAATTTTAGGATTAGAGATATCCTACTTGCGTATGAATAAGTTTTGTGCATGCCTATATTGGAAAGGAATGTTGCAGGCGTGTCAGAGTTAAAAGTGCCTTGCAATGGGAGCATACTACCATGCAATGGGAGCATACTACCATGGAAAAACTAAGCAGAGGTTCTTATTGTTGGAAAGGAGCAGCCCAAAGGGGCAGTTGGAGAGCAGGCTTTCATCAGGTTGTCTTGGTTTGGCTATAGAAAGTGCAGGCTCACTGTGCGTTAGATGGGTAACCCTGTTCCTTGCAGCCTGTCAGGCTTTGTATTAGCCTGGTTTTGGTTTGTACCCGTTTTTTGAAACAGGGTCTTACTCTTCCTAGTCGGGCTTTGTCTCAGCCTCCCAGTTTTGGGGTTTTGTTGTTTTAAAAAAAAGAATCCCAAAACTGGGAGGTACAGGTTGGTGGTGAGGCAGGGGTTCCCAAGTTAAAGGTCATTCTCTGCTACCATAGCAAGTTCAAGGCCAGCCTGGACTGCATAAGGCCATGTCTCAAATTGGAAAAAAATGAAATTGCTGTGGCTGAGTGCAAACTGGGAAATAATTTGGCAGCCACTAAAAAAGAAGCCACACACTAGAATTGATGGTTGATTGGATCAAGTGGCAAAAAGTAAAGATAAATGTATATATCTACAGATGTGTCTGTGTATATATCTATATATCCTTATACAGGAAAAATCTTTGACCCAATAAATTATATATAAATTTTAAATAGGATTAAATTAAGAAAGAGGTAATTCCTGACTGTGTTCTGGTTTTTGTTACTGTAGACTAGGCCTTTGTTGCTGTTTTCTGTGGCTTTTTTTTTTTTTTTCATTAAGCTCAGACTTTTGGAGGTTCAGGTGTTTATATCCTTAGAGTATGGGAATTGAATCCAGGACCTCGTGTTTTTGTTCAGGTTTTGGAGGGAAGACAGAAGGGGAAGGAGTTGGATAGTTTTGAGATTGGGCTTCCTTGTGGCACATAGCTGACTCTAAATTCAATCTTCCAAGTGCTAGTATCCAAGTGTGAGCCAGCACATGCAGCTTGATTTAGTTTATGTTAAAAGATAGCTTATCATTGTTCTTATAATTGTATTTTATTTTCTCTGGCTCTAATTAAGAGTTTTTCCCAACCATTACTTCAAAATCACTTTTCAATTGTACTAGGAGCATCACATGATTTCAAGTATGGTTTGATGCCTGGCACTTCAAGTGATTTCAAGTATGGGTTGCTACCAAGTACTTCAAATGACTTCAAATTCGGATTGCTACCGGGTGCTTCAAATGATTTCAAGTATGGATTATTGCCAGAATCTTGGCCCACACAAGAAACGTGGGAAAATGGCAAGTATTAGTCAACTAAACAACTACAAAATTCTAAAATTCCATGATTAAGTGCTTCTGAACTGTGTTTAATTGTTATTTCTATATGGTTAAATATAGTATTGATAGGTGCTTTCTCTTTAATAATATACTAACCAGTACATTTTTCCCTTTAAGGTGACTCATCTCTAATCATGAACAAGTTGAAATGCCCTCATTGTAGCTATGTAGCCAAATACAGGCGAACACTAAAACGGCACTTGCTCATTCATTCTGGAGTAAGATCATTTAAGTGTGAAATTTGTGGAAAGATGTTTACTAGAAGAGAACATGTAAAAAGACATTCCCTGGTAAGTGCCTTGAAACGCTGCTGATCAAGGAGGTGTGTGGTTTTATGCCAGGGATATGTCTGCTGATCATGGAGGTGCGTGGCATATACTTGGCAAATTTAAGGAAGTATGCTAAGCTGCTTTAAACAATTATTTTTGAGGTGATATTGTACTTCATTTAGAAATAGTAACTGTCCTTTCATTACTAATTGTATGGCTTAATTTGAATGGCTCAAATGTTTTCTTTATCTGTACTATTGTTATATTAAGTTTTTCCTCTTTCAATTAGGTGCATAAAAAGGATAAAAAATACAAATGCATGGTGTGTAAGAAGATCTTCATGTTAGCAGCCAGTGTTGGAATAAAACATGGTTCTCGACGCTATGGAGTATGCATGGACTGTGTAGATAAGTCACAGCCAGGAGGACAAGAAGTTGTAAATCAGGGACAAGATCCAGAGTTCCCTCGGGATGAAGAGTACGAGGAAAACGAAGGCGGGGAGCCCGATGAAGAGCTGCCTGAAGACGGACAAGATGAGAACGATGCACCTCGATGGGATGAGTCAGGAGGCGTTTATGTCTCTGGATGATTAGCTGACCCACTATATTCCTCAAGAATGCTGCATTGGACATACTATGAATCGACAATTCAGATTGTTGAACTTGAAGGCTTGCAAAATATGGTACATGCTGGATGGTAGTTTTGTTGCTGTGAAAAACTGTAGGGTTAAAGCCTTATAGCAAAAAAGAATTTTTTTATATTTGCACAGGACTATACAGCAAACAACCATGTGGTTGGATACATGGAGTCCTCACATATTTCAGTTAGTTGTCAAAGTAAACTATTTTTTATTTATAGGATATACAGTTAACTATTTGGGTTGTATGAAAATATAGTCCTTGTCCCTTACAGAGCTTGCTTACATTCATGTGCCATTTAACATGAATGCGGAAATCCATTTATGGAAGTACAATGACAGTGACCCAATTGCTCTGCCAATCAAACCACTCAGGCTAGTTTGTACTAGTAGAGTTCTGTTTCTATTTTTATTTTATTAATTTTATTTTTTTTAATACAGATTTTCAGTGAGGGGCTTTTTCAACCCCATTGGTTCTATTTTCTTGTATTTTTTTTTTTCATTTTATTTGCTTCATAACTTAAACCAAGTCTCTTCTAGTCTTAGATATTATTTCTTAATTTTGTGCTGATAGGCATGCTTATAAGAACTGGAGAGGTAATTTATTGGAATGAACTAACTGGCTCCCCGCCCTCCCTCCCTTTTTTGACATGAATTTTACTACTTCACAGATGAAGAATGATGTTACAAAGTTACCATGGTGAAGCTGACAAATACCACTAAACTGATTATGACTTAGAAGTAACTTTCTCCTGCTGCTCTGATCTGATAAATGGTTGCTCTATGATGTGTTCTGACATGGGGTCTGGTTTTGGGGATCTGTTACTTTGGCACTATTCTTGTTTGCCTCTTAGTGTACTATACCTCAGCCTTATTTGAAATACAGAAGTCTAATTGAAGAATAGTCCTAGGAAGATACATAAAATGATTTGTTTTATAATTCATCCCCCATGTCCAGTTTGGTTAGCTTGTTATGCAATATAAGTGAAATATCAGGTTTTTTTCTCCTGTGCCCTTTTTTATCATTAAAATGAACACAAAATGTGCATTCTCTTTTGTTTCATACTTACCGGGATGTTGAGTGTTTTTAAATTATAGCTGATAATATATTTTTCCATTCCTTAAGTCACCACACCTTGATGAAATCTTTATAATCTCCATGATTCAGCAATCTACAAAAATACTACAAGTAAAATGTTGAGCCTTTATTGTTGCATTATCTAAATTCCTCAGGAGTCAGAGTTCTTCACACAGTTGAGACTTAGTTTATGTAGCCAGGTGACAGCAGCACGCTCAGCAGCTTGTGACAGGCTAACGTGACATGTGTCAGGAGCAGAGCATATATATAAAAAACAGAGACACCATATTTTCAACTTTCTTTTAAATACAAATTGAGTATATTTTCCTATTTTATATCAAGTAGCTAAATTATGACAGTTGTGTGGAGAAACCACAGAGCTGCTTTGACAGATACAATCTTTTTGGTGCTCCATCTGTTCAAAGTTGAAAAGTTGATTTTCTTTTTGAAAGAGACAAACTTCATCATTGCCTCTGATTTCAGTAGAATAATGGTTTGATATTGGACAGTGACTTCCTGCATGGATACATCAGAGATGAAGTAGTCATGTTACATACATGGTGAGACCCACCTATTGCCCTCTGACCTGTATGGCGGTCTCTGCATCCCGTGGGGATGGCAGAAAAGAGTTTCTTCTGAGTTTTGTTTGAAATGAAGAGAACACCTTATTCTCTGTGTTTGAAACAAATGAGTGAAGTGTAATTCTAGAAAAGTCCAAAGTAGACTTAAGTTGGGCAGAGATATTATGATGAAAAAGTATTTTAAACGTAAAATGTTGTGCTTTGTGAATATGTAAGTATAGCATAAAGATTTCTTCCATCCCACCTATCCCCTTCCTTTAAAATAAACCATAGTTTACAATTGGTAGATCTGTCTATATATAAATATATATTAAAGAGCAAATATATATATTTAAAAAAAGATCACCTAAATCTGCTTTATTAGACAGTAGTTCACTTATTGCATAGAAACTGGACGTGGCTTTACATTCTTAATGTACTTTATTTTACTCGAGATATGACCTTATCTTGAAACAGAATTTCCTTTATTACTTAAATCATTTATGTATATCTGGTAAATTATGACCAAATTTTTGTTAGATTGCACACAGTAAATTGAAATAGACATTTGGTACACTACGGGATTGTTGTGCTTTTGTTTGGTTTTAGTTGGAAACAGGTTGGATGGAGACGACTTATTGCTGTTAATTTAAAATAGTCTATAATTGTCTGTTGCCTTTTATGTCGTGTCGTGACAGATTTGGCTATATTTTTAGTCATCTGAAATATACTTTAAAAAGTTTGTTTTTAGGTAATCCAAAGGAAAAATGTTTATACTCTTGAATATATATTTGCCTCAGCCTATATTAAAGTTTCTTTGAAGGAAACACTTTACCAGAAACAGAATTGACAGATGTTTCTACTTGCTGACTGACTGCCTAAGTTATTTTGTTTCATGGTCTTGAGGGCTGACTTTTCTCTAGACCTTTTTTTAAAAGTAGTTTTAGTACTAAGGTATACTACTGGACACTCCTATTTTTTTAAGTATATTCCTTTTCTGACAGTACAACTTCAGGAAGTTGCTAAATCTCTAAGAAGTTTTGATTGGTCTCAGAAAGGTAATGGATTGAATACTCAGAATTTTGTCTGAAAGTCTGGCAGAGTTATGTTGTACATTTGGTGAAGTTTTTCATGTAATTTATATTTTAAATAAAATATTTTTAGAGTTTTTAATTTTAATGAAGGGGAAGAACATACACTTTCATATTCCACAGTGGTAATACTATGTCATAGATTCAGATCATGTGTTATTCTCCCAGACAGTTTCTTCCATATGGTCTCTCATTTGTCAAAGTTCTTGACTCAATTTTTTTACTAGACAAGTTGCTAAATTTTAGCACCCTACAAGAGCTTTGTGTGTGTATGTGTGTGTGTGTGTGTGTGTGTATGTGTGTGTGTGTGTGTGTGTGTGTGTGTAGTGCTGGAAGAGGAAACTGGACAATAACAAATAGCTGAGTTTGGGGGCAAATACTATTTGGCTTAAGTAGAGCCATCCTAATAAAGAGTGAGTTAATTCATTGCAGAAAAACTCAAGCACAGTAAGTACACAGTGCATATTAGTTGTTTAAAAAGAAATGTGAACTAAGAGAAGAAGTAAAAGCTGGTAGGAAGGGATAAATCAGGGAAGTGAGGGCCCGGGCATGCAAAGGGCCGGAGGATGAGGAGTCGGTGTGGGAGGCCTGACAGGAAGGAAGCTCTAGGAAACATGGGGTAAGAGATGAAGTTCTTTGGTTTAGGACTCACTTTCTGGTATGCCCACACTTTTGTGTTGTCTGCCTTATTTTATCTAACCTATAAGGTAGGTGCTATTCTATTTTACAAATAAGGAAAGGCTCAGAGAAATTCAGACATTTGCCTAAATGACCGCAGCTTTGTAGAGCAGGGCATTAGTCAGGTCTGGTTCTGAAGCCCTGACTTCCTCCCTGTGAGATAGTCTGTTAGGAGTCCTGTTCTCTTTGGAAGTCGCTTTTGTCACTTTTGACTCAAGCACACCTCACTGCCATCCTCTGTAAGTGGCTGGGAGAGTTTCACTTAATTTTAAAAGGATGGTTTTACAATATGAAGAACTAGATAGAAGCCCCAGCTTGTGTGCCGTTCACACCCAGATCCTTAAGCTTAACTATGGTACCTAATCTACACAGTTAGAACTAACAGGTGTTTTCTTAGTTTAGGATTTAAAGTAGGATTATTTATTTTGTTTCTTCCCTATCTGCTGTATCCCAGTTTTCAAGTGAAGTTGAACTAGGTAGTTTAAAACACGTTAGGGATAAGCACACTTTGAAAGATGTGTTCTTGCCCTGAATTTTAGGGCACTGGGCAGTAAGTTTGGAATACTCTAGCTATTGAGAACAGAATTCGGGGTTTAAGGAAGGATGATTGAGGCCACTCTGATATGGGAGAAACAGCATCCTAAACACTGTCAACAACTCTTCTGCCTGCTGTTTGTAAAAGCTCTCTGGCAAGAGCTTTTACAAAGACCAATTTTCTTTTTTAAATGTAATTTACCTACCTAATATTTAAATGTCCTGAGACATGTATGTAAACTTCCAAAACCTGTTTGTCTGTGTATTTAGAAAATACACAAGAATCTTTATCAAACATAAAATATAAACTTGTGAGCACTAAACTGCTTCTGGCTTTGTGAATTTTATTGATCCTTAATTGTGATTTATTTGCAGGGGTGCTAGTTTAGACTCACTGGGTGAGGGAAACACCGTTATAAGATTAGACACCGAGATAGATGCCTTTGTACTTGCAGTTTGGATTACAGAGTCTGAGGAGGGTTGCTAATGGTTTCTTGGTATGGAAGTAAGAAATAAAGCTACCTCTTTGCAAGAATTCTTTCACTAATAGATGGCAGTGGCTTGTATTCATTATACTTTTAGAATTTTTACAGGATTTAAGAAACACTGGGAAGTACCCTCTGGTCACTTCTAATCATCTCTCTTGGAACTGGGACTGAGACTGAAAGGTGAAGCACTACCTCATGTATACTGTTTATTAGACAAAACAACTTGTAAACACATTTCAAGCCTGAGAAAATTTACTTAGAGAGAGTTGCCTACTTATCTCTTTGCTGGGTAGACCTCACTTGCTGTGTACACAGGCTAACCTCAAACTCAAGGTCATGTGTCCCAGCCTCTGAACTCCAGGACTACTAATGTCCTCTACTGCGACCAGCTTTTTGAGTTACTAATAAAACAGAGGTTGGTGATGGGCAAAGGAAGGTGGCATGGTGCATATGTTGGGTATGGAATTAAGATGTGTTCGGTGTGGTTTAAAGAGGGAATGATTAGGAACACTTAAGATTAAAAAGCAGTTTTGAAGTTTTCAAAGATGAGATAGGGGGCAGAGCAGTTCCACCACTGAGGGCTCTAGATGTGAAAAAGATTGACAGCCACCCTGGCTAAAGCAGTATTAGCCAAATAGGTTTGTTTCACAGTGAGTCTTATACTTCTAGAGAGTTAGAACCATGATAGTTGCCAACTTTATCTCCTTGCTCAGTACAGGAAGTAAGATTGATAAACTGTGTACTATGTGTGTGCAGGTAGCTTAAGACTTGTTTCAATGCTGATTACAGCAATTTAGAAGTCAAGTTTAGCCTTAAGTAAAATGCTATGTAAGCTTTTCTCTACAAATCACTGTCATAGTGGGAGCTGGCAAAAAATAAAAAATATTGGATTTATCACAAAGTGGTTTTAGAACTAAGCGTGGCATGGTGGCTCACTTTATTCCCAGCCTCCTTAGAGGCAGAAACCACAAGACTTCTGTAAAGTTGAGGCTCGCCTGGTCTAAATACTAGCTTCTAGGGCAGCCAGAACTACAGAGGGCACGTGTCTCAAACAAAGAAAAAAAAAACAAAAGAATTAAAATGAACTGGAAGAAATCTAAAACAAACAAGGTGGCCCCAAGCTGGCTACGAGGAGCCTGCCTCTGACCCTAGTACACGAGGTAGAGACACGCCTAACAGCAAGTTCTTCCTTACTGTGCCCTCCATCTTTCTTTCCACAGGGTCATAGTTCAGTGTCTTCAAAATACGGTTCAGTCTTAAAATTTGACAATAAGAAAAGGTACGAATTTTCAGGTCTTAGGGACAGAAGACTGATTTCTTGGTACACATCACAGCAGTTACAAGTTTCAAGACAAGTGGAAAACTGAGTCAAACAGAACCAGAGAGTTCATTGCAATGATATCATGGACAGTTCCAGGGCCCAGGACTCCTTCAGTAATGCCTCCAACTTGTTCCATTTGGAAGTGTTGCCTGCTGTGAAATAACAGTGATCACTTGAGCCTTAGGGGCTCCCTTTTCTATCAAGTATAGAACATGGCTGACAGGCCATATTTCAAGATGAAATGACCAAACAATGTGCAGCAAACAGCATTTGAGATTTATATTTACACTATCTTCAACGTTTAGAATGCTTCAAAGGATTAACCATTTGCTACAAAACCATTGGACCAGGCATTTTAGTTGGCACATTTTGTACTTGTTAAGAGGCATATTGGATTTTGTCATATGACAAAAGGTATAGGCTGTCGGGTTGTCCCCGTGTTTTTAAAATTGTGTGTGCAGGCTTGGATGCCATGGTCCATATAAAAGTTAGCCCATGACAGACTAACTTAGTAGGGTCATTTCTTTCTGCTTTTATGTAGGTTCTGGGGGGGGTTAAAAAAAAAACTTTATTCACTGGGTCAACTCCCACCATTGTTTTGAGACAGGGTCCTTAGCTGCACCTGCAGCTAGCCCAGCCTTAAACAATAAGTGGGCCACATTTGGATATTGAGAAATGCCATCTCCTCATAACCCTGATGACGTCTTTCCTTTCTAGGGCTGGAGGTGTACAGTAGGAAAGGCTAGCACCATCAACTAACCAGCATAGGACCCTTTCTATCACAGTATTAAGTAGGGAGACCTTAATTGGCGGCCAATGGTTCCCTGCCCTGCTGTCCAATGTGTTTCCCTGGTTCCCAAGAGGGAAATCACAAATCCATCCAGTTCAGACTTTTACTTGCTGATTAAAACCAGGGACCTTCATAATACAGTTGGCTTTGTCATCAGTCTGTCCAGTAGCTCTTTAGGACAGGGTCCTAAAGCACAGAATCTTGGTATAGGCTGGCCTGGAACTCCCTATGTAGTTGAGACTCTCAGAACTGAATACAATCCTGGCTCAGCTCCTGAATGCTCGAATTACAAATGTGAACCTATGCACCTGTCTAGAAGCTCAATTGGGGTGGGGTGGGGGGAATGTGGAACCTGGAAGTACCTCCCTCCACTTGACCTTTCCTTTTTGGGACATGGTCTCTTACTAAATGTGGTTACTCTGTTGGCCAGCAAAAGCTCCAGAAATCTGTCTTCACACCCTCCATGCAAGGGCTCTGGACTTGCAAACACTCTACCAACTGCCTTTTCCCCTGTAGGCCCAGCTGTGATTGAGTGCTGTACTGCTGGCTCACGTCCATACATTAATATCTATTTGATGTCATTACTTCTAAAGTTTGTAACCTGAAAACTCTGGGTAGAGTTGCTGAATGAATGAATTCCTAACACCGAGTACTATCAAATTGAATCAGAAATCTGTTATCAGACATAAGACCACACAAGGACTCTCATTCTGTGGAGGTGTCAATAAATACATGCTAATTTTTTAAGACTGAAGATCTTACTACATATTTTCCATTTAAAATACACTTTAAAACTGTGATGGTGCATGCTAACAAACCAGCACAAGTGGGTAGAGGCAGAATGATCAGGAGTTCTAGTGATTGACTGTGTAATGAGTTCAGGACCAGCCTGGGTTATACAAGACCTTGTTTGGAAAACACTAACACATTTCTCTTCATATTAAGATTAAACTTAAGAGCTACACTCTGGTTTCTTTTCAGGTTGTAGTCTTTTACTCCATGGACTTTAGGGGATATGGATGTAGCTCAGTAAGGATTACTTGCCTAGCGTGTGCAGGCCCTGGGTTCAACCCCTAAATGTCCATGAGTTTGGTTCTAAAGGATCTAAAGTTCTGTTGCTGGGGCTACGGAGATGGCTTAGCCCTGGCTGTTCCTGCATAGGAGCCTGGTTCAATCCCCAGCACCCACGGGGCAGTTCACAACTGTAACTCCTGTCCCATACATGCAAGCAAAACACTTAAAGTACATTAAAAACAGAAAAGTCCTGGTGCTCTTCCATCTAATGAGACTTCTAGCAGGAGTGTCTATAATCAGAAAAGGCGGGGCAGAATACTGCTAGGGACATAGTCACTGGATAATGACTGAGGTTGCTATGGGGTCACATCCTGCTCAGCGCATCACAGCTTCAATGCTGGTGTCAGCAGGTAAATGAAATTAGTAAATGAAATTGAAAAAGCTTCTAGAAGCTAATTGCTAAGTCCACCCAGTCACCATTATTGAGCATTACTAGTGGCTGCATCCATTGACACTCCTTTATTTGACCCCATAGAATTGGCCGCCCAGCTTGGTTCAAATGGTGCATACCTGTAATCCCAGCTCTTTCCAAGGCTGAGGCAGAAGGACCTCGTGTGAGGAATTTGAAGCCAGCCTGGGCTACATAGACCCAATACAAAGTGGAACAAAAGATGGCGATCCCTAGCAGTCTTTCCTGTAGTATTCCTTTCAGTTATAGTGACCACAGTGGTTAATCTTTGACTTCTCCCTGACCTGTCGTCAGAGCTCCTGAGTATTTAGATGGCACCACATCTAAATGGCATTTGGTGCACACAGGATCCCCTGGCACACTCCCTACTTAGGTAATGGTAACTCCCTCCTTAGTTGCTACTGGACATTCTCAAAGATCTTGAGCTTTGTTTGACTCCATTACAGTGAACTGATAGTTACACGGCAAGGCCACTTAGAAAGATGAACTACTTTGGGCTGGGGAATGTGGCTCAGTTGCTGGAATGTTGGCCTAGCACATGCAGAGCCCTGGGTTTGATTTCCTACGCCAGGTAAACCCAAGCACAATTGTGCACAGCTGTAATCCCAGCATTGAACTGGAGGCAGGAGGGCTGTGTAGCAAGGTGGAAGCCACCCTGTGCCCAGCTGAATCAGCACGTGTGTGTCTCTCGCAACTACAATGGGAAGAACGTTTCATGAGTGCCCCACACCATGTTATTTTAGTTGAAACCTTCAGTAATTCTTCCTTGAACTAAGTGAAGTAGAAATCTACTTTCTTGGAACTCCCACTCAGTAACCCTTCCTCCCATCTCCAGAAGTCGCTATTGGAAGGGATGCGCTCTCACGTGTTCAGTGGTGGAATCGGGAGGGAGGTATAATGGATCTGAAGCATGCTTAGTGCCTTAGCAGTTCATCGTACCTAGGAAAGAGTCCTCTTTCTGTGTGAGAACCCCATGTTGCCTGTTCTTGGAAAGATTTAGGCTTCACTTTGAGCCTAAGAATTGAACAGTTAATGTGAAAGACTATTGCAAACGAGAGGGGACAGAGCAACTAGAGAGAGCTCTGCAAAGCAGCGTGTGACTTGGCTGTACTTGGTTGGCGCTTGGAGAAGCCATCTTAACCTTATGTTAAACTTGCAACGTGGAATCAATGTATATGTGCTTTAAGAATTTCATAATTTGGTTTAATGCAGCATATTTTAATACATATTTAATTACTAAATTCCTTCCAGAAGATATATTGCAGAAGATGAGAGGCTTTCTTCTTTAATTGCATTTCAGATCCGTATCTAAAGGAAATGAGAAATACTTTTATTTTTCTTATTAAATTCTTATGAAACCAAATCTCAAAGTCTCAAGCCTTTTTCTTTCATTCTTTTTCCCTTTTCTTTCTATTTTTTTGTTTGTTTTTGTTTTTTGTTGTTGTTGTTTTCCTTTTTGAGACAGGTTGTCCTATGTTGCTATTCCTGACTGTCCTGAACTCACTATGTAGACCAAGCTGACCTCAAACTCAGAGATCTGCCTGCCTCTGCCTTCCAAGTACTGGTGTGAAGGCCACCATGCCTGAGTCTCAAGCTGTTTCTTCCTGGGCTTCTTTTGTTCTTTTTATACAGTATATGCATGTGTGTGTGTGCGTGTGCACGCATGAGACTTGCAAGATGCACACATATGCATGACAGAATGCCTGTAAACACCTGTTGCATCAGTGTCCTACTCTGTCACTTTCCACCCTATTCTCTTGAGACAGGTCTCTCCCCAAATCTAGACCAAGGCTGCCAGGCAGCAATGATGTCCCCACACCCAGCGCTGCTGGGATTACAAATACAAAGATTCATGCCTGACCTTTTATGTGGGTGTTGGGGTTTCAAACATAGGACCTTTTGTTTGCACAGCAAGAATTCATCCAGTTGGCATGTCCCCAGCCTTGTTTTGCTTTTTGAGGTCTCACAGAGCTAAGGTTTGCCTTGAACTTGCTGTTGCTGAAGAACTGTTAATTTTATACTTTTTTTTTTTTAAGCTGTCTGGTGGGAGAATGGCAGCAGGCCTGTTTTTATAGCCAGTTCTGACATTTATTGCTCAATAGCATATTTCTGAATTTCAACCTTCAAATATATGAGTCAAGTTGAGCTTGGTGGCACATATCTGAAACCCCAGCATTCAGGAATCCTGAGGCAAGAGAACCTTAAGTCTGAGGCCAGCCTTGGGCTACATGGGAAGAACCTAGATAGATAGATAGATCGATGGATGAATGGATGGATGAATGGATGGATGGATGGATGGTTAGATAGGTAGGTAGATAGATAGATAGATAGATCAATGGATAGATAGATAGATAGATAGACCCCATGGCAATAGTTTCCTCAAATGTACTTCCCAAGGTTTATTGCACACCATTTGAAAGAGACTACCACAGACTTCATCTTTCTCTTGTTGAAGAATCCAAGACTAGGAAAGAGTCCAGGGCAATGCAAAGCAGCTGCGGGGCCGTGTGCCAGAGCGCTGAGGCCACCACGCCATTTGCAGTGGCTCTGACAGGAGCAGGGTTGGACTCCAGCCTCTCCCTCTCTGAGACAGCAGTGGAGTTGAAGGTCCTGTGTGGTTTTCTCCTGGCCCTGCCACTCCCTGTTTCAAGTTCTGTGTAAGCCGCCATTTCTTCAGAATATGGCTGCTTTTGTTTGCTTTCTTTTATGGCTGTGAGATGCATTCAGCCTACGCCTCAGCATGCCAGGCACACATCAGAGTTTTGTATTAGTATCATGACTGTACACCTCCAAATGGCTACTGGTGGAAATGAGCACAAATAATGTAGGCAAGCAGAAAATAAATAAATATGCATAAAGCTGACTTACCACTGAAAAAGTCTGCTCCCTGCGTATATACTGAAAGTAACTTGAAGAAATTCAGGTTTGATGTTCCAAGTATATGATGTAGTAATATATATAACCATTTAGTAATATCCTGCCTTTTAAGAAATCCTATTTAAACTAGGACTGAGTACTAGCTGGAACTAGTACTCTAGAACTGAGTACTAGCTCAGGATGTACTCATACTCACAGAAGTCTTGTCTTAATCTCATGAGTATGTGATTAACAGGGTTGGGTCACAGTACCCAGTTGCTGTCCTGATTTTGTGTGTGTGTGTGGGGGGGGTGCTGGGGATCAAACACAGAGCCTTATGCAGGCAAGGAGAGTTCTCGATGCCCCGATTTCTTTACCTACCACGACTACTGCTATTCACTATTAATAATGGCCACTGGACTTCTGTTAGCCTTGTAGCCGTCCCTCCCTGAGATTTTACTCATTCACTACTAGGCGTGGTTGCATTTGCACGGGCCAGGTGTATGTGTGGAGGTCAGCTCTCTCCGTCCACCTTCATGTGTGTTTCGGGGACCAAAGCTCAGGTTGACAGGCGTGTGGAGCGGGCGCTTCTCCTGCTGAGGCATCTCACTGTCCAACCAACTCTTGAGGGGAAGATCCAGGCACTTGCAGAAGAGGGCCCCACGGGAGGGCAAGGTGAATGAGACATGCAGTGACTCTGATGTCACCAAGCTGGGTTACAGTGTGTGGTCAAGCAGTCACGGGGCATTTTCCTTTCTCAGGGCTTTGAGATGAGCTGGATCCTGCATTTCATGCTTCATGTTGGAATTGCATACATTGATAAAAGGCTTTGGTTGGGGAACTTTCTTGGGTCACCCTGTTTGTCACCCTGTTTTCTGAAATCATTCATGAGAGCCCATGGCTCTCTCCATGCTGAGAATCAAACGTAGAGCCTTACTTACACTGGATACTTTGGGTCTGAGCTACACTTCCAACGCCTGATTCATCTTTATTATTATTGGGGTGGGAGGGAGAGTTAGGTTTGGTATTGGTTTTTTTTTTTTGAGACAGGCTTTCTCTTTAGTCCTGGCTCTTCTGACTAGGCTGGCCTTGAACTCAGAGATCTGTCTGCCTCTGCCTCCCTATATATATCTTACTGTCTTTATTGGCAAAATTCCTTTTGGGAGATGATTAATTAAGGGACATCATGGTGTCAGTATCTAGCATTCAAAAACCTCTTTTGAGATTTTATTTTTATTTTATGGGGGTTTGCTTATAATATGTATGTCTGACTGTATGTATCCTTCAGTGCTCACAGAGACCAGCAGAGGGGGTCAGATGCCCTGGAACAGGAGTTACAACTAGTTGTGAGCTGCCATGTGGGTGCTGACAACCAAATCTAAGTCCTTTAGAAGAGCAGCAAGCTGTCTCTCGGCTGCTCATGCTCTTCCCTGCTGAGCCTTCTATAGCTCTGGCATTGGCATTTTAGACCCGAACAAGATCACCAGGTTTATTTTTTAACCACAAGCACAAGGAGCAAAGCTTAACTTTATATTAAAGAAAAAACTAAAGCAATTGAAACTAAAAACTAACCTACTGAGGCTTATCATTAGTAATTTTAAGGCATTTCTCCCAGGGATTAATATGTAGCATATGTTTAAGGCCTTTGTAATTCAGGGATGAAGGCTACCCAAAGATTTCTAAGAAAGTCATCGTTTCCTGGCTGTCTCTCCTCACTGGAAACCCTGAAAAGAAGATTGGAGCACAGAGTTTCTGACTTGTAAATGTTATCTGGGAGGTTTCTAAATAAGCCACAGTTAGATAGGAGCCGGCTTTACTTGTGCTGAGCAGGTCTATTTGGTGGCTAATTGAAGAATGTTTTCTTTCATTGTCAGGATTATGAGAATACTGTTGCTGACAATTGTATTTCTTTAGCCCTAATAGAAACATTTTATTTTCCATCAGTAAATATTGATCTAAATTTATATGTATGTACATTGTCTTTTACAGTGTCTATACAAATAAATTTTGTAAGTAATCTACATAAGGTATTTATAACGTGACTTTTGTTTGAGCGGGACCTCATTCCTAACCATGGCTGGCCTGGAGCTGTGGCCTCTTGTCTCTCTAGATCAGGCATTTCCAACAAGAGATGGCCACCCTGGTGCTCCGGGGGTCTTAGTTTTGGGAGGGAGTGTTTTCTTTGGTCATGTTTTTGTTTTTAAGACAGCATCTTATATATCTCAGATAGGCCTCAGACTTGCTGAAGACGACCTTGATCTCTGCAGCCCTGTTTACCACCTGTAAGCCCCGGGAACTACAGGCCTGTGCCACCACACCTGAAGTTTTAAAGTTTATACATTGTTTCATCATCTCTTCCCTCTTTGTATTCAATCACAGCATATAGTCCAAACATGGTCTGTTCTCCCTCTAGACTCCTACTTATCTAGCAATCTCTTAGAACTGGTCATTAGTGTTATTTGTTTGTTTATTGATTATGTGAGAGAGACAGGGTCTCTCTGTGTAGCCCTGGTTTATATCCACTTTGTAAACCAGGCTGGCCTGGAATCCTCAGAGACTCACCTGCCTCTGCATCCCACCCTCACTCCCCTTTTTTAGTACATCTAGCCTGACTTGGATATAAAGGCATAGCTAAGGATCTCCTAGATTCTCAAGTGAACCTAAAGTGACCTTTAATTCAAACTTAACTGGTTCAAAGTTACCTCGGTGTTTACATTTTATTCTAGTGTTTGCCTGATCTTCCAGGAACAACCTCTTTGTGGCACATTTTCTCAGCCTTAGCCTTGGCTGGCTTGCCCTGACCCTGACCTTCTCATTTAAGCAAAACTGGCAAACAAATGTAAAAGGAAGAGCGTTGTTTCTACTCTAAAAAGCCTTCCACTGGGATTTTCAAGCTGCTCTGGAGTCCAAGTGCTTCTTTGAAGATGCCTGTGGCGTTGCTGGCTGTGGGGCTGGAGCCAAGCAGGTGGGGCCTGGGCCCCCGCCAAGCCTCAGTTACCACCGCCTTGCTTTCATCTCCTTGCGCCTGACATTGGTGCTTCCTCTTTTCCTTTCCTTTTCTTTTTTCTTTTCCTTTTCTGTCTTTTTTCTCTCCCTCTTCCTTCCTTCCTTCCTTCCTTCCTTCCTTCCTTCCTTCCTTTCTTTCTTTCTTTCTTTCTTTCTTTCTTTCTTTCTTTCTTTCTTTCTTTCTTTCTTTCTTTCGTGAGCTCAGTATGGTGACGTGTAATCCTGTCTGGAAGGTTGCTGTGAGTCAAGGCCATGCTAAGCTCCGTAGTTCTAAAGACCAGTCACTAATTTAAGAGCACTGGTATGTAATATTAGCAGGAGTAATATTACAGTGGCCTTGTGGTCATGTTCCAGCTTCTATTTTCCATATTTTTGAGATGTTTATTTTGTTTAGTTTTTCAAGACAGTTTCTCTGTGTAGCCCTGGCTGTCCTGGAACTCAGAAATCCCCCGCCTCTACCTCCCCAGTGCTGGAATTAAAGGTGTGCACCACCTCCACCTGGATGAACTTTAATTCTTAAAAGACTCAGTGGTGGCACATGCCTTTAATCCCAGCACTCGGGAGGCAGAGGCAGGCGGATTTCTGAGTTCAAGGCCAGCCTGGTCTACAGAGTGAGTTCCAGGACAGCCAGGGCTACACAGAGAAACCCAGTCTTGGAAAAAAAAAAAAAAGAAGTATTTCTTCTATTCCCGTTTTACAAATGATCACCAAATTTAGACTTAAAATCAATTCAATAACTTGCACAAGTTTAGGATTTGAGTCTGTGTCAATCAACATCAGGTGCACCCCTCACCTGAGGCAGGCCAGGCTAATAAACAGAAATAGCACAGCACGACACAACATAAGGACTGGAACAGGGTGCTGTGCAGCGCATGCGCATTCTGCTGGTATTGGCCTGAAGATGAAGTCTGTGTATCTCAGACTCCAAGGTAACACGCCTGTGGTCCTGTTCATCTCGTTAGGAAGTATCACCTATTCCAAACATTAGTGTTGATGATAGAAAGTCACCAACCCCACACCTGAATCTTACATGTAGTTTTTCCTACATGTTATTTGTTGTGCATAGAATAAAACTCCCTAACTGTATCATCATTCTGACAACCCTTAAATCCAAGAGTTTTATTTTTATATCTCTATACTTGTAACATATACATTTTTATGCTGGCTGCTGAAAATACCTTACTGTATTCAGAGAATAGCTGTTTTGCAAGCTTTGTTTCTGGTGTAATAAAGGCATATATATTCATATATATATATATGTGTGTGTGTGTGTGTGTGTGTGTGTGTGTGTGTGTGTATGGGGGCATATATGTATACTGATATGTAATATATCAGCTGATATGTAATATACATAATATGTAATATATATGCCGAGACCTAATAATTCACTTTTTGTGGTGTGAGGGCTGGGCAGGAAATGGCAGAGAACTTCTGTTTCCATAAGCCAGCCAGGTTCCATCATCCAGACTTCAATTGGACTGGCCTTCATAATTTCCAGTACCAGGATTCTGTGTTCAGGAATGGCAGAGCTGTGGGGTGGGGTAAATGCCCGAGTTTTTCGGAAAGGAACACACCCAACCCCCAGCTGGTTTCCAGCTGCTCTTTGCCAGCAGTTCCTGGGCTGTGCCTGTCTTTCAGGGAAAGCTGGGTCCAATTAAAGGTTTTCCTGTTAGGTGCAAGACTACATGACTCATGGCAGTCACTGCCCCAGAGACTCAGAGAGGCCTAAGGCCGTATTTAGGAACTTGCTGTGAAATTGCCTGTCAGTTCTACCCAATATCTCCAGTCTAATATATATGGAGTGCTAGCAAGTAATTTACCATTTTAAATACAGTACAGATTCATGCCAATGTTGTCATTGTTGAAAACTGGCCTTCAAGTTTCGGTTTCCTTAACCATAGTACCTCATGTGAGCCTTGCCATGGAACCCTTTAAATCCTTGTTCATAAAAATGTTAGAATGTGTCTTAAAATGCTCTCTATGTGAATACAAAGCTTCTTCCTAGCCTTTAATCCCAGCACTTGGGAGGCAGAGGCAGGCGGATTTCTGAGTTCGAGCCCAGCCTGGTCTACAGAGTGAGTTCCAGGACAGCCAGGGCTACACAGAGAAACCCTGTCTCGAAAAACCAACCAACCAAAGAAACAAACAAAACAGCTTCTTCCTAGAAGCTATTTCTGATGCGGTCTCAGTCCACTTTTTTTGCAAATTAGAAATGGCTGGCAGTGCTAGTGGAAAAGTCATAGTGGTGGACGCAGCCACCCCGGGACAACGCTCCAAGCTGTGCTGTGCTTCAAGACAGCTCAGAGAATCACCACCCGCTGAGCAGTGCATGGGAAGTTCAGTGCCTGCTGGTAAGCTAAGCACCTGGAACGAAGAGAAAACAGGGCTGTCTTGCTCTTGGCTCACTGTGGAAGACAACCAGATGCCTTCTTTCAATTACACAGAGTTTTCATAGGGGCTAGAAGCCCACACCAAGTCAAGCTAAAAAGGCCAATGGAGAGACTTCCATGAGTGTAACACACACAGGAAAGATGAGGCCAGGCTTACAGTAAGTGCCGATGAGGAGCAGTTAAGGGTTGGTGAGAAAACATGATCACATCTGCTTTTTTAATTATAATAATTAAAATATTAAAATAATTTAAAATGAGTTAATTTTAATTAAGAAACATAATTATTTAATTATGATTAATTATAAACATAATCCTAAACTTTTACTTCATTTTTTTTTCTTTTGAGACGAGGTCTTATTATGAAGGTCCAGTTAGCCTAGTACTCACTACGTTACCAAGCCTGCCTCAGACTTACTCGATATCTACCTTACCAGGCTTTTCTCAGCCTCTCAGATCCTCAGATTAAAGCAGGCTCTGGCACTGGAGAGTGACTTAGTGCTTAGGAGCACGTGATCTTACAGAGGGCCTGGGATCAATAGATGCATATATAGATATATCTCTATGATTCTCTCTCTCTCTCTCTCTCTCTCTCTCCCCCTCTCTGTGTGTGTATGTATACAAAACACTTATGCACATAAAATAAACCTCTTTTTTTAAAAAGAAAGAAAGAGAGAAAGAGAGAGAGAGAAAGAAAGAAAGAGAGAGAGAGAGAGAGAAAGAAAGAAAGAAAGAAAGAAAGAAAGAAAGAAAGAAAGAAAGAAAGAAAGAAAGAAAGAAAGAAAGAAAGGACGTGCACCAGTGCCCCTGTCTTTATTTATTTTCTTGGCCGAGGGACTGGGTGGGGATTGGCCCCATGGCCTCTGAATGCGAGGCAAATGCTCTCTCACTGAGCTGCACCCAGCTGTTTGTTTTGTCTTGCTAAATTACCTGGCTTTAAACTCTGTCTTCTACAACTTGGGTCTTCCTGAATCAGGAATATAGATGGGTCTGGACCGCTAGACTTGGCTTTACTCTTGATATTGCTAAGTCACTGTTCCTTGAATCTTTTAAGCCTAAATATTCAATGCTCTGCTAGTGGTATTGATTTGAGACAAGTTCTCATTGGTTAGCCCTAGTTGTTGTGGAACTAACTCTATAGACTAGGCTACCCTCAAGCTCACAGAGGACCCACCTGCTCAGCCCCCCTAGTGCTGGGGTTAAATGTACTGGCACACTTACACAAAAAGTCCTGATTCTTTTAAAAACAAAAAGTATACCATAGAGTGTGAAAAGATACATCATAGAAACAAAACTATCCTTCTGAAACAAATTTATAACTGTGTGGCAAGTATCATAATCTAGATGGATGAACAGTGAACTTGCCACCTTTGGAACTGCAATTGAAACACCACCATTAAAGCTGGGTAACAAGGCACAAAGGGCAGGAAAGCAGAATTGGAGACTGACTGTCTTAGAAAAGAAGGGAACCAGCCAACCTCCGTGGTGACAGATGGGTGTGTTAGAGCGAAGGGAAGTAGGCATGTGTGCAAAAATGATGGGGCCAGATGATTACAGGCCACAGCAACTTAACTTGAGCTGGGCAGCCCTGACTGACCCACACCACCCAGCACTCTGGAGGCAGACAGGCGGATTCTGTGAGTTCAAGACCAGCCTGGTCTACAGAGCTAGTTCCAGGACAGCCAGGCCTACACAGAGAAACCCTGTCTCAAAAACAAACAAACAAACAACTTTAAAAGAAACCACAAAAAAGGAAAAGAAGAAGAAAAAAGGCTTGGGGGGTATGGGGATGGGTGGTGGGGTGGGTTTGGTGACACAAAATGTCATCCGAGCCTCAGCGGGACTGAGCGTTCAAGGCCTGCCTAGGTAGCAGATTGCGTCCCTGTTACAGAGAAATAAATAGCCATCTGGAAAAAAAAATGCTGCATGGTCAGAATATTCCCATCTTACAAACTGATAAAAGCCACACTAAGTGTGGCGGGGGCTGGGGGAGGGGGGGAGGCTGAAGTCCTCCCGGGCGGGCACTCCCTGAGGACTCCCTTCTGAAGGAAGCAATTTCTGGTACTCAGAGCAAACTCCTTCAAGGTTGTCTTTAGACCCCCATCCCAAACCAGACGAAGGCTCAGGATGACTAAAGCTGAGCCAACCAATTATAGTGAAGAAGCCTCCAGGTGATAAGGTTCCGTTCCCTGTGGTATAAAACATACACAAACCATTTAGTGTTGTTTTGCGGCCTCTTGAGGTACAGATATTTTTACATAATCAAGTCATTTTGTTTTCTTTATGATTTACATTCCTGATGTCTCACAGAAAGTGTAGTCTCCAATCCAAAATGGTTGGGAATAGCCATCCATTTTCTTTTCAGTATTTCCCCTTAGGTGACCCTGAAAGCCGTTTGTGGGATGTTTCGGCAGTTTATAGGAGGGCAAGCTAGGTTAGAGGGTCCAGGCTCGATGTTTCTGCCTTCATGAGCGTACAAGAAGTTAGATGACAAGTTTGTCCTGACTTCCTCTTTTCCATTACTAATCTTCACATCTGAATTGATCATGTTCAACTTGGATTCTGATTTCCAACAATTCATTTATCTAGGAAGCTGTTTCCCATTTATAACTGAAGAGAAGCCTTGGACAGGGAAGTGAGATCACACTGCAGGACATTAATCGCAAATCACTATCCAAACAACGAGCAAATCCTACAGACGATGAACACGCCACGAGAGATAAGATGTACTACAGAAACGGCCTGTTGCATAGCTTTTCTGTATGCCATGACCCAATAATGGATGGCCCACAGGCTGAGCTTTCAGTCTCAGAAGACCCACTAAGTTGGTTATCTGTTCACGTGACTGAGATTATAGTGTGTGCACTCTCCAAATGAGCCCTGTTTCTTTACAGCTGTATGTTCGCTGTTAAAACTTCATAGTAGCCGGGCGTGGTGGCCCATGCCTTTAATCCCAGCACTGGACAGGCAGAGGCAGGCGGATTTCTGAGTTCGAGGCCAGCCTGGTCTACAGAGTGAGTTCCAGGACAGCCAGGGCTACACAGAGAAACCCTGTCTTGAAAAAACACACACAAACCCCCCCCCCCAAAAAAAACCAAAAACCAAAACCAAACAAACAAATAAACTTCATAGTATCTTTCTTTACATTATTTTAGTGTGTGATTCAAAGGTGCTTTTGACTTCAGCCTTCCCTTTCAGCTCAAGGTGAAGTGCTTCTAAGCAGCCAGTTAATTCCACTCACTTCCTGTGGGAAATGTGGACTCGCATGGTTTTATAGGCAGATGAGGAGGCGTGTACAAATGGCAGCTGTTGCGAGTTTTGTAGAAAAGGAGCAAAGTAAATATTGAAGGGTAAACAGTGGGGGATAATGTTTGCACCTACTACTTGTGTGTGGTGGGGCTATGGGTGTTTTATGGCTTATGCTTTGGTGGCCTTGTGGATTTTAACAGTAGCCTACATTACTTAAATATTCCGAAATAAACATTTGGGGGGAGATATTTACTTATTTCCCATTCCTGACACTTGGGAGAGGGGACGTTATTTGATATATTTACAGTGACTTTATTTTGAGTAAAAACATAATAATGAAATGACGGCAGAGTACTCCAAAGAATCATGAAGCCATTTGCTTATTCCATAGCACTGTGGAATAAACAGAGGGATGGATGGGCCTCAGAAGGCCAGGAAGCTGCCACCGCCCACAGGAAGTGTGGAAAGGTGGGGTCTGAGGACTGCTCACATCCTTCTTCTGGGAAAGAACTGTCTGACAGCAGAGGAAAGTAGAAACAGTGAAAGGCTCCTGCTTTTAGCCAGCGTCGGAGGGGGTTTTCCGCTGTGAGCATGGCTGAGAAGCTGCAGGAGTTTGGGGGAGATGAGCTGGTCTGTGACAGAGCAGCCTTGGGCGGGGTCATTCCTGTCCAGACCTCCAAGTTTGGCGTTTGATTCTGGGATCTTGGTGGTAGTTGTACAGGTGAATCCACTGTATGATCATTCATCAAATTCTATATTTAAAATTTGTGTGCTTTACATTTCATTTTTTTTTAAAAAGTAAACTTGACAAAAAAAAAAAAAAAAAAAAAAAGGAACCAGGGAAACTCTCCTGCCACAGTCCCGGGAGCACGGTCTTCCTGTAGCACCCTGTGGCGACCTCTGCTTCCTGGTAACTGCCACCGTTGGATTCCCCAGAGCCATTCCCTCCAGTCATAGCAGTCATGTCCAAAGTTCAGGGACGGTGGGTGAGTGTTAGGGAGGGCCAATCAGAGTCCTTGTGTTGGAGTCCAGAAAGATGGGAAGAAAGACTTGGGGTTACCATGTTAATCCCCGCACACATTTTTTTTTTTTTTAAATCTTGGCTGCTTATAAATTTAAAAATCTGCAGAGTCAGGAAGTCATTCTTGTCAGTCTCAGATCTTATCACGCCTGGTGTGGTGCCAGGCAGATGCGGCTGCCCTCGGCCCTCCTGCACAATCCTGATAACACTTTGGCTTTTTTAGCCAGAGCAGGGGAAATGCCCCTGAGGTTCTGCTTCTTTCAAAGCAATTAGGAACCTAAGAAAGGTCAAATCTTACACTGGAAGAAGATTTGTTTTTATTTAGAAGGCTTTCTGACTCCATAACCAATTACACGGATGACAGGATAGTATTTTCTGTGCGCCCTCTGTGGTGGGGGCCCTTTCCCAAACCTCCAACCTCTTTGGAGTTTCCTTCTCTAAGTCTCCACTGCTGTTTGGTGACAAGCCTGAGTGTTCTTTCTGAAAGGGGTGGTCATCGCAGGGATAACTGGGATGTATTTACTCTCCGTAGGCCTGAAAATGAGCTCACTCGTCTCTGTTGGTCTTGTGTGGTTTCCTGAATCCATTTCGAGGTGTTCACACTATCACGACAAAACAAAACAAATGCACAGAATTCAGTTCTTACTGCCTTAGACAGAAGAAAGAAAAAGAAGACAGGAAGAAAATAAGAGTGGACACAGTGCTGTGTGTATCTAATCCTGTGTGTGGGTCTGTGTGAATGTGTGTGTGAGTGTGTCTGTCTGTGTATGTGAGTGTGTGTTTGTATGTGTGTGTGATTGTGTGTATGTATGTGAGTGGGTGTATGAGTGTGTGTCTCTGTGTGTGAATGTGTATATGTATGTATGTGTGAATGAGTGTGTGTGTATGTGAGTCTGTGTGTGTGTGAGGGAGAGAATGTGTGTATATGTATGTATGTATATGTGTGTGTGTATGTGTGTGAATGTGTATATGTATGTGAGTATGTGTGAGTGTGTATGTGTCTGTATGTGTGTGAGGGAGAGAAAAAGAGAAAGAGAGGATGTGTGTCTGTATGTGTGTGTGTGTCTGTGTGTGTGAATGTGTGTATGTGTATGAGTGAGTGTGTGTGTCTGTGTGTGTGAGGGAGAGAGAAAGAGAGGATGTGTGTCTGTATGTGTGTGTGGGTGTGTGTGTGAATGTGTGTATGTGTATGAGTGAGTGTGTGTGTCTGTGTGTGTGTGAGGGAGAGAGAAAGAGAGGATGTGTGTCTGTATGTGTGTGTCTGTGTGTGTGAATGTGTGTATGTGTATGAGTGAGTGTGTGTGTCTGTGTGTGTGTGTGTGTGAGGGAGAAAGAAAGAAAGAGAGAGTGAATGTGTATGAGTGAGTGTATATGTGTGTGTGTGTGTGTGAGGGAGAGGGGGGGTTGTTGCACAAGCCATGTACCTACATTCCCCAGATATCAGTAGTATTTAATATTTTTTTCCTACCATAAGTATTGTGGTGGTTTGAATAGGATGGCCACCATAGACTCAGGTGTTTGAGTTGTTGGAGAAAGTATGTCACCGTGAGGGTGGCCTTTAAGGTCTCCTATGCCCAAATTATGCCCAGTGTGGCACACAGTCTCTTTCTGCTGCCTGTGGATCAAGAAGTAGAACTCTATGATTCCTGCCATGATAATGGACTAAACCTCTGAAACTATAAGCAAGTCCCAATTAAATATCTTCCTTTATAAGAGTTGCTGTGGTCATGGTGTCTCTTCACAGCAATAAAACTCTATGACTATTGGCAGGAAATGACTGTGATCCCAGCACTTGGGACACTAAGGCAGAAAGGTCACAAATTCAAATCAGTCTGGACTCTGAGACAAGGAAGGAAGGAAGGAAGGAAGGAAGGAAGGAAGGAAGGAAGGGGGAGGGAGGGAGGGAGGGAGGGAGGGAGGGAGGGAGGGAGGGAGGGAGGGAGGAAGGAGGAAGGAGGAAGGAGGAAGGAGGAAGGAAGGAGAGAAGGCAGGCAGGCAGGCAGACAGGAAGACAGGCAAGGTGGTCTACCTGGTTCTGGGAAGGTGATCATAAATCTGTTGGGTTTCATTCATACTTGTTGTGGTTTGTGACTTGAATTGTTTTGTTGTACTCTGTGCTCTTGTCAGCTCCAGGGATGAGGATTTGTCATGATGTAAATGCTTATGTCCCAGTGCACAGCATGGCATTAGGAACAGGACCTTTGAGAGGAAAGTTGGTGCTAATTCCTGGCCAAACTCTACCCCAGTGCACACATTCAGTGCCTTTACAAGGCAACCCAAGAGAGCCTCCTTGCTTTGCTCATCCGAGAACACATCTCCAGAGCCAGATGGTGGCACATGCCATAATCTCAGCTCTTAGGAGGGTCAGGAGTTCAAAGCCATCATCAGCTGTAAATTAGAGACCAGCCTGGACTACATCAGGCCCTGTCTCAAAATAACTGTCCCTAACCTCAGTCACAGCAAACAGCAATAACAACAGCCCCAGAAATTCCTGGGGCCTTCATTTGGACATCGGAGTTCCAGAATAAGTTTCTGTTGTTTATAAATTATTTAGTTTGTGGCACTTTTTTTACAGCAGCCAGAATGAACTAAGGCAGTATGTGATATTTTGTTTAAATATTTAAATGTCGCCAGGCATGATGGCACACGCCTTTAATCCCAGCTCTCGGGAGACAGAGGCAGGCGGATTTCTGAGTTCGAGGCCAGCCTGGTCTACAGAGTGAGTTCCAGGACAACCAGGACTATACAGAGAAACCCTGTCTCAAAAAAAAAAAAAAAAGTCATGATCTCTGACCAAAAAAAAAAAGTGAAAATATATCCAAAATTTGAGGGCTGCAAGTTGTGGTACATACCTTTAATCATAATAATTGGAAAAGGTAGGGGCAGGAGGATCAGTGATGTCTTGGATCCGAAACAAGATCTCTGTTTGTTTGTATCTTTGATGATGTGTTGACAGTCCATTCACTGCTATGACATGATCTGCCCTCTCAGCCAAGTCTCCCAACCAAAAAAAGCCCAGGACCAGATGGGTTTAGTATAGAGTTCTATCAGACCTTCAAAGAAGACCTATTTCCAATCCTCCTCAATCTATTCCACAAAACAGAAACAGAAGGTACGCTACCCAATTCATTCTATGAAGCCACAATTACTCTGATACCTAAGCCACACAAAGAACTTCAACAAAGAAGAGAATTTCCCTTATGAATATCAATGCAAAAATACTTAATAAAATTCTCACAAACCGAATCCAAGAACACATTAAAACAATCATCCATCCTGACCAAGTAGGTTTCATCCCAGGAATGCAGGGATGGTTTAATATACGGAAATCCATCAACGTAATCCATTATATAAACAAATTCAAAGACAAAAACCACATGATCATCTCGTTAGATGCGGAGAAGACATTTGAGAATTACAACACCACTTCATGATAAAAGTCTTGGAAATATCAGGAATTCAAGGCCCATACCTAAACATGATAAAAGCAATCTATAGCAAACCAGTAGCCAGCATCAAAGTAAATGGTGAGAAGCTGGAAGCAATCCCACTAAAATCAGGGACTAGACAAGGCTGTCCACTCTCTCCCTGCCTATTCAACATTGTACTTGAAGTCCTAGCCAGAGCAATTAGACAACAAAAGGAGGTCAAGGGGATACAAATTGGAAATGAAGAAGTCAAAATATCACTACTTGCAGATGATATGACAGTATATATAAGTGACCCTAAAAATTCCACCAGAGAACTCCTAAACCTGATAAACAGCTTCAGTGGAGTAGCTGATATAAAATTAACTCAAACTAATCAATGGCCTTTCTCTACACAAAGGATAAACAGGCTGAGAAAGAAATTAGGGAAATGACACCCTTCACAATAGTCACAAATAATATAAAATACCTTGGTGTGACTCTAAGGAAGTGAAAGATCTGTATGACAAGAACTTCAAGTCTCTGAAGAAAGAAATTGAAAAAAATCTCAGAAGATGGAAAGATCTCCCATGCTCATGGATTGGCAGGATTAATATAGTCAAAATGGCTATCTTGCCGAAAGCAATCTATAGATTCAATGCAATCCCCATCAAAATTCCAACTAAATTCTTCACAGAGTTAGAAATGGAAATTTGCAAATTCATCTGGAATAACAAAAATTCTAGGATAGCAAAAAAGATTCTCAACAATAAAAGAACCTCTGGTGAAATCACCATGCCTGACCTCAAGCTGTACTACAGAGCAATTGTGATAAAAACTGCATGGTACTGGTACAGCGACAGACAGGTAGATCAATGGAATAGAATTGAAGACCTAGAAATGAATCCACACACCTATGGTCACTTGATCCTTGACAAAGGAGCTAAAACCATCCAGTGGAAAGAAGACAGCATCTTCAAGAAATAGTGGTGGCTCAACTGGTGGTCAGCATGAGGAAGAATGCGAATTGATCCATTCTTTTTTTGTTGTTTTGGTTTTGGTTTTTCGAGACAGGGTTTCTCTGTGTAGCCCTGGCTGTCCTGGAACTCATTTTGTAGACCATGCTGGCCTCGAACTCAGAAATTCGCCCGCCTCTGCCTCCCGAGTGCTAGGACTAAAGGTGTGGGCCACCACGCCCAGCTCAAATTGATCCATTCTTATCTCCTTGTACAAAGGTCAAGTCTAAGTGGATCAAAGAACTCCACATAAAACCAGAGACACTGAAAGTTATAGAGGAGAAAGTGGGGAAAAGTCTCGAAGATATGGGCACAGGGGAAAGATTCCTGAACAGAACACCATTGGCTTGTGCTGTAAGATCAAGAATCAACAAATGGGACCTCATAAAATTGCAAAGCTTGCCAGGCTTGGTGACGCACGCCTTTAATCCCAGCACTTGGGAAGCAGAGACAGGGGGATTTCTGAGTTCGAAGACAGCCTGGTCTACAGAGTGAGTTCCAGGACAGCCAGGGCTACACAGAGAAACCCTGTCTCAAAAAAAAAAAAAAAAATTGGAAAGCTTCTGTAAGACAAAGGACACTGTCAATAAGACCAAAAGGCAACCAACAGATTGGGGAAAGATCTTACCAACCCTAAATCACATAGGGGGCTAATATCCAATATATATAAAGAACTCAAGAAGTTGACCTCCAGAAAACTAAACAACCCTATTAAAAGATGGGGTACAGAGCTAAACAAATAATTCTCAACTGAGGAAAACCGAATGGCTGAGAAGCACCTAAAAAAAATGTTCAGCATCCTTAATCATCAGGTAAATGCAAATCAAAACAACCCTGAGATTTCACCTCACACCAGTCAAAATGGCTAAAATCAGAAATTCAGGTGACAGCAGATGCTGGCAAGGATGTGGAGAAAGAGGAACACTCCTCCATTGCTGGTGTGATTGCAAGCTGGTACAACCACTTTGGAAGACAGTTTGGTGGTTCCTCAGAAAACTGGACATAGTACTAGCAGAGGATCCCGCAATACCTCTCCTGGGCATACACCCAGAAGATGCTCCAGCTGGTAATAAGGACACATACTCCACTATGTTCATAGCAGACTTATTTATAATAGCCAGAAGCTGGAAAGAACCCTGATGTCCCTCAACAGAGAAATGGATACAGAAAATGTGGTATATTTACACAATGGAGTACTACTCAGCTATTAAAAAACAATGAATCTATGAGATTCTTACACAAATGGGTGGACCTGGAGGATATCATCCTGAGTGAGGCAACCCAATCACAAAAGAACACACATGGTATGCACTTACTGATAAGTGGATATTAGCCCAGAAGCTCAGAATCATTTTTAGAAGGGGGAACAAAATACCCATGGAAGGAGTTACAGAGACAAAGTTCGGAGCAGTGACTGAAGGAAGGACCATCCAGAGACTTCCCCACCTGGGGATCCATTCCATAAACAACCACCAAACCCAGACATTATGGCAGATGCCAACAAGAGCCTGCTGACAGGAACCTGATATAGCTGTCTCCTGAGGTGCTTTCCCAGTGCTTGACAAATACAGAAGTGGATGCTCACAGATCATCCATTGGACGGAGCACAAGGTCCCCAATGAAGGAGCCAGAGAAAGTACCCAGGGAGCTGAAGGGGTCTGAAGCCCCATAGGAGGAACATCAATATAAACTAACCAGTACTCCCAGAGCTCCTTGGAACTATACCACCACTCAAAGAAAACACATGGTGGAACTTGTGGCTCTAGCTTCATATGTAGCAGAGGATGGCCTAGTCAGTCATTATTGGGAGGAGAGGCCCTTGGTCCTGTGAAGGCTCTATGCCCCAGTATAGGACCAGGAATGGCAGTGGGTGGGTTCGGGAGCAGGGGGAGAGGGAGGGGAGGGGGGATTTTTGGAGGGGAATCTGGGAAAGGGGATAACATTTGAAATGTAAATAAAGAAAATATCTAATATTTTTTTTTAAAAAGGAAATAAATACAATTGAGCCACCACCACCACCACCAAAAAAAAAAAAAAAAAGCTATCCCAGGCTTTACACAGACTGGCCTGCCAGCTCTAAGTTGGACCCTTTAGTTACTTGTTCTCTGAGTTGGCTGCACCATCTGAAGATGCCAAGCCAAATGTACATATTTTTAAATCAGGTGCCAGCTAGTACCCATTGTATATGAGTATTGAATTATCACACTATACCCTAGTGTGGCAGTTCTCAACCTGTGGGTCATGGCTGCTTTGGCAAACCTCGATCTCCAAAAATATTTACATTCCAATTCCTAACAGTAGCAAATTGCAGTTATGAAGTAGAAACAACAATATTTTATGGTTGGCATTCACTCCACCATGAGGAATTGTATAACAGGGTCAGGCTGTCGAGAAGCTTGAGAAGTGCTGCCCTAACATATTGCCATTAGTCTATAAATACTGAGAAATCTGGGCAGTGAGAGGCTCAGGGGGTAAAGGTGCTTGCCTCCAAGACAACAGCCCGAGTTCAGTGCCTGGATCCACAGTAAAAGGAATGAACAAAGTCACAAAAGTTGTCTGGCTTTCCTGTGTATGCCATTGTACACAGGTGTCTGTGCACGTGTGTGTGAGTGTGCCAGTGCACACAAACAACAAATTAACATTTTAAAATAAATATGTCTTGCAAGTCTTGTCAGCTATATCCAATTACCCTAACTAGTGATTTTCTGAGTGGATCTGGATTCCTGGAAACTTGATAAAAATCCAGGTCCATAGGTCGGCTGGTCGGGTCCACTGGTGTGGAGGGTAAGCTTAGCTGTCTTTGCTGTCCCAGGTGGGCCGTGTGAGCTCCAATGATGCACCAGCAACAAGATCCACCTAGAAACTGAGTTCCTCTGAGCTGAGGAGGCTTAGCTAATCTTGGTGGGGGAGCCGTCTCAGGCTGCAGTCATCCCGTAGGGGAATCTGTGGTTGACAGTTCTTGCATACACAGTTCAATCATTTGTTGTTCCTGAGAGTCACCAGAGGAGGTGTTGGGGTCCTTGGGAGAAGGCATGGTTGTGCATATGGGAACAAGACACATTTATTCAGGGTTTCTTCTGCCCCAACACCAGGTCTCACTATGCAGCTCTGGCTAAAACCCTCCAGGCGGGCCAGACTGGCTCCAGTTGCAGAGCGGTCCATTTGCCCGTACTTACGGAGTCCTTTGGTTAAAGGTGTGTAGCACTGTGCCACCTGGTCTGGGTTTTTATAAAAGGCTGGCCTTGAACTGGTGATCCTCTTGCCTCAGCCTCCCAAGTTTCTTTTGAACTACTTATTATCACTGTGTATATAGGGTTTAGAGACACATGTGTCTGACAGTCTGTGTACAATGAAATGGATTCGTTCCACATTTCCATGAGTTCTAGGGATGAAACCTGGGCTTGTGTGGCAAGGCCTTTACCCACCAAACCATCTCAAACACCTGGGAAGCTGATCTCTAAAAGGTGTATTTTGGAATTGCAGAGATGGCTCAGCCATTAAGAGCAGGTACTGCTCTTGTAGGGATCCAGACTCCCAGCACACATATCTGAGGCCTGAAACTGCCTTAACTTACTCGAGAGGACCTGACACCTCTGGCCACGGTGGGCACTCACATGCACACACCACCCCACCCTAACCCAACCCCACACACTTACACTCAGCTAAAAATAAAAAGGGTTGGTTTTTTTTTTTTTTTCTGAGCCCCAGTCAGAGGTCAGGCAGACCCTTTTGAAGACATGCAAGAAGCCAGCCACAGTTTTTCTCACCTTGAAATATAAGACTGCAGGGCACAAGATTTGCATGCTAAATAGTTAAAGCGGTGCAAGACAGTAAATGACCACACTTATAATTATAATTTTGATGTTGTAATTAATTTGTGGTTAATTAGCCAGCGGTGTGAAAGAATAGAACATTTGTGGTTAGACAGGCCTAGAGACTCCCTTAGCCTCAGGCTTCTTTGAGTGAATTCTAGAAAAGGAATTGGGGTTCTGCCTCCTCTTTCCCAGTTGAAGTGGTGTGGGCAAGCCAGCGATGTCTTCAGCCTGTGGTGTTGCTCACTGCAAATCTGGGCTCACATGACCACTGATGACGTCTCAGCAGCTCTGGGGACCTGATCCTGAAGAAAACTTAGAGTCACCATGACAGTCCAGTAGACACTGCTCCTGGATACTGCCGTTCTGGGATTGAAATGCGTGCATTTGGTCTGAATCTGTCCAGAGGAATAGGAGAGGGATTGTGGGTACTGAATAATCCCCAAGTCTCTGAAGGAAGGAGGGGAAGGGGGAACAGAGAGGATTTAGTTGTAAGAAAAGCGAGATGGGGGAGCCCATGGCAAAGACCTGGGAACTTCACACACTCACACACGTGCATGCAAACATGCACAAATACACCTGTGTATGAGCACATATGCTTTCACATCACCAATGAACGGATTGTATCACAGGATCCACTATGCATTCCAAGTGTCTGCTGCAGCCCTGCTCTCTTGTGTCCCTGGAAGCACCGGTGTTCCCTAGCTTGGTTGCTGTTCTGTCTACTGTTCGACTTTTCATCCTTGCCAGATACAAAACACTATATAGGTCAGAACGTGTGACAATTGAACCTGCCGTGTCATCATGTGGCCAATGTGCTTTGGAGCCAAATGTGGGACCTGCAGACCTGTTAGGGATAGAAACCTTCATGCAATTATTTTTCCCCCATTTACATGATTCTGGGACTAACACGCCCTGTCCTTACAAATATCCAAAGAGTATTCCGATCTTGGTACCAGGGTAGGTGCAGTCCTTCATGGCCAGCTAAGGCTCTGAGATTGGCTCCAGCCAGGTAAGGAGTCCAGAGCAGACTCCAGCAGCAACTGCCGCAATGTAAGTGATTACAGGGGAACAAAGTAAAGGTCACCAGGGTGCTCAGTTATATTAAAGATCCCCTTCAGTCAGCCTGGAAACAGACTGGGATATTAGGTATATTACACAGTATCAGATGACACTGGGACTCAGGAGATGGCTCCATGGGTGAGGTGCTGTCTGTGTGAGCAGGAGGACCCCAGCAGCCATGTAACAGGATGGCATTGTAAGCCTAGACTCCCAACACTCGGAGGCAGACAGGAGGATTCCGGAGACTTGCTGCCCAGAAGGTATGTGAACTCCGGGTTCTGTGAGAGACCCTGACTCATAAACTGAAGTGGAGGTGGAGTGGTGGTTCCTGCATGCAAGACTAGTTCAATCCTCAGAGCACACATGGTGCAAGAAAAGAACCCACTCCTGGAGTTGTCCCCTGGCCACCATGTGTGTCCTGGCCCCTGTGTGCCTGCATGTGCACAAAATAGATTTTTAAAATATTAATGTGTAAACTTTCAATACTCGTGCAAAGGCTCCAGGCGCAGGCCTGACGGGAGGCAGTGAAGGAGGGAAGAATACACAGACACACAAACACACAGACACAAAAGCTGGGGTTGGAAGCTCTTCAATGGAGAAGCCATAGCACCCAGGAAACTCGTAGTGCTTATAATATTGGACTGAACAAAGGTTGTTACATCAGATAAACCAAGAGTTGAAAGGTACGGTATGCTGGGTATATAACTGAGTGTCTTAGTCAGGGTTTCTATTCCTGCACAAACATCATGACCAAGAAGCAAGCTGGGGAGGAAAGGGTTTATTCGGCTTACACTTCCATACTGCTGTTCATCACCAAAGGAAGTCAGGACTGGAACTCAAGCAGGTCAGAAAGCAGGAGCTGATGCAGAGGCCATGGAGGGATGTTCTTTTCTGGCTTGCCTCCTCTGGCTTGCTCAGCCTACTCTCTTATAGAACCCAAGACTACCAGCCCAGGGATGGTCCCACCCACAAGGGGCCTTTCCCCCTTGATCACTAATTGAGAAAATGCCTTACAGTTGGATCTCATGGAGGCATTTCCTCAACTGAAGCTCCTTTCTCTGTGATAACTCCAGCTGTGTCAAGTTGACACAAAAATAGCCAGTACAACTGAGCAAGGATGCACCCTTAGCTAAGGTCAGGAAGAGTCCCCTCTGTAGGGAGCAGTCGCCAGGCTGTGAACATCTTGGAGGGAGAAGGCTATGGTGGACATCTTCTGCACACACTGTCAACATTCACACTTAGACCAGGAGGGAAAGTGTTGCCATTCTCCCATGGGTCTGAGGCTTGGGTCTTGGACATGGCCGTGCCCATGTCAACAGCACACACTCATTCTAGACTTTACTCATGCAGGCTTCCTAGGCTTTCTGCTTTCTGCATAGTGACAGAGGAAGACACCTAACTCTGACATCTAGCTTTTACACTCACATGCACCTGCCTGTACATGCTTACACATACCCACACACATGCATGCCTATGCTCATACATGCTCACACACACCCACATGCATGCATGCACTCACACATATCCACACACATGCTCACACACCCCTACACTCTACGCATGCACCCTGTGCCCCACATACTGTGATGTTAAGAGCTAACAAAGAGACTGTAGATCAGAGCAGTCACTGCGGACATGCTGATGGAGCTGAACAACATTGGAAAGTCTTCCTGAGCAACAGCAAATTCACATGTGAGTTTCTTAAATACATGGACTTCTTGTTTTATTTACTATTATTGCTATTGTTCCAGGACTGGGGATTGAAAGTGTGTACCCAGCCCTCTTTTTACTTTCTATTTGGAATTGCCGCCGCCTTCCTGACTTATCTAGGCTGACAACTTGAAGAACTTGTTTCTCTCCTACCATGGAAGGGGCCCGTGGATTGAACTCAGGTCTTCAGGTTTGGCAGCAGGAGTCTTTACCAGCTGAGCCATCTTGCTGGCCTACGCCTATAATTTTGTCAGAGAAAAGAGCAATGCTGTTTCTGCCCTGAGCTGTCTAGTATATCTCTACAACACTGAGACTTAGAAACAATCTCTACTGATAGGTGTGGCATTTTTTATCACAAGAAGTATTTCTTGACATCTCACAGTGAGCTGTGCCGTGGAGTTGAAGATTAACTTGTTTAGGAGATTGTGCTGCCCAAAACACCAGACAACAACGCAAGTAATAAAGAGGTGGCCGGAGCCTCTGATGTGCATGACAACCTGGCTTCTCCTGCGCTTGCCTCTAGAAGCTTGGTTAACTCTGCTCCCTAGACAGTGGTTTTGTAGTATTCTCCATGCCGATACGCATAGGACTCCTTTATAAGGAAGTCAGGAATATCTGTGTATGTGCACACAAACCTGAGGGACTGTCCCAGTGACCACAGACTTCCCTTTCAACCTGCATCAAAAGGATATTTTTCTTCCCATTCCATTTCATCCTATCCTGCTCTTTAATTGTCTGGTTCCTTCCATTTTGTGTTGTTGTACCTTGTTATTTGGGGACAGGATCTTATTGTGTAGCTCAGACTGGCCAGGAACTCACCATGAAGTCCCCAGGTTGGTCATCATGAGCCTTCCTGCGTGTAAGGATTATAGGATGATCAAACCCACTCCTCTTTCTTTTCCCTCCCTCCCTTCCTCCCTCCTTCCTCCCCCCACCTCCCTTCTTCCCTCTTCTTCCTCCTTCCTTCCCTTCCCCATCCCTCCCTCCTCTCCCTTCTTCCTCTCCTCCCCTTTCTTCCTCCTTCCTCTCCCTCCCTCCTCTCCCTCCCTCCTTCCTTCTCTTCCTCACTCCCTTCCTTTCTTCTTTTCATGCCCCCCCACTTTAAAGACAAAGTCTCACTACATAGCTCTGGCTAGTTTAAAACTTATTGTGTTGACCAATCTAGTTTCAAACTCACAGAGATTCCCCTGCCTCTGTCTCAAAGACTGCGGTTTTTCAAGCCTGTGTCACCACACCTGACAGATGTTTGTTTTTAAAATGACAAAATAATCTAGGTTTCCTTCCTAATAGATAGATATACATGCAAGATAATATATTGTTCTGAGTTGTCCAAATAAGAAAGAAAACTCCAACATGTTCTCAACTGTTTACCCCAAATATTTCCTTTCCTCCTTTAGTGTTTGCCTAGTTGGAGTCAAAGAGGAGTGGAGAACAGGCCAATCAGAAGGCCTTTCTGGAGTACTCCCCATAGAAACAAACATTCAGGATTTAAAATGTGTATAAGCTCAAATGTCTCAGAAATACATATATGATCATATTATGTTTAAAATTGATACATGACAAATATTTGGATTTTTATATGTTGTCTAAAAATTATCTCCCTTGCTCTCCATGGGCATGGTGTGCTTCTGGAGCAGGGTAAGAACATTATACTTGAGAACAATAGCAAGTGCCTTTCCCTTGCTCAACACACACCTTCTTGGTTGAAAACCAACATTCAAGTGCATCATGGAAACCTGTTCAGAATTTAGTGATACTATGTTTCCAATACTAATGCAAAAATGTATTAAGTTCTAGTGAGTCCTTCTCTTAGCATGACTAAGCCAAGAATGACTTCTTGAGACAGATGAGCAGAACTCAAGATGCAACCAGAAAACCCAAGTGTAAGTTCATTTATGTTTAATTCCCATTAAGTTGGTATCTCTGTGGGAGCACCCTGATCCTGCGTAGGTGTGGTCCTCCCCTTGCTAGCGCCACACTTCCTAAGAGCGCCATGAGGGGGTGAGGCGTAGCTTTATGTTCTTCCCTTTATGTGCTGAATAGTATGTGTATGCACATGCGCTTGCCAGTGTTATTGCACTTATCATGAATATTAATTTTCTCTGTACAGTAGTAATGTTGCCACAGCTGTCACCACTGCCACAGAGGCTGTCACTGATGACATGGCAGCTGTTTTTTGTTTCCTCTTTTCTTATCCCAAACTTGCAATCCTCCTGCCTCAGTCTCCCAAGTATTGGGATTACAGGTGTGTATGGCCACACCTGGCATATTATATTCTTTTCTCCTCCCCAACATAGCCAAGAATTGTCCCTAAAGGCCAGGATATTTTGCCTCTAGCTCCACCCCATGGCACAGTACTCAACAAATGCCAATAATCTCCCTAGGATGCTGCCATTGTTTAGACAGTGACATGCAAATGTCAATGGTGACATCTAAATCTTTATATGAGCCTAAATATTTTCAAAAGCAATTCTTTTTTAAAAAAACGTTTTTAAAGACTTTTTCTTTTTAATTTATGTGTCTGAGAGTTTTGCCTGAAAGTATGTTTGCGCATCATTTGCATGCCTGGTCGGAGGATGTCAGATTCCCTGGTGCTAGGATTACATAGATTGTTGTGCATGACCATGGGTGCTAGGAACTGAACCTGGATCCTCTACACGAACAACAGATAGATGCTCTTTACTGCCGAGCCATCGCTCCAGCCCCAAGGACTTTTTTAAATGGGTATTTTTTTTTATCAACTTATTCATGACTGTGGAAGATTTTATTTCCCAAAGTTAGCCACTACACTATATGCATTTCTACAGGCTATTTGAACAATGAGAAGTGATGTTCTTCCCATCAAGTGGTAGGAGATGTACCTCTTCCTCTCCAACCTAGACAGGCCTCCGTGGCTGCCTGCCAGCTGTTGGAGATGAGACAGAATGGCTTCCGAGGTAAAGCACAGGATGCATGGAGCTGAACTTACCAACCTGGGACATTTACTCTTGGAACCCAACGTATAGGTAAGGAAACTACACGGAGAGGCCATATGCAGATGCTGAGTGAGGCTCAACACATCAGGTGCCAGATTCAGCAGTGTGTTTTCAGATGCCCTTAGCTCCTGGCCAGCAAGACACCTTCCCTTCCACTGGGCAGAGCTAGGCTATCCTGCTGAATCCTGTCCAAAATGCACATTCAAAAGCAAAGTAGAGATGGCTATTGTTTTAAACCTTTAGGCTTAGGTAGCTCTATGGGCTTATTGAATAACAACAGACAAAGGCAACATGTCTGATGGGTTCACTTGCTACTCAAGATGTAGCCAAGCATTCTGCAGGGGCCTGTGCCATACTTTCCCCTTCCTGATTCTTGAAAGTATTCATTTTACAAAAAGACTTGTTCTAAAAATGATTTAGATGCATATAAAGAGTTAATGTCACTGTTGGCATCTGCATGCCTCTATCTAAACACTGGCAGTGTCCTAGGGAGAGTACTGGCATTTGCTGAGCTCTGTGCCAGGGGCTAGTGTCCAAAGTCAATATCCTTGTCCTTAAGAAAAAACATGGCCAAATGGAAGTTCAACTGCAACCAGAAGGGTAACCGCACACCTAGACAAATGGGCCAGAAAAGTAACCAGCGCCCACTTAAATGTTGTTGAAATACTAAAATATGAATTTATGATAGGTGTGTGTGTGTTTACCAAAAAATCTTTAGCACATGCATTCTGCCTGGCAAACTCTTCTAACATGGGGTGTTAATTATGTTTAGGGTGGGTACACTGGCCTGTGAATCCAGAACTTGGGAGGCAGGCAGAGGCAGTCGGATCTCAGTGGGTTCAAGGCCAGCTTGGTCTTAGAGTAAGAGTTGTCTAAGAGGAAGAAAAGCAACACAGATGACAGAAGTGACTCTGGGAATTTGAGGCTGTGTGTCGAGGGACTTGGTTTCTGTTGCTGGACTTGTCCAAGAGCTCAGTAACCAGGGTGACACACTGAATTCTGCGGCCGTGAAAACAGTCACACGGATGGAAGGGTGGGCCGCATGTGTAGATGAGTCAACCAGTGGTGGCTGTGTGGACACAGACGGCTTGCTTTCTTAGGAAATTATTTGTGACAGTGAAATTAACTTTGAGGATTTGAAGGTTGGCAAAGATTTGCAGACTTTTTTTTCCCCTTCTCATTCTTTATTTATGAACTGCCAAGTTCTTTTGAGAGCACAACAGTGCACTTTTATATTAACAATGAAATACATTATTTGGGAGGAAGCAATGAAGAATGAGATTGAAGAAAGCAGCTCGAGACTTATCAACAGTCTCGATCTATGAAACCCCTGCAGCGTATGACCTTGAGTAACTCTGACCTGAGTCTGTAATGAAGACACCATGTAAACTGTTTCCAACGAGAAAAAAAAAAAAAAAAAAAAAGCCAGGCGTGGTGGCGCACGCCTTTAATTCCAGCTCTTGGGAGGCAGAGGCAGGCGGATTTCTGAGTTCCAGGCCAGCCTCGTCTACAAAGTGAGTTCCAGGACAGCCAGGGCTACACAGAGAAACCCTGTCTCGGATAAAAAAATAAAAAAAATCAAATCTATTTGAGTCCAATTTTTCTTTATTTCCATTTTAGCCAAACTATTTTTCTAAGGTGAGAAGTTGTTATATACAGCCCAGGCTGTTCTAAAGTAGCCATTCTCCGGCCTTAGCCTCCCAAGTGTTGGGATTACAGGTAAGTGCCCCTTGTCGGTTGCCAAGCTAGCCACTTTAGACTTTGAAAAATGACTGTTATAATACAAGCTATTACTTTGCATGCCAACCTTAAAAGTTAATTAAACAAGAAAGAAAATACCTGTTAATTGGACAGCTGTCTTTGATTTAGGGTAACAAGACTTCATGCCTCAGACATCAAAGCAAACCAATGTGATTCTTTCTTTCTGTCGTGTTGGAAGTGTAGGAGAGCCATTCTGGAGAACACCCTACGGAGTAAAAGGAGTCAGATGCTCCTGAAGCTGCTGCTGGAGTCCTGCTGAGCTGGGCAGCTCTCCTCACGGAGAATAATTACTAAGGGCAAAGCATTGACAACAACGCATGCGCAGACAGATGTCTGTCACAGTATGCTCTCAGTTTTAAAGCAGTCAAAAATCAAAGATGGCCCAGAATATTACACTAAGAGTAAAGCTTACAAGGGTAAAGAAAGTTTAGCAAAGTTTAGGTGAAAGAAAAAAAAATGAAGACAATATATTAAAAAGCTAACAGAAACTTGAAACGAACCAGTGAGGCATGATAATCTCAACCTCCCTGGTTATAAAAAGGATTTAAAACCATCATAAACATTTAATGCTTGAATCCATTGACTGAGCACGGCCCGCATACAGGAGACGATGTGCATTTTGAGTCATAAGTCCAAAGAAGTGACTTACAAATATGGAGAGAGTTCTGACAAACAAGAGACATAGATGTGATGTCTACTTGAAAACATAGTTCTCTCATAAGTGAATTCTACACCATGTGTCCCCAGAGCCTGCCTACAGTTTTTCACTTAGTTCTTTCAAAATCTCAGTTCTTCAGTCTGGAGGTTAAAAAAAAAAGACATTCAGAAGTAGGAACACGTACTTTGTTTATGTCTGAAAATATTTTGGAAGTAGTAAATACACAGTTAAAACTACAAAGCCAATTTTGGAGAGGGGCAAAGTGAGGATCCATTCACACCTGGAGTTATGAAAGAACGCTGCGTGGAGAAGGCTGGCTTCCGGGGGAAAGGCTTTCCAACCACGGAAAGAACGTCAGTAAAGTCTAAAGTTAGATCGATAGCATCACAAACTTCATGGCAAAGTGCTGATATCAGTAAAGATGTGGTTACAGATTAAAAATTGACTCTGGCTCAGGGGAATTCGTAAAGAAGGGACTCAGTGCACTGTGTCTGCTTACAGAGTCACGTGGGTGGCGCAGCAGCAGGCTGGGGGGCCGGGGTGGGGGGTGCTCTCTCTGCAGAACTTGGGACACAAGTTAAGACTTTAGGCCAAATCAGAAAGTTGTCCCTCTACCCTACTTAACCAAGCTTAATCTTTGATGACCCTGGGTGTCTTCCTCACTGTTCTATTGCTGTCAAGAGACACCATGACCAAGGCAACATAAAAACAAAATCAAAAACATTTAATGGGGAGCATTCTTACAGCTTCAGAGAGTTAGTCCACGGTCCGATCGTCAGGACAGAGCGCAGGGCAGCAGGCAGGGAGGGGCTGGAGTAGTAGCTGGGAGCTTCCAAACTCCCAGTCAAGGAGCGAGCGAAGCGAGCGAGCGAGAGAGGACTGGGGAGAACTGGGCCTGGTGTGGCCTTAAATCCTCAAAGCCCACCTGGAGTGACACACTGTCTGCCTCAAAGCCTCAAGTCATAATCCTTCAAAACATTCTACCTGGGATCAAGAATTCCGATATCTGACAGCCATTGTCATTCTAAGCACCATGCTGGAGTTCTTGCTCAGTATACACCTCTGCTTTTGTGTTGGTGGTGGGGATTTTGTTTAGTTTCCTTTGTTTTTTGAGACAGGGTCTGTAGCTCTGCCTGTCCTGGAACTTACTATGTAGACAAGGCTGACCAAGAACTCACGGATCTCTTCCTGCCTCTGCCTGCCTCCCAAGTACTGAACTGGTTGTATGCCACCACAAACACCTAGGTTACACTTCTGTTTTAAACATAATTTCAGTTAAGAGTAATATTTGGGCTGAGGTGAAATGTGTATGGTGGTCTTTGTTTATTTTTGTTGTTTGTTTTGTTTTGGGACAGGGCTTCTCTGTGTAACAACCCATCTGGGATTCAAGGCGCGTGCTACCATACCAAACTAAAAAGTTTTAAAACTATTCTGTTTGCTAGTGTTGGAGGTGCACTCTGAAGGCAGGGCTAGATGGATCCTTGTGAGTTCGAAGCTAGCCTGGTCTACATATCGAGGCAGCCAGCGGTACATAACGAGACCACACCTTAAAACAGGAAGCAAAGTTTCCCTTCTTCTTCCTCCACCCCAAAAATAATTACAATAAAATTTGTGTTCTGAGTCCTGGCCATAGATATATGACTCCACAGTAAAATGTCTGCCTACAACGTACAGGGGCCTGGGTTTGATTCCCAAGGCTACCCCTCAAAGCTTCTGTTTCCTTCCTAAACATGAAAACGAATGGCCCCATAATTCCACCTGGGCTTCATCGTTCGTATTTGCTTTTAGTAGAAATGAAAGCAGGGACAAGCGACACAGTGTGTGCTTTGCTGGAAGACGTTCTCTATTCCTGAAGAGTATTGTAAACATTTCAATAAACCCATTTCACAGCCCTGGGACATGTCATTTACTTGTTGAGATGGTTATAAGATATTCTTCACAAAGAAGGGAATTGGATGAAACAGGCCAGTCTCCATTTATCTATTTTTCTCGTTGACAAAAAATACAGACTGGAATTTTGTTTGGTTTTTGGTGTTTTGAGACAAGGTCTGTCTCCCTCTCCCTTTCTTCCTTCCTCCCTCCCTCCCTCCCTCCCTCCCTCCCTCCCTCCCTCCCTTATTTTTGAAACAGAGTCTCACTGTGTAGTCCTGGCTGGCTTCAAACTCAGTGACCTATCTGCTTCAGCTTCCCAAGTGCTGGGATATGTGGTGTGCACACCAGGTCAGACTAGAGAGTTTGTAGCGAGCCTACTTCTACCTTCCAAGTCTTCTCCTTTCAATGTGCACTGCTGTGCCCAGCTCAGAGTACTTGGTAGTAAAGAGCATCTTGTTAGCACACCCTTTGGAACTGTTCTTCTGTATATATAAATGGTGCTAATCAAATTTTGCTCACCATTCCTGCTATAAAATACCCCACCCCATAAACAACAACAACAACAAAAAACAATGGATATTGGACTTTCAGACATTTTCAGAGATGGTTCCCAAGATGAGGAGGCTGGTGTATGGTCTCCTTCAAGGCACTACAAATAAGCGCAAGTTTGTCATTCACTGTAGCCCAAGAGCAGAATCTGAGCCCAGAGCATTACCATGATTCACAGGCGAGCTGAGTGCCTGATTCACGCCTACTTTCCTATTGACAGTAATCCTCCTTAATACCTTAATTGTACATTATACTTCTAGTGGAATTAACCTGGAAAACCTCTAAATTGTGTAATTAATTACACCCACATTCTAATACAATAGTTTATCATGAAGCCTGACAGCCCCCCCCCCCCCCCCGGCAGAAATCCAGCACGGGGGTCTGTCACAGGTACGTGGTGAAACCTCTCCAGTTTCTGGTGTATGTGTGCTAGTTGTATAAATTACATATATTTTTGCTAAAAACAAAACAAAACAAAACCCTCAGGGTTAAGTCAAACATACGCTGTTTTCCTGGGACACCCATGCTTGGAGAGGAAAGGAAACGGAGGTGAGAAGTTCTTTCAATTATTTTCTCCTGTTTCTGCAAACATTTCCAAGTGTGAGTGAAGAACTTCCATGGGCACATAAAATTGGTTTATGATGAGTTAAGAATAAAATGTGTTGTTTTGCTTCTTACTATGGAGTTGCTGGATCTTTGTTAGCATATACTATGGCGGTCACAAAGGTAGATATGTACCTCAAACTGTTTTGAACAGAAAACGCCCCTTTAAAACAAACAGTTTCACTGAGGTAAAATTTACAAGTGATGAAATTCACTTTTTAAAGGGTATAATTAAGTGACTTTAAGTGGATTTATAGAACTGTAATGTCATTACCTAAGTCCAAATTCCTAGCACTTCAGTCTCAAACACATCTTGTCCTCTGGCTGCAGAGGTGGAGAGCGAGCGCCTGCTGCAGCTGTAAGGGCTGGGGTTCAGGTCCTGGAGGCAGGCAGGGCGGAGACAGGAGCACTGCTGGGCTCCTTGGCACCTAGCCTAGCTGAGAAGAATGAACTGTGTGTTTAGGGACAGATTCTGCCTCAAAGGAATAGGCAGGAGATGATGGAGGAGAAAAACCCAGCCCCTCCTCTGGTCACCTTACACACAGGTACAAGGACACATACCTGCGCATGGTCACACAAACAAACCTCTAAAAACATAGAAAGATCTTATCTCTTTATCACTACCAGCTTTCCCCATGTTAGGCCTCAGAGAACCACAGTCTTTTTCCTTTTTTTTTTTTTTTTTTTTTTTGGTTTTTTGGTTTTTTGAGACAGGGTTTCTCTGTGTAGTCCTGGCTGTCCTGGAACTCACTCTGTAGACCAGGCTGGCCTCAAACTCAGAAATCCGCCTGCCTCTGCCTCCCGAGTGCTGGGATTAAAGGCGTGCGCCACCACGCCCGGCGTCTTTTTCCTATTTTTATACATTTATCTGTTTTGGAGGTTTTATATATAACTATATCCACTACATTTCCTCCTTCAGAAAGCATGCTATTTTCTTTCTGAGGTTCATCCATAAACTTAGTAAAATGTATGGGCACCGTGCTTCTCTTGATTGCCAAGCAGCATCCATGCTGACCGGCCCCACCCATCAGTTCGGGGTCATCTTCTGGCTCCAAGGACAGCTCCCCCGTGAACATTCAAACATAAGCCTCTGTGTGGAAACATATTCCTATCTGGTTTTAAAGGTTAAAAAAGTGTGTGTGAGTGTGAAAGAGAGTGTGTGTGAGGGACAAGTTGTGTGCTTGAGAGAGAGTGTGTATGTGTGTACGTGAATGTGTTGGAATTACTGGCAGCACATACCCAGTTTTCTGTTTACTTTCTTTTTTTTTTATTATTAGTGTGTGTTTGTGTGCTTGGGCATTTGTGCCATAGCGTACACGTGCATATGGAGATCAGAGAAGAACTGGATGGAGTTGGTTCTCTCTGCCAACGTTTCTGTGCTTTCTGGGAACCAAACCCGTGTCACCCAGCTTGCCTTGTAAGCACCATCATCTGCCCAGCCATCTCATAGGTCTGCCTTTCAATTATTCCTTACTACCGTGAGGGTGTGTGTGTGTGTGTGTGTGTGTGTGGGTGTGTGTGTGTGAGAGAGAGAGAGAGAGAGAGTCAGTCCATGGACAGCATGTGACTTTGCAGAGTCGGCTCTCTTCTTCTGCTCTCTCTGAGTTCTGCAGACCAAGCAGGGTCACCAGGCTTGCGATGCTGAATCTGCGTCACCAGCCATCTGTTGGCCCCTTATTCTCTTTCTTTGTAAACTTTTCTCTTATCTTTTTTTTAACTTTCTTACTTGTATCTTTTTAAACATAAGGTTGTTGTTGTTGTTGGTGGTGGTGGTGGTGGTGTACATACACTTGTGAACAGTGAGGGCAGGGGTGTGTGCCATGGTGTGCCTATGGAGGTCAGAGGACAAGGGTGGGGACACAGGCATGTGTGCACCCATGTTCCCATGCCTGGCACAACTTTTAAATGTTGACAAAGTCGGACCTATCTCTAAACAACAAGACTTGCATGGTTCTGCTGTGCCTATACAAGTCTCAAAGACAGCGTCCCCACGGTGTCTGTCCAGTGATCTTACAGTTTGGTTCTTACACTTGGAAGGGTGATTCACCTGAAACTAAATGTTGAGGGGCTTGCAGCTTAAGTACGCATATCATGCGCAGGGGGAAAGCCACCCGTCCCTTGCTGACCTGCTTTGGAACCTTTGTGGAAAATCAATTCAGCTCCACTATGATGATGCTGTTCTGACTCTCCAACAGCAAAGCTAGAAACTGTTTCCCCAGTGTCTTTGTTTGTTTTACAGAGCAGCCCTCTCCCCACCATCCAGGGCTCCCACAACAGCTCTAAGGCTCAGACTTCTGGCATACTCCTTAAACACTGTTCTGGCCTCTCACTTGGATTTTTGTAAGCTTGAGATGTTAAAAGACTGAGTGCTGTGTCTGAAGCCACAGAAATAAAGACAATTTCTATTAATTGACTTCAAGGACACCTCACAATGTGGCTGGGAATGTGGCTCAGCAGTGTTCTTATCCAGCATGCCTCAAATCCAGGGGTCCATCCTCTTCACCTCATAAATAAGGAGGGGAACACAGGCCCAGGATCTCCAAGACCTGGGGAGACTGAGGCAGGCAGACCTAGGGAGACTGAGGCAGGCAGACCTAGGGAGACTGAGGCAGGAAGATTGGTAGGAGTTCAAGGGCAGCCTGAGTACACAGCACATAGGTCAGCCCATTCCTACCAGGAGAATTCATCTCCAAGGTCACAGACCTAGAAAAGACTGAAAGTCCCCAGTACAGATCCTAGGGCAATCACTGCCTCACCAGGGACAGGGACAGTTCGTTTGCAGTGAGCAGCTGCAATTTAGCTAGAGATCCAAGGAGGCTGAGTGCTTTGCCTGTGTTTCCTTCTGCTATCCCTAGATAGCAGAATTCTGTTATTCCTAGAAAGAATTCTTTTCAAAACCATATTGAAACAGCATACTGTCTTACAGATAGTCACATACGAAAGTTAAAAACACGTGACTTTTGGGGCCTGGCAAACACAGAAGTGGATGCTCACAGTCAGCTATTGGATGGATCACAGGACCCCCAATGGAGGAGCTAGAGAAAATACCCAAGGAGCTAAAGGGGTCTGCAACCCTATAGGTGGAACAACAATATGAGCTAACCAGTACCCCCCAGAGCTCGTGTTTCTAGCTGCATATGTATCAGAAGAGGGCCTAGTTGGCCATCATTGGAAAGAGAGGCTCATTGGTCTTGCAAACTTTATATTCCTCAGTACAGGGGAGTGCCAGGGCCAAGAAGTAGGAGTGAGTGGGTAGGGCAGTTGGGGGGGGGTATGAGGGACTTTTGGGATAGCATTGGAAATGTAAATGAGGAAAATACCTAATTAAAAAAATGAAATAAAAAAAATACGTGACTTATTTTTTTGGTGTTGATGTGTATTTTGTTTGATTGTTTTTTAAATTCTCTCTCTCTTTTTTGGTTTATTTATTATTTACTTATTCTCTTTACATTCCACTCACTGCCCCCTCCCAGTTACCCACTCCCACAATCCTGCCCCCTTCCCCTTTCTCCTCTGAGTGAGTAGGACCCCCCTGTATATCCCCCCACCCTGGCACTTAAGTCTCTGCAAGGCTAGGGGTTTCCTCTCCCACTGAGGCCAGACGAGGCAGCCCAGCCAGAAGAACATATCCCACATATAGGCAACAGCTTTGGGGCAGCCCTCCGCTCCAGTTGTTCCAGACCTCATGAAGACCAAACTTCACATCTGCTATATATGTGCAGGGAGGCCTAGGTCCAGCCTAGGCCTAGGTCCAGTTCTTTGGTTGGTGTTTCAGACTCTGAGACCCCCAAGGGTCCAGGTTAGTTGATTCTATTGGTCTTTCTGTGGAGTTCCTATCCCCTTGGGGACTGTTTTAAATTCTTGTATGCCAAATAAAAATGTTTAGCATGCCGGGCAGTGGTGGCGCACGCCTTTAATCCCAGCACTTGGGAGGCAGAGACAGGCAGATTTCTGAGTTCGAGGCCAGCCTGGTCTACAAAGTGAATTCCAGGACAGCCAGGGCTATACAGAGAAACCCTGCCTCGAAAAAAAAACCAAAACCAAAACCAAAAAAAAAAAAAAAAAAAAAGTTTGGCATAAGAGAATTAAGAATGGGGCTGGCCAGATGGTTCAGCGGGTAAGAGCACTGACTGACTGCTCTTCTGAAGGGCCTGAGTTCAAATCCCAACAACCAGCCGTAATGAGATCTGACGCCCTCTTCTGGTGTGTCTGAAGTCAGCTACACTGTACTTATGTATAATAACAAATAAATCTTTGGGCCGGAGGAAGCAGGGACCGATTGAGCAGAGTTGACAGGAGCAAGTGGGGCTGACTGGAGTGAGCAGAGGTCCTAAAATTCAATTCCCAGCAACATGAAGGCTCACAACCATCTGTAGAGCTACAGTGCACTCACATACATAAAAATAAATACATCTTTAAAAAGAGAATTAAGAACGGCTTTTTCTCTGTGTAGACAGGATTCTGACTACTTCCGTTCTTGCTACACTTTTAAGTTAAACGTTCATCTTAGCTTAGTTCTCATATTCTTTTCTTAGCCGAATTTTAGGAACTGGCCAGCTCAGAACTGTCTTGTGATTTGCTCCTTTATCGCTTGGCTTTCTGAAACTGCTTGGTGTGTATTAGATGTCAGAAGATCCCCCAGAGCTGCTTGGAAACTTATAGCTGCTTCCTTGAGATGGACTGTGAGCATCGTGGCCTTTGCTGCCCTGCGTGCATGCCCGGTGCCCTGAGAGCACGTTCTCAGAACGCGAGGTGCTAAGTGATTCGCGTTAAACAGTGACAACCTCAGCCCTCCCTGACCTTGACCTCTCTGGGTGCGGGGGTTGGATGACGTCACAGTCTGCCAGCGTCCGAGTCGTGGTTCAAATGTGGCTTCAATTTCACACAAATGCCAGGACCCTTATGTTGTCTCTACCGACTGTGGGCAGAGCTCCCAATTCTGCTGTAGAGGTTCTCAAAGTCCCCAGTGCCCAGCTGCACAGCCGGGGGTGGGGGGTGGGGGTAGGGGGGAGGGGGGGGGGAAGGTACCAGAGCTGGGGGGGGGGGGGTCACTGCAGGCAGTTCCCCTGGAACCAAAACTAAGGGACAGACATTTGCATATCTCCTCCAGGAGTATCAAAGTCTGGAAGATTTTCCGCCCCAAAGACCTGCCCTAAAATGAACCTAGAAAGCTATTTCCCAGGGACTAACTAACCTGAGGCTCCGTTCCTCTACAGGAGCCAGAAAAAACGGACAAAAGGACTCCACTCCAGAGCGCATTACTTTTTAAGACACTTGGTTAAGACTTTTCTGAGATTAGAGAAATTGGAAACTAATATGTTTGAAGTCATATATAAAATCGATATTGTCAAATGCAGGGGGATGGTTACCATAGGATCAGTCACTGCTTCAGGTATTCATCGTTACTTCGAGAAAGCTTCCGTTAAAGAGCCCCGCTGTGCAGATACAGTTGAGCCGTGGAGATTTCCCTGTGGCGCTAAGGATACCCCAGCATACCACAGAGCTACGGATTGCATATTCATGGTAAAAATGGCACTGAAAAGCCATGGATGGAACACACCCCCACCCACCCCCACCCACCCCCGCAGAAAGTGAATGGTAAATCTGTACTTCCACTAAGTTGATAATAGTCGGTTATAAATTGGTAATTAAGTCCTTTTACTCGTCTCTTCACAGTTCCATTTCTTCTAAATCTTGCAAAGAGGAAAAAACAACCCATTGAACCTGAACCTGTCTTGACCCCAGTCCCTCAGACGGCTCGTGGAAATTGCCAGAAGGTGAGTAAATCTTTTAAGAGTCAACCTCTGGTTTCTGTAGAATTGGAGCGTGAAAAGCGAGGTACCTGGAGGTGAACCAGGCTTCAGAGCGTCCTTTGGAAAGGCCAGAGAAGTTTCTGTGCGATGGTGTTTACATAGGCTAACAACCTTAGTCTGTTTGAAGCAGAGCTCAGCCTCTGTATTGGACTGCGCTGGGGAAACCTCACACTTTCTCTACCCAAGGAATTGAAGTTTATTCCAAGGGTAATTGAACCTGAACTCCCAGTGTTTGTTGTGCCTAGAAAACTAAAAAGAACTCTCTTGTTTAAGGAGCTGTGGTAGATTAAAGATGTCTGGGGAGTTTTAGCTGGCTAGCATCTCCACCCCTCAGAGACTGACTTATTTCTTCTTCCCTTGCCTAGGGACCCAGGCTGGGACTGTTCAGTGACCAGGAGACCACAGACTAGTGCTTAACAGCACTATCTCTGACTCTTTGGGATGCGTATTCTACCCTACAGAGAGCTGAGGTTTCCTGTCTAGAGGACAAGGCTCAGCCTCCAGCCTTCTGGGGAGCTAACAGATGCCTCCGGCTCCAGCCACCTTTTCAAAGCTACCACAGGGCACAACTCTGAATGTCTAATTGAGCCATCAATCCACTGAAGCTAGAAAGCAAATGAAAGTGGTTGTCATTGGAAGCTACCGCGTATGGGCAGTTTGTTACAAAGTAATAAGGAGTAAGCTGGAGTGGGTGGGTTGGGGAGCAAGGGGGAGGGTATAGGGGATTTTCTGAGAGGAAACTAGGAACTGGGATAGCATTTGAAATGTAAATGAAGAAAATATATAATAGAAATAAATAAACATTAAAAAAAAACCAGAAAGCAAGTTTTTTGCTGTCACCTTTGTTTTTTGTCTACTGGGAAAGGCTTTGCTTTGTGGGAAGCTCTGCAGAGAGAGCTTTTGCCTGCCCTGTGTACTGTGAGTTGCAGAAGGCAGAAGCGAGAGTTCTTAGAGACGTTGACCTTCGAGGCCTAGGCTGGGCCAACAGGAGAAAGCTGATAGATGCTGTGTATAAAACCAGACAGGCCGACTGCAGTACTGAGGTTGTGAAGGTTAAACGGAGAGGGGAAGAGAGAATGACAAAAATAGATGCACAATTATTCAAATAAAATGTTTACTCATAAGCCACATAAAATGGTTTAGCCTACTCCATTTTTGGAAACGGTGTCTAGAAATAATACCCTTTTCATGCCTTAGGGTTCCCTCTGAACAAGTCCTTCATGAGAAAGTAAATAAGAATTTTCTCTTTTTTTAAAAAAATAGTTGTTGTTGTTGTTGTTTTGTTTGTTTGTTTGTTTGTTTTTTTGATTTGGTGAAACACAGATCTTCCTTCACCGAGGCATGTGACAGTTACACTTAGAGCCCTTGGCACAGTCGTGATGACTCACTTACACACTGAGAGAGACACCCCAGCACACCTAACTCTCTCATCCACAGACATAAGTGCTTTCAGGCCTGGAGCCTCAGATAGGATGCTTTTCAAATCAGGCAACAGGAAGAATTTTTTCCAATCTTTATGCTAACAGAATTACTAAGGACAGAAAGGTGTCTATTTGATATCAATCTCCCTTTTGTAAGATTTTAAGAATTCTCTAGCCTCATGAATTTGTATAAATGTTCTAGGGCTTATTAAAATTAAAATTTTCATCATTAGCCCTTAAGAAAGTAAGACTGGGTGGTGCAGAAATTGTGGGAGTGGCCAACCAATGACTGGTCCAGCTTGAGATCCACACCATGAGAGAGAATCTACCCCTGACAGTGTCTGGAGGGCCAGGAACCAGAAGGTGGAGAGCCCAGAGACCTTAGATAGAGCTAAACATGACTGGCAAGAGAAAAAGGAAAAAGAAAAAGAAAAAAAAAGAAAAGAAAAGAAAGAAAAGAGAAGAAAAAGAGAAAAAAAGAAAGAAAGGAGTGATTCTCAATGATACTCTGCTATACTCATAGATAGGTGTCTAGCCCAGTTGTCATCAGAGAGACTTCATCCAGCAACTGATGGAAACAGACACAGAGACCCACAGCCAAACATCAGGTGGAATCCTACTGACATGAGGAGGAAGCTTTGTAGAAGCCTGAGGGGTCAGGGACACCACAGAAAACCACAGAACGTCCTAGGGGCTCACAGAGACTGAACTGCCAGCCGGAGAGCCTGCATGGGACTGACCGAGGCCCTCTGCACATAGGTTATGGTTGTGCGGCTCCTTGTGGGAGTCCTAACAGTGGGAGCCAGGGCTGTCTCTGACTCTTGCCTGCTTTGGTGACCCTATGTTCCTACTGGTTGCCTTGTTCAGCCTTAATACAAGGGGAGGTGCCTAGTCTTATTGCAAACATGTTTGTTTGATATCCATAGGATTCCTGCCCTTGTCTGAAGAGGAAGAATGGATGGGGGTACGGAGAATATAGGATAGGTAGGGGGAGGGACTGGGAAGAGAGGAGTGAGAGCTTCGGGTGAGGGGTAAAGCAATGATGATGATGATGATAATAATAATAATATTTTTCCTTTTAAAAATCCTAATCTATACCATATACTCTTTTTTTTTGTTTGTTTGTTTAAAGAGAGAAATGGTTTATTTGGTAACAAGGAATAAAAAGAAATTCTTTAATTCTTCTCTCTTGTGGAGGTTGGGCTGCAGTGGGCAGATAGACGGCGCCACACAGGAATGGCTCCCTCAGACCAGATCTGCTGAGATGCAGACGCCATAGTTGCATATGCCTTCTAGACAGAGGGGCTGGCCTCTGTGCTCTCTGGGGTTTCAGTGGTCGCGGCAGTTTCCTTCTTGTCCTCTGGCTTCATGGCAGGAAAGAGAAGTACTTCCTTGATATTGTTGGAATCGGTGAGAAACATGGTGAGCCGATCGATGCCCATGCCCCAGCCGGCTGTGGGGGGCAGCCCGTATTCCAGGGCAGTGCAGAAGTTCTCGTCTATGAACATGGCCTCGTCATCACCGGCAGCCTTGGCCTTGGCCTGCTCCTCAAACAGCTGCCGCTGCCGCACGGGGTCATTCAGCTCAGTGTAGGCACTGCATATCTCCTTCTTCATGACAAACAGCTCAAAGCGCTCCGTGAGACCCTCTTTGGAGCGGTGCCATTTGGCCAAAGGACTCATGATCTGTGGGTGATCACAGATGAAGGTGGGACTGATGCATGTCACTTCGAGGAACTCGCCAACGAGCTTATCAAGGAGCCTGGCTGTGGTCCGAGGTGGGGGGCATTCAACAGCTTTTGCAACACAAATATCATCAAGAATTTTTCGAGTCTCTTCAGTTTCAAAGAGACTGGTTTCTGGCAGCTTCACACCTAGGGCTTTCTCAAGCTCTTCTACCATGCCGATTCTTCGGAAGGGTGGGGTGAAGTCGACCTCGTAGGCTTGGCCTTCCGGCCCATCTGGGTGGTAGGTGATCTTGTAACTGCCTGTAATGCTCTTCACCATCCCTGACAGCATCTTCTCTGTGATCTCCATGAGGTCATGATAGTCTGCATAGGCCATGTAGAACTCACAGGTGGTGAACTCAGGATTGTGAGTCAAATCAATCCCTTCATTCTGGAACTGGCGCCCAATTTCATAAACCCGGTCAATGCCACCAACCACCAGCATCTTGTGGTAGAGTTCTGGAGCAATTCTCATATACAAGTTCATGTCCAGCTCATTGTGATAGGTGATGAAAGGCTTGGCCACAGCTCCCCCGGGAATGATGTTCATCATGGGAGTTTCGATCTCTAGGAAGCCCAGCTCATCCAGGAAACTTCTTATGTATGTGATGATCTTAGAGCGGACGATAAATTTCTGCCTCACAAAGTCGTTCAGGATCAAGTCCAAGTATCTCTGACGATACCGTGTTTCCTTGTCTTTGAGGCCAAAGTGAAGATGAGGCAGCATGTGCAAGCAGGGGGACAGCAGCGTGATCTCCTGGGGGATGATGCTCAGCTCGCCCTTCTTGGTTTTCCCGGGATTGCCCTCAACTCCAATTATGTCTCCCCGGCGCAGTTTGTTATTGATATGAACAAATTCTTCCTCTGATTTATAATTCCTGGAGTTGGCCATGACTTGTAACTTGACCCCCTCTCCTCGCAGGTCATAGAAGATGAGCTTCCCTCCAGAGGCCCTCTTGGCATGGATGCGGCCTGCCACTTTGAGGGTGACATCAGTCAGGTGGTCCCCAGGCTGCAGGTGACTATATTCTTGGATGAACTGAGTGAGTGAGATGTCCACGTGGAACTTGTGTGGGTACGGGTCCTCCCCAGTGACCTTCAGCTGCTGGACGGCTTGACTTCGGATCTTGTAGTATTGATTTGGGTCCAGAGTCTCCTCCTCAGCGCCCACGCCATTGTCAGCCGTGTGGTTGGGAGCGGAAGCAGGCTGGTTTAGCTGTTTCTCACTCAGCTCTTTCTGCTTGGCCTCCTTCTCTGCCAGTTTCTTCTCAGCTTTCAGACGCCTCTTCAGCTCATTCTTGCTTAGTTTTTGCTCGCCATCCACTCTGACTTCACTCTCCTGCAGCGTGGCCATCTTCCCCCTATACCATATACTCATTAACTTCCCGGATCTCTGATGGGATTTCTGTTCATCGTGCTTTGGGTTGATTCCTCATCACTTAATCTCTCTGACGGTATGTGTCCCGAGCACTGGAGTATATGTCTTCAATTCAGGATTAAAATAAGTTACTCACTCGCCTATTCAACTCTATTGTCTCTTTCGATGCCTTTTTTTGTATTATCTATCAACTAAAACACTGTTCTCTGTCTTTGATCACTGTATTATTTATTATATAATAAATATATTTCCTGTTTAAAAAGAAAGACTGAAAGCAATATTTGAAAAATAAGGCTTGTGCTACTTCAGATAAATATGTACATTTTTATGTGGTAAGTAAATGAGAAGAAATTAGAAGACTTTTAAAAGATCTATTTTATTTAATTTTGTGTGTGTGTTTCTCTATGTGGATACTCGAATGTAAGTGGATGGAGGATGTGACTCTGCCAACCAAACTCTAGTCTCTGGGAGAGTATTCATACACATATGTTTATGTATATGATATGTATGTATAGTCTGTGTGTTTTTATTTTATGTGCACTGGTGTTTTGTCTGCATGCATGAGAGGGTGCCAGGTCTGCTGAGACTGGAGTTATAGACAGTTATGAGCTGCCCTGTGGTGCTGGGAATTGAACCCTGGTCCTTTGGAAGAGCAGTCCATGTTCTTAATCATTGAGCTATCTCTCCAGCCCCTGGAAAATATTCTTAATAAGCCATCCCTTCATTCCCTAAAAGACTTTTTTAAAAGAGAAATTTCATGAGACACAGAAGGGAGTTACCTGGCTGTGTACTAAAAATGTAAAACTGAGTTCAATTTTCATAAATAACAACCTGTGGTTGAGACCACTTTATGGCCCTTAGGTAGTGGTAACAAGACTATTCTCTCAAAAGTCTTCAAGGAGACTGGACATATTGCTCCGTGGTTAAGAGCACTAGCTGCTCTTTCTGAAGACTAGGGTTCAATTCCCAACACCTACATGGTGGCTCACCACCATCTATAATTGCAATGTGTATGTGTTGGAAGCGGGGGTGGGTGGTCTGCTACCCTCCTCTGGCACAGGCATACAGTGGTGCATAGACATACATTCAGGTAAAAGACCTATACATACACAAACTTTTAAAAAGAATAAAATAAAATAAAAAGGTCTTCAACAAAACTTTATGTGGTGATGGAGGCCCAGAGAGAGTCTACCGAGGAGTGGTTCAAATCCACATTGTTCCCATTCCTCCTTTCATTAGAATGCTACTCTGTGATTTCTCAGAGTGCCCCATTTCTGTGCTGTACAGCTCTCTCACCAGAGGAAAGCTCATTGTACCTTATGGTAGGCAGCAGCTTAAACTTTCTGGTAAGCCAGCCTCCTCAATGCAGATGGATTGAGACTGAGACCAAGCCTACCCATGAGGCCCAGGTCATCCAAAGCCATGCCTGCTTGAAACATCAGTTCTATGGTCTCATGCCAGACTATGCTATATGTAAGGTACCCATGTGAGTGAGATCAAAACTGGGTTAGGACCCCACCATGTTCGCTTCTTCAGTGCCTTCTTCCCGCTCGCACCTCCATGGGAGGCAGCCTACAGCATGGGGAGTGGTTGGGGATGTACAGACAGGACGGCACCTGGACAGGGAGTTCTGACTGTGTGTGACCCCAGGCCAGTCACTTTATTTCACTGGTTGTGGTGGGGATTAGATAACCTCTAAAGTAATAGGAGAAACCACAGATGTTTCATAGAATCATGAAAGGGGGCTCGTTGTCTCTTCTATTTTAAAAAGAATACACTATCCTTGATTGCATTTGAGCTAAGTCGGCTTTCCTTCCTTCCTGCCCTTTAATGCAGCAGTGAGAGGATGGCAGGAAGGAGTCATGGGTGAGCAATGTCCTACCTCATAGCACGAGAAAAGGATTATCAGATTAGGGCTGAGGAGAGTGGAGAATGCACCTTGGATACCTGAGTAACCACAAAGGGAGGAAGTGAGTGTATTCTCGAGAATCTGGAGGTAAGGGTCTGCAGAGTTAAAGCTGATGTGGTGAGCTGAGAGAGCCATTGGAGACAGCCCTACAAGGTCTACCAAAGCCTCAGGGCTGCCTCTCTCCCCCTGGGGAACTCCTCAGGCTATTGTAATCCCAGACTTCTGGAGGTTGACTCAGGAGGATTTTGGTTGAGGCTAGCCAGGGCTTCATAGCAAGTCGGGAGACCAGATTCATCCTCCTAGTCTCTGTCCGAAAACAAACAGAACGAAACCAGTAGGCCAGAGAGGTGGCTGGGGATCAAGGGTACCTTTTGCTTTTGCAGAAGTCCTGGGTTGGGTTCCAAGAACCCAAATGGCAGCTCACAACTGTCTTTAATTACTATGTCAGGAGATCTGGTTTTTTTTTCTGACTTCTTGGGTCATCAAGGGTGTACCACGTGGGTGCACAGACATACATGCAAGGTAAAACATTCATACACAGAAAATGAAAACAAATATGTAAGAATATTTTTAAAAATAAAATTAAAAAACCAACCAACCAACCAAATAAACAAACAATGTTGGAAGAGATGGCCATGTGGTTAAGAGAGCTTACTGTTCTTCCAAAGGACAGGAGTTAGCTTCCAGCACCACCTCATGGAACTCACGATCATCTGTAACTCCGTCCCTAGGAGAGCCAAGCTCCTCTGGCCCTGACCATGTTCAGATACAAACACACCAATAAATTATAAAATAAATAAATATTTCTGGAAAAAATAGAAGTAAAATACATGAAAATAGAGAGATTTAAATACTTCCTACTTTAAAATATTTAAACTGTACATTTTATTGTTTTTTGGGGGTGGGGTTCCATGTTTAGAAATGAGATTTAAAGAAGGGTTGCCAGGTGAACAGTTAAGCAGCTTCCGGCTTCGTGGAGAGGAACGGGCAAAAGCAGACTCAGAAGAGGAGAGGGGGTCTTCACTGTGCCTGACTTCTGCGCTGGGGACCAAGTCTCTTCTGGGTTACGGTGTACTTGCCCAGGGCAGCACCACGCATGACTGTGTTCCTGTATCCTCACAATAAAACCCCAGGTAAACATTGTAAAGCACCGTATAAAAATGGGCAGGAACAGTCTTGTCCAGCGCTGGGCTGAAGGCGAGATCAGTAAAGATAAAGCATGGTCTCAGTGTGGAAGGAGAGAGGGCCAGCCAGCCAGAGGCTTCTGTGGGTCTTTAACCACGCCCCTCCCCTCGCAGAGGCCCCGCCCTGGCTCACTTCCTCAGGAGGCCTCCTCTTCCCTGCCCTCTGATCCATAAAGAACTAGGTCAAGGGTCCCCAGATCAGAAAATTTCCCTAAATGGCGATTCTTCAATTAGCTGTTAACCAATTCCAATCAGCTGTTAATAGTATCAGAAAGAGTAACCTCACCCTTTGCTTCAAATTCAACCATTTTGTTGGCTAAGATTTTTTTTTCTAGTCCTTTCTCCTACTCTTAAGCAATGGTCATCTTCTCAAGTAGATTACAACAAAACAAAGCATACAGTTTGACCTCTGAACGTTTCTAAGCCTCTCTGAACTCCAGAGAGATAGCCTTCATTTCCCACTTGACTTTGAGCAGGTAAGATGCTTTAAGACTGGTCCACAAGGAAGCCACGGACATCCCCAGCTCTGAGTGAAGTGCTGAAGAAATGCAGAGCAGAAACTGGAGAGATTACTCAACAGGTAAGAGCACTAAGTGCTCTTCCAGAGGTCCTGAGTTCAAATCCCAGCAACCACATGGTGACTCACAACCATCTGTAATGAGATCTGAGGCTCTCTTCTATAGCTAAGGTGTACTCATATATAATAAAGAAATAAATCTTTAAAAACAAAAAATTTAAAAAAGAAAGAAAGAAAGCTAATGCCAGGTTCCTCTAGTGCATTCTAGGAGTGAGTTTCCTCCACCTCCACCCCACCTCCTCGCCCTGTCCCCTCCTACCTCCCCCTCTATGTGTCACCATTGAAAAGGACAAGAGCAAGACTGGACTGGAGCTGCTGCCGTTGCCATGTGCAGTCTGGGTGTTCTTGGACTCCTTCAGCAGGCCTATGTCACCTGTAAGTCCAGTGCAGTCATGACACAGGGTGTAGGTGACCCTCTTGGGGGTCAGCATGAAGATCGCGGGTGATGGGCATCTCACTACCCAGCGTCTCACACAGCAGCCCAGCTGAAAATCTTGCTGAGACAACCAAACAAAACGTTAGCTGCTCCTTTTATCCAGCCAGAAAAATCCAGTAGTTATATTCCAGCCCCCTGCTCTTGTTTCTGCTCAGACATCTTTGCAAATGTAGCACTGAACCTAAATTTTGCCTTTTATCTCCTGACACTATCACTGTTCAAGAAAGCCATTTCTAATGTGGTAATGTCACATGTCTCATTTTATAAACTTGGAAATCTCCTGCTAAGATCCAAAGATGATGTTGCTTTATTTATGTCTGTACTGTGCTGCAGACTGAACTCAGAGCTTTGTGAATGGCAGGCAAGCACTCTGCCGCTGAGCCACATCCCAGGCACCATTCATTGCTCTAAGAAAATACAGTGGAGGCTCAGTAGTCACAAGCATTTGTTCTTCCAGAGAACTGGGGTCACATCACCAGCATTCACACGGTGGGTGGTTCATAACCATGCATAACTTCAGTTCCAAGCCATCCAAATGTTTTCTTCTAACCCCAAGGGCATCAGGCACACACACACATATGTTCAGGCGAAACCCTCATACATGTAAACTAGAGCTTTTAAAAAAAATGTATCTAGGCACAGCGGCACACACACACCTGTAATCCCTGGACTCAGGAAGTAGAGGCATGAAGCTATGAATCTGAGGCAGCCTGAGCTGTGGGTAAGAACCTATCTCAAAAAAAAAAAAAAAAAGTGAAAAGAAGGAACTAAGAAAGGAGGAGAGAAAGCAGGGGTGCTGTGGCTCGGTCAGTGCTTGCCTTGCCAGTGTGAGGATCTAAATGTCATCACTTGGATGGGCCATGTAGAAGTGGTCGCCATGGTGACATGCCTTTATAATCCCAGAACTGTGCAGGTGGACACAGAGCTCCTAGGATTCACTGGCCAGCCAGTCTACCCTAACTGGTGAGTTCTAGGCTAAGGTTAATGAGAGACTCCATCTCAAAGGAGTTGGATGCTTTTTCTGAAGATAAACCTCAAAGCAATCTTCTGGACTCCATACACATATGCACACACATGTACACACATGTACACACATGCAGGTACGCTTGCATGTGTACTGCAAACCCATGAAACTACACACGTGTATACACATGCAGAGAGAAAACAAGTGAGTCCAACTATCTCCCAGTGCTTCAGTTCTTGGGAAACAAGGCAGGAGCAGCAGGAATCTGAGGCCAGCCTTGGCTACATAAGGAGCTTGGGGCTAACCTGTGTGACAGAAGACTTCTCTCAAAAATAACCAGAGAGAGAAAAAGGGAGCAAGGGAGGGAGAGGGAGAAGGTTCACATTTAAACAGTTGTGGCTTAGAGAGATGTGTCTCGGTGAATAATATTATTAACATTTCCACAGATATCTTCATCCCAGGCGCTCACCTAGTTATTGTGGACTACGGGAAGTCAGATTCTATATTGATTAAATCCAACCCCTTCTGTTGGGGGTTGGGAAGGAAATGCAGTTTTGTTCCTTTAAACCTCAGACCTAAAGATTAGTCTGTGGGTATAAAAAGAAAAAACAAGGCATGCATAATATTACTGCAAAATGCTGTTTGCGAGTTCAATTAAAAGGAACCTTTGTTGAGACAAAAACTGGAATCCTGTGAAAAATTCTGAGAGTCTTGCTCTCCTCCCCACTCTTCATATTCATTTTATAATAAATCTTACTCAGACTGGAGGTCTACTGGGAATTTTCACTTTTAGTTTTGGGAAAATGTCAGTTACCCATGATGGGAATATCAGAATATTTAAGCAAAGGAAAAAAAAAACCCTCTTCTCTCTCATAAATGTTAAAAATAGTTGCAGGGTATTTTTTTCCCCTTTAAATTCTGTAAAAGAGAAAAATTCACCTTTGGACTGAAGTTGATGGGTGTGTGGTCCCTTAATAGGAAAGCCTTTTAGAAGATTAGGAGAGAGGAGACTGGAAACTGAGGCTGTCACCAGTCAGCAGAAGACAGCCAGAGAGCCCTGTCTGGCCACCCCACCCCCAAAGCAGTCTACCCCACTGAGCATGCTCTCAAGGGCAGCAAGGAAAGTGCTATAGACCAAAACCAGACACGTCTTTCCCCCATTTAGGTTGTAGAAGCAGGAGTGGAATGGATCTATCAGAATCCTGGCCTCCTGAGGCTGCTAACTCCTGCAGGAGTCTTCCTCCAGCCTCAGTGAAGTCAACTGACAGCCACACTCACCAGAAAGGCTGTCCCCAGACAGTTCTTAGCCTGCATAGAGGGAGTGCCAACGGACTGCTTCTTAGCTCTATTCCCAGGTCCTTGCTCCCTGTGCTGTGGGCTGGGTCTATTAACTCCCAGAAACCTCTTCTCTAATCAGGGAGAAGTTAGTCCTTTGTCTGTCCTTTGTGCTCCCCACTTCTCCTTCAGTTGCTCCCTGCCACCTTGGTTCTTCCTGTAGCTGAGTCAAGGGGAGAACAGAAGGAAAGATGTAGACACAAAAGATTTTAGGGCTAGGTATAGTCTCCCCGTTTCCAGAGCAAGTTCAGGGAGGGAAGCTCATGCCTACTTGATTTTAAATGTGTAGATAAAAAACAAATAAGAACTGAAGGTTAGAGGCAGAGCTTTAACTAAGGCCAGCTTAGCCTCCACAGTGAGATCCTGTTTCAAAATAAGGTCTTTTAACTTTATTCGTGTGTGTGTGTGTGTGTGTGTGTGTGTGTGTGTGTGTCTGTGTGTATGTGAATGTGAGTGTATTTGTGATGTGTGTGTGAATGTGAGTGTATTTGTGATGTGTGTGTGATGTGCACACATTGATGTGTGTGTGATATGTGTGTGCATATGTAATTCCTATACACATTTTTATTCCCTTTCCCAAATTACAACAATATTTCACTTATTTTTATGTGGCCCCGCCACAGCCACCAAGCGTTGGCAACACAGACCACCTCTAGCTCTGTCTCTGTCATTTTGCTCTGTCCATCCAGGGAAGGTGGAGAGTAAGGCTTGAGAATAAGAGTATAGTGACGCACATGGAAGGCTGAAGAGGCCCAGATGAAGCCCAATACTTCGTACTTAACTTTCTTTAACTTGGCAAAAAGAAAGAGCAAAGTCATTTTTCAGTTTATATCTTTCTTTTGAAGTTAATTGTTACTACTGTGTGTGTACCTGGTGTATGTGAGTGGGCAGGGAGAGGGTCAGAAAGCAAGTTTGGAGAAGGTGGTCTCTCCCACAGCAGGTACCTTTACCCAGGGAGTCACCTCCACAGCTCACAGATGTCAGTGTCTTTCTAATCCAATCTAGCAACTGGGCAGAATGGAGAAACCCGATTACCTTGTAAGTATGTCCATTGGGGCTTCATGTGGTGTCCCTCTAAATGCAAAGAAAGCCCCATTTCTTTCTTTCTTCATAGTGGTAGTCAAGGAGCGGAGCAGGGCTGGCCAGTGACAGAAAGGTCTCTGTCAGGTCATCCTGCCTCTGCCATTTGGTGCTGCGTGGATCTGTGAACCTGGACAGGCTTTCTTTGAACCCTCTGTAAACCTCAATTTTCTCATTTACAAAATGGGATAATATCAATTTCTGCCTTCTAAATGTAAAGGATTGTAAACTGATGCCCACAAATTGCTTAAGATGGCTTTTGTCAGAAAATGTCACACATCAACTCTTTGGGACTCAGCCTGCAAGTCCCACATTCTGGGGTAAAGTAAACGCAATTTAGAGTTCTGTAAATAGAATTGTAAGTTCATTTACAATTACAAGTTTCATCTTTTCTTTTTCTTTTTTCAAAAACAATGTTGAAACTAGATGGGCTACCACAAACCCACACAGGAGCTTTCCTGCGGCTTGGGGTAGGTGACTAACTTGGCAGGAGAAGCTAAAGCTCTTTGGGGTAATACCTGAAAACAATGGTTGTGTTTCTGCATTTTCAGAACAAACAGCAAAGCGGAAGCCTTGGCTGCATCCACAGAACCGCGTTCTTTAAGGCACGGATTTGATTGGTGCTTTGTGTTTTTGTTTTGTTTTGGTTTTTTCCAACCACGGTCTCTGCTTGAAAGCAAGTCCTATTTATGGCTAGCGCTGTTTTTTCAATTAGGTTTATTTTCATTTTCCCATAGGCCATGTTAGCTGAGAACGTCCAGAAGTTTATTTGCTTTTCCTTTATGTCTTATGATGGTTTTAAAATAAAACACACAGCACTTATCTGTGAGATTTCTTTTGAAATACCGGTGTGTCCGAAATTAGTTTGTTTGCTCCCTCCCCCTCCCACCACACACAATCACACATACAGTACCACCGTGTAAGCGCGAAAATGCTGTTGGAGTGTAATCATGGTCCGTTTTCATAGCAAACTTAAAGCAGGGTCACTTCCGTCTCGGCAACTTTAGGACTGTGTGTGTAAACTAGCGCTTAGCAGGTCAGACTTAAAAACGATGATACCTCTAGGACTGGCTTTTTCTAAAAATTTTACGCTGAAAATGACTGACTCCAAGGTTAACATTAGTAAAATGTTCTCTATACCAGGTCCCATGTTTGGGAGGGGGGGGAATGGGGTAGGAGATAAATTCATAAACAAAAGCCCACATCGCTTAATAGTTCTGTAATGGAAAAATATTCTCTGGTGAAATAAATATTTCGGGGAAACGACCTGGGCCCTCCGGATGCGGAGCGCCTACCCTCTCCGCTCTGCCTGCTGTGGGCGGTAACCGGGTGTCCTCATCCTAGGGAGATTGCTCTGCATGAGTCTGGGGATCCCTGCGTCTGGAAGCGCGTGTGCAGCTGCACAGAGACTCTGTCCCGGGGGTAGGTGGTGGTGGAAGGAACCTGGGCTTGCTCCCTGGCGCCTTGAGCCCACTAGGGTCCCTGGTGTCACCGCGCCATTGCCTGCTCCTCCCCTCTCCGCGGACAGCAGCTGCGGCCAGGGATCCAGTCCAGAACCGCCCGGACTGCGCCCTGTTTCTCTCTCCAGCCACCCTCCCTCCCAGCTCCTATGCGGACTCCGCGCCCCTCTTTCCACCCCACCCCACGCCCCCACCTCTCCCCCGCTGATCTACCTCTCTCCTCTCCTTCACTCCTTCGCAACTCTCTGACTGCTCCTTCATCTTTTGTTGTTCCTCTGCTCCCCTTCCTTCTTTCCCAGTGCCGGTCCCTTATTTACTTCACTTCTATCTTTATTTGCTAACTCCCACCGGTCACCGAACCCCTTACCCCCCTTTTTCCTGCAGCAAACTATCCTTTCTAGTCCCCTCTCCCTGCTTCGTGCCCCTCTCCTGTTTCCCTCCGGCTTTCTCCCTCCAGCTCTGGTTTTGTGGCTCTCCCACGCTGTTGCTATGGAGTCGCTCAAGGCTGCTGGCCTGGCGCTAGCTGCCCCGAGGCCCCGGGAACAGAGCAGTGACTCTAGCCAACTCTCAGGCGCCGCACCCTTTCGGGGTCCAGGAACAAAGCGTGCCCCGCCCTGCCCAACTGTGTGAGGCTTCCATGAGACCTTCAGGCGCCCCAGGCCCTGGGGCTTAAGACCACCTATAATCCGATCGCCTCCAGCCTCTGCGGGCGGGACCCTGGGACCAAGGTGACAGCTGCACTCTCCAGTGCAACCTACCTTCCTGGTCCCTTGAAGACCACTCTCTCACGCCCACCCTTGGAGGTGTCACTGGGGCCCCGCCAGATGGTCCTATTTTATAGGACTGACCCCTTTTGTTGGGGGTCTTAAGAGCACCCAGGCCAATTTACATAGGAAAATGGGGTTTGTGTCCCCAATTCAGTGTAGTGCCCTGACAGCAGGTGGCCTTGCCTTTGTGTAAGGACCCCACAGCCTGTTTAAAGTGGCTTATGTGTGCAGATGTGTGAATGTGAATAGAAATCACCAGGAAGCAGTAGCTCCCTGTCTTGCTCCCAGGTCCTGTAGGAAACCTATCAGTCTGGGTACTGATAAGCCCCTGATACCTCTGATGCTCTTCCACATCCCATAGCTGATTGTTTAGGTCTGATTCCTAAATCTTTGGAAGACATCTTAGGAAGATTCTTGAAGTCTTTGCCATTTGCATTTAGGTCCTTGCTTGGGAAAATTGTACGGCTGTACCTAAGAGGAAGACTGCTTGGACTTTTAAAGACGCTCTTGATGAAAGCTCTAATCTAATTGCTTGTCTCGGTGCGCTCTGACTCAGCTGCTCAAGGATATGTGCTGGAGCAGGCTGAAAGCTATCATTTGTTTGGTTTGGAATCACTAGCTTAAACATGTGTACTTAAGCGGTGGAGTAAGAGGACACAGAGAAATTTCTTATTTTATCAGCAAGGAATTTGAGTCACAAGAGTTAAGACAATTTTCCCAAGATCACCCAGCTCTGCAGGGTATAATCCCAGTGGTCTGAGCCCATGGAAGTCGACAGAAAAGGGTCTGGGCTGTGTGAACTCTACTGACATCCAAGCCCCAGGACGCTAAGGGAAGATAGTCTTATGTTCAAGATCAACCTGAGCTACGCTGACTTTGTCTCAAAAACAAACAAAACCCCAAACCCAAAACAGACAAAAGAAGATGTTGGGGAGAAAAACTTATAAAAATCTGGGACCCCTTGAAGCACTTCCATCAGCTGCCTCCAGTTCCCACCAGGCCCCCGGGGCAACCAGCTGGTTATGTCTTAGGAGAATTCAAATGACTTCCCTCTTCAGCCTTTACACCTTCAGGTGGCTTTCCCCACCTGTGTTGGAAGCAATCCCACCACTACAATTGCCAAGAATCCTGTTCTAGGACCCATTTCGATCAAAATGATTATTTTGTGACAAAATAGCTGAGGGCCCCTTCTGTACCCCTGTGGGGTGGGAAGTGGTGCTAAGGACTGGCCGGGAAACGTTCCGGACAAGCTAGCTGCTCTGTACCGTACGTCAGGGACTACTGTGAAAGGAGTCTGCTGGCTCACCTTCCAGTTCGGTTCTATTGCTGCCTGAAGCCCTAAATGAGTTTATGGTGCTTTAGTTAAGAATGCCTCTGAGAAGGTCTTTAGCTCACTGTATGTAGCTCAGTATGTTAAGAGACAGGTTGAGGGGCTGGAGGCATAGCTCAGTAGTTAAGAATGGCCACCACTCTTAGAGATAGATATTGCTTTACTTCTACAGGTAATGGGTAGTTCACAGCCTGTAACACCAGTTCTAGCGGTTCCCTGTCTGGCCCCATGGGTACCCATATACACAGAGACAAACACATAATCTTTCATTGAAAAAGGATTATATTTTAAAAATTATGTATATGTGTGTATGTTTGTGCACATGAATGCACACTATCTTTGGGGGCCAGAAGAGGGTGTTGGGGCCCCCCAGAGCTGGAGTTATATGGGTCATTAGTTATGTTATGTGGGTGATGGGAGTCAAAGCCAGATCCTCTGGAAGAACTGTTAAGAATTCTTAACGAGGGGCTGGAGAAATGGCTCAGTGGGTTAGAGCAATGACTGCTCGAAAGCCCAGCTCTGACTCCAGAGATTGGAGTTCAATTCCCAGCAACCGGTGGCTCACAACCATCTGTAATGGGATCCAATGCCCTCTTCTGGTATATCTGAGGACAGCTACAGTGTACTCATATACATAAAATAATCTTTAAAAAAATCAGGGGGATCCTTAACAAGTGAGCCATCTCTTCAGTCCCACGAAGAGATCTTACATATCTTTTTTTTTTTTTTTTTTTTAGGAGAGAATCTCAGTCCACACACTACATTTCATAGAGGGGATTGAGCAAGGACACACGGCTGGATTGGAGCTGAAGACGCATGTTAATTTCTGTTCTGCTTCTCAGAACAGATCAAGTTAGAACCTTTTTCTGTTTCCTATTTTTGCGGGCCCATATTAGTGCTAGGGTGACAGCGAGTACAAACTGTGGGGTAGAGGTGACAGGTACAGGAGAGGAACTTTTTAATTCTCTGTAAAAGGATTTCCTTAGAGCATTAAGAATGCATTATATTCTTTAAAGGAACTGTATCCAAGAAAGCGATTTGAAATAAGGCCCATAGTACTTCTCTCTCATTTCCTTCCTTATTTTAGCTGCTGTTTTGCATCTGTATCCATTAGCTTCTGACCTGTAACAAATAACTCACACCACCCTGCCTCAAAGCATGAATGAGCCTGTAGATCCTCTGGAGGTCAGCAGAGCTGGACTGGACACACTGAGTATTGCTGATGATGCTGGCTGCTCCGTGGACATAGGCAGAGTCTCTGTGCTCTCAAGCTGGGCTTGGCTGAGGAAGCTTAGGTGGTTCTGTCCGGTGTAATTTATCCAGAATGTATGTCTCCTAGTAATGCATGGCCGTGAGCAAGGCTTAGCACTGTAGACCCGTCTGTCTGTAGACTATTCACAGAGGCTGCTGTTTTGTTCCTCCTTACCTCGTATACTTGATCAAGACAGGCCTCAACGCTTTGTCCAGAGCAGAGACTGTGACAGAAGAAGGGGACCGAGGAGCCACTGCTGCAGTAGACCCTGGAACTGACAATGCCAAGCACACATATTTAATTTAGAGTTATTTATGTTGATTTCTCTCAGGTAGAATGTGTGCTGGGCGGCAGGGGCCTTCATCTCTCCGCTTACTGCCGTGCACATGAGAGTTGTTTTAAATGCTGACTAGCTAGGAAGGCGACCTTAGCTATTTTCACTTACACAGAGATTAGGATTTCCAGAGACTGAACGTAAGTCTTCAGTTTATTCCTCAGTGATGATTACAACTTTTTGATTGAGCCAGGTGTTCACGCCAGCTGTCCCAGCACTTACGATGCTAAAGGCAAGATGCAGGAATTCAAAGCCAGCCTGGGCCGGCTACAGATACACTGTTTCAAAATTAAACAATTGCTGGGTGGTAATGGATCAGGCTTTTAATCCAATCACTTAGGGTGCAGAGGCAGGCAGATTTCTGAGTTTAAGGCCAGCCTGGGCTACAGAATGAGTTCCAGAACAGCCAGGGCTACACAGGACTACCCTATCTTGGAGTCACCGGACTCTCAAACCAACAAAATTAAATAATCACAAAATCAACAAGAACAAAATTGACTGACTTAAAATTGTCTGACAAAATTGTCTGACTTACCTGTGTTTCCAGAAACTTCCAGCTTTCAGAAGCTGCTGGCTCTTCCAAGATATACCCCCTTAGGCTTTTATTTAAAAAAAAAAATTAACATTTTTTCTAGAGTATATAAACAAGTGCTATATAACAATAGTTCTTACTTGAGTGAAAATTAGAAGCCGGGAGAAGAAAATGTTTCCTTGTATTTTACTTAGTACATGCCTGGCTTCATAAATAGCTTTCTTTGCCCCACCCCCCATTTGTTTTGTTTGTTTTATCTTGTTTTGAGACAGGTTCTCAGTGAATAGGTCTGGCTGGCCTGGAACTCACAAAGATCTTTCTGCTTCTACGTTCTCAGTGCCGGAATGGGAGGCGTCCACCACCACACCCAGCCACACAAGGGGTTTTCTTAAGGTTCTGATTTCCAGGCGAAGCTCCTGTGCAATGCACTTCTTATTCCTTTGGAATTTGAATTTGTCCTGCCACTTTTGACTGTGACAAATGATGGGGTAGGAGATGAAGTGGGTGTTAATGCTTAGTTATATAAAGGGGAGTTTTGCATATAACTATACTTAGCAATAGGCTATTTGGGGACTCCTGTTACATGTAACACATGTCTTGAACACAGGAAGAAGCGAGGTTTCAGCTGCTGGTTGTCTAAGTCCTCACCCGGGGCACCTGAAAACTGGGTTCTAGGCAGATAATATTTTGGGTAAGAAAGGAAATAGAAGTTTGGAGCCTGAATATAACTTGGATCAAAAATAGTCACAGTGCTGTCTCTCTTGTTATACATTTGGGATGTCACGAACTTTTCTCAGACTTCCTCTACACAGTTTGATGAACGTTTGCCTGATTATTAGAAAGATCCTCCAAAGGGGAAACTTTCCTGTAACTGCGGGCCTTGGGATCAACAGTTAGGAGAGTTAGCAGGCACACTAAGTGCAAAAAGTCACTCTCCTTGGCCCCAGCGTCTAAGCAGGATGGTGGGGAGAGGCAGGTCAAGGGACAAGGTATGATGAGGCTCAGGACAGGTAGGTGAAAGGTCCTCGGGGAGAAGAGGAAGCAAAGGATGCAGACTAGCTTTGGCAGTTCTGCAATGCCCTGCAGTGTGCAGAAATCCTTCTGTGCTCAGCCTGTTTCCCAAGGCAGCCTCGCCTGCAGGTTAGTCCAGCCTGATTGCTGCCATTCCTATTGTTCCTGTGGCAGGTTAAAGGTCATGCCCTGAAGGGAGGGAGCCTGTGCACACTTGGCCTGCTGTCAGAGGGGACTGGCTGTCTTTGAGAGAGTTACTCCCAAGCTCCTGGCTGAGAACTGGGGAGGCACAGGCAGTTATAAGTATGAAAGTGGGGGAGCCAAATGAGGCACCCCAGGTCTGGAAAGAAGACTTCAATCAAAAGAGAAGTTTGAATTGACTGGAAAAGTATTCTCTAGACAACGAAAGAGCAAATGCATTGTTTTAAACAATAAAGGAAACAAAACAAGAGCTGAGGCCCAAAGAGAAAGAACAGAGAACCCACAGAGCAGGAAGAGAGCCATGGCGGGACAGGCCAGCCAATGAATTAGGAAGAGATGGAGTGAGGAAATCTCCCATCCCCTGCATTCGGGATGCCAAAATGCAGCTCGCTTCCCTTTGAACAGGAATGAGGATACGAGGTTGTGTAATTAAAGACTGTGAAGGCTGCTGTGTCCCAGCCTCAGCCACTGGGATCATTCCTAACTGTAGGGCTGGCCACTTCAGGGCACACAATAAGAAAATGGGAAAAACAGCCCTCTCCTTTCTCTGGAATCAATGCAAGGGAGCCCTCCTTTTTGGGGTTTGCAAATGAAGCTTTGAATATGACAGTGTTTCTCCTCCCAATTACATGTGGGTTCTCTGGCTTTACAAGGTTTTGCAGAGCCTGTGCAATAAGCACCTACAAAATTAGAACTGCAGTTTGAATGTTCAAAGTAAGTAACTTTGCTGGATCATTATTATAGCGAGGACTCTGGCAGAGCTTAACCAGAGCTCAGTCTGGGTTCGGAGTCTGCTTGTGTACACAAGGAATGGATGACTGTTAAGGTTTCAATCTGAAATGGCCATCAAAGTCTCATGTTTTAAAGTCTATTTCCCAGCTGGTGGTACTGTTCTGGAACCTTTAGGAAGAGAGCCCAAGCTGGAAGGTCATTAGAGTGAGCTTTCAAAGGTTAGCCTCGCCCTGCCTCTGCACACTGCCCCCCCCCCACCCCCCCACCCCCCCCCCCCGCAGGCTGCAGTGATGCAGTCAGCCTCTGCAGTGAACTAAGCCGCTCCACCACCCTTTCCCACCTTGGTGGACGGAGACCCTTTGCAACTGGGAGCACAAATCAGTCTTTCCTGCTTTAAGTTATTTCTGTCTGGCCATGTGCAAGTGACTCACTTGATTTTAGAGGATTTATTTGGTGGTCATCAGGACTGTCAGCAGTGTTCCAATTTTTTTCCACACAAATGGTAGCATTGTACTTAGGCCTGCCATGGGGTTTTAAATGAGTTTAGAAGTGCATGCATCTGCAACTAAGGAGATGGCTCAGTCAGTAAAGTATATACCAGGACCTGAGCCACATAGCAAGCCTGTTTTGGGGGTGAATGCCTGTAATTCTGGCTATAAGACAGCAGAGGTGAGGGATCCCTGAAACTTGCTGGCTAACCAGTCTTGTCTAACCGGTGAGCTCTAGGCCAATGAGAGACTCTGTCTCAGAGGAGATGAATAGAATTTCTGAGAATGATACTCCTGGGCTCCACAGACAGGTAAGTGCATGTACACACACACACACACACACACGCACGCAAACATATACATGTAAAAAATAAAAGTGTTATATTCACATCCAAGATGACTTTAGTAGCCTGACATCAGCTACTATGGAAACTTTTAGATGGAGCTTCCATCACTTTGGGTTCCCAGTGATTCAGGAAGTTAAAAGCCCCAGGTAGTCTTCATAACACATACTAGAAACACAAAACACACACCTATTGTGATTTGACACTGCTGGTCTTGTTTGTTACTTCCATAAAATATGGCTCATTCTAACTGACATATTTGATTTTCCGAAGGTAGTGGTGGCCGTGGCAGTAGCTGCGATGGCTGCTGCTTCTTGTCCCCCTCCCCTCCTCCTCTTCCTCCTCTTCTTCTTCCTCTTTCTCCTCTTCAATGCAAAGAGGAGAATCTGTATTTGTTTCTCTTGCTCTTTTGTTGAGGGAAGAGGAAGACAGAAGGGACAAGAACGATGGAAGGCAAGAACATGTTTCTAGCCCTCAATCTAGTTTGCAGCCATGGTAGGGAAAGAAGCTGGGATCTGAAGAAGCTCATTGCTGAGTTTTAGGGAGAAATGACAAAAAGATTCCTGAGCTTAGAGTAGACACACTCTGACTTTCCTCTGACTGGGCATTCTGCTGGCAGTTTGGAGACTGGAGTTCAGGGGAACCTGGACTTTGTCTGCCCTTTCACACATGCTGCTATTTTCATCCAGGGGAGAGGCAGGAAAGGCAGATGTGATGTCCAGAAGCCACAGGAGGGGTAGCAAATGGGCATATTTGTCACTATATATGCCTGACATGTCACTTTGGGGCTCCCAGAAGTAACTGCGGACGTTTAGGGCTGATGAGCTGAGGTACTGGTACCAGCATGGAGCTAAGAGCCATGCGCACTGTGAAATATTAACATGACTTCACGTTATGGAAGGCTGAGAAGTTGTGCAGCCAATGAGTCACATGAACGTTCAGCGTTCCTTGTGGCCTGAAACACTCTGCAAGGCAGCTATAGTATCTATCGATCTATCATTCTGATTGATCACCAGCTCACATTCTGTTTTCCAAGCAGACCACTACTATCTGCTAGCATGGATTGGTGTGTCTATTTTTTAGAAGCTAAACTGAATGAATAAAATATTAATTTATTGAAGAGAATGAAATTGTGCTCAGGTGTGGTGGCCAGCACCTGTGGTCACAGCACTTGGAAGGTGGAGGCAGGAGGGTCAGAGTTTGAGGTTATCCTCTGCTTGTGAGTTCATGGCCAGCCTGGGATACATGTGGCCTTGTCAAAAACAACCAGATACAATCTCAAGTTCCCCAAAGAACAAAATATTAAAAACGTTTAGAGCCTTCTCCCCACTAATTTTTAGATTTCATTATCCTACCAATTATTCCCCTTGATTTCCCACCCTGTCTCTCCCTTCCTCACTTCTTTTTTTTTCAGCTCTCTGTGGCCTAATACACCAGGCTGGCCTTGAACTCGTGACATTCTTTCCTTTAATTCAGAAGCTAGGTGTGGAGCACAGGCCTTGCGGTTAACCTACTATGTTGTGGGATATTTTGTTATTGAGAGGAGAGTCTGGGGAGAGGTTTGTCAAACCTTGTTCAATTTGTATTTGAAGTAACTTAAGTCAACAGACTCACCAGATATAAATTCTATAACCAATGAGAGTTACAGAGGAAAAAACATAAAAGAACCTGCTACAGAGACAGATATGGATATGATACTAAATGATGTAACATCAACTACAGACTAATTTTTTGTAATCAAAGTTGGGATGGGAGGAAGGTTTTGTTGTCACACCAGTGACAAAGACACAGATTCAGCTGCTGCCTCAGGCACATAATTTACAGCTTCCATTCATCTTATGTTCTCTGGCGTCAGAAGGGACCTTCTGGGCCTCTCACCCCGCCCCACCCCCCCACTCTGCTGTTACCACCTTTGTCTCTCTGCAGGCAGCAGCACAGTTTCCTGGCTGTGTACAGTTGTGACCCTGCTGTGAGAATCATTCATTTGTCTCCATCTGCTGGGATCAATACAGAAGTGCTGGGCACCATGGCTTTGTGCACACCGTTCCCATCCATCTTCCTCATGAGATATGGAGTAGAAATGCCAGGTGCCTCTGCAGGAACAAGTAGGTTCTGTTCATATTCAGGGCCAAGCTGTCTATTGACACCACACTTTTGTCAAATATTAGAATTTAACATTTATAAGAGCCTTTTCAAATGAATTGACCAATTTTCTCACTCTGAAATGGTGAAGTCTAGTTAAATCATTGTCCTCTAGTTATCGAAGAGGGAACTGAACCTTACTCTGGGTCATTAGTTGCCATAGAAATGGAACTTAGGGCTAGAGAGACTGCTCAGTGCTCTGGAGCACTGGCTGTTCTTCCAGAGGACCTGGCTTGCATTCCTAGCACCCACATGGCGGCTCTCAGCTGTCTGTCTCCTGCCCTCTTCTGGCCTCTTGGGTACCAAGCTCATATGTGGTTCAGAGACATACATACATGCATGCACATACATACACATAATATAAAGTAAAAATAATAATTAATGCTTTTTTAATACGAGAGAAATGGGACTCAAATATAGGACCTGACGTTCTGTGGCCATTAGCCACCTCCTTAATCCATGAGGCATTGTCACATAATTAAAGGATGCCATTGTATGCAATATTTAAAGCTTTAACTTCAAAGGAAAAGCTGTCACCTATGACATAGAGAAGGTTAATTCCTGAGCAGCGGAGGCTCCACGAGCCACTCTGCAGATGAGGATTCAGCCCACATCTAGCTGCTAAAAGCAGCAAGCAAACAAGCAGGTCACCAAAGCTGACAGTTTAGAATGAGATGGCTTCTTTGAGTTAGGGTCTCACTCTGTAGCTGCCCTGAACTCTGCTTCCAGAAGGCCATCAAGCTTGGTCTAGGACAGGAAAAGTTACCAAAGAAAAGTAGGGCCAAAGAGATGAAGGGACTTGAAGCTATCTCTGTGAGTTTATTCCCTAGAACCCACTTGATGGAAGATCTTAACCTTCAGATAGTTGTTCTCCGATCAGCACACACTCATGGTAGTGTATGCAGACCTGGAAAAAAGAAACGTTTTAATTTTTTTACAAAAAGAAAAACGAAAGAAAGAAAAAAAGAAAGAAAGAAAGAAAGAAAGAAAGAAAGAAAGAAAGAAAGAAAGTAAGTTGACTAGCTAGATGTGATGATGCTAGATGTAATCCCAGCACTGGGGAGGCTGAAGTGAGATAGGGTGGGCCAGCCTGGGCTACATAATAAGTTGCAGGCCATTCTGAGCTACACAATAAGAAACTGACTCAGAAGGAGGATGAGGATAAAGAAATCGTTGCTTGTGTATTACATAATCTAGATGATTTGTTATGAATTCCAGAGAGAGTAATAGTCAGATATTAATCATTATTTGCTGGGAGCTAGTTTGGGGTTAGCCATGACTCCCACTTAATGCTCCCAATTGCCCCATGATAGCAATGGTATTCTGTACCCATTTTAATGTCGAGAAACTGAGACTTAAAGAGCTTCTGTGGCTCTCCCAGGCGTTATAGCATCCAGACAGCAGAGCATTATTGCGATCACTCCATTGACTTTATTCTTACACCCAGAGAAATCTCATTTTGTGGGAAAAAAAAATTCTCATGAATTGAAAAAAAAATACCCAGCACAAAAATGAGCTGAAACGGCACAATTTGTCCAACACATTCAAACTCTGTTGCTTGGAATCTGGTGCTGGGGAGACTGGCTGGTCTTGCCAATTTTTCTAGAACATGAATTTGCTTTTCAGCAATGCTTTGGGACTGTGTATATGAAATGCTAAAACTCAGCCAAACCCTGGAGCTGGGCACAGACTGTACCATTTAGGAGGGAAAAGCATTAAATGAAGATAAACCAACATGAAACAGTTTTCATTTAAAGAAAAGCTATCCCTGTCATATATTATTTTTTTCTAGCTACAAGGCCTTGACCCTTCAGGGATGTTGAAAGGAACTGCAAGGTTGACTGAGGGAAAGAGAAACTAGCAACTTTCAAATCTTGTGGCAGATTAGATGGCGGCAAAATGAAATTCATTAAAGAGAACTTTTAGCTTAATTAAGGCTGCTCACTAGTAACACTGCTCCCCCTCCAGATGCTGGAGCTACGAGGACATTGACAGCATGGTGTGGGCAGGCAGTGCAGACAGCTCTGTGAAGCAGGGAGACAAATGGCCCTGGGAACCCTGGCAAGCTCCCCCTATCAGGACTGGCCACTCGATGGATATGGAGCTCTGTGCGTGGGTAGGTTGTGACCCTGACCATTAATCGTTGTCTTGTGGCTCACGTTTGCATGAAAAACTGTTCTAGAACAGGGCAGCTGGGAGGAGAGAGGCTGGCGGCCAATAGCTGACAGTGGCCTTTTCTGGGTCACTCACCAGAGCACATCTGCTCTGGGGTACACAGCAGCCGTCCCACGGGCTGAATTATGAAAAATGGCAGAAACAAAATTGTCCGGGTCAAATGAAAATAAGCCTCTGTCTGTGGAGCTCGAGCCTGGGTTCTGGCCCTGACAAGCAGGCCCAGCTATGAGTGATCAAAAGTCCAAATAAGCCGAGCATGGTGGCACACGCCTTTAATCCTAGTACCCAGGAGGCAGAGGCAGGTGGATCTCTGAGTTCCACAACAGCTTCGTCTACAGAAGGAGTTCAGGACAGTCACAGCTACAGAGACAGACTGTCTCAAAAACAAACAAATAAATAAAAGGGCAATCAAACAAATACTACTGTAAACAGGAGAAGAAGATGTGTCCTATGTACTCATAGAGGGAGAGAAAACAAAGAGGCAGGGAGACACCCACCTCAAACCCAGTCAGTCTTCCCAGTTCAGGTTTAAATGGAGGACTAGAAGAATGCTGTCATGGTTTGTATAGTCTTGGATCAGGGAGTGGCACCATTTGGAGCTGTGTGGCTTTATTAGAATAGGTGTGACCTGGTTGGAGTAGGTGTGTCACTGTGGGTGTAGGCATAAGATCCTCACCCTAGTTGCCTGGAAGTCAGTCTTCTACTAGCAGCCTTTGGATGAAGATGTAGAACTCTCAGCTCTGCCTGTGCCAAGCCTGCCTGGATGCTGCCCTGCTCCCACCTTGATGATGATGGACTGAACCTCTGAACCTGTAAGCCAGCCCCAGTTAAATGTTGTCCTTTGTAAGACTTGCCTTAGTCACGGTGTCTGTTCACAGCAGTAAAACCCTAACTAAGACAGATGCATAACTCTGTAGTCCCAGTGAAGGCATCTCAGCTCCAGTCTTGCCTGAAAGGTGGTTCAACAACTCATCAGGACTGTGTGAAATCCCAGAGATAAGCTCCCACTCTGCCTGGCATCCCACTCTGCCCGATGCCAGTCTGACTCCTGGGGAAGTTGCAGTTTCTTGACGTGCAAAGTCTCAATTGTCAGATGGCTGCAGTGAGCCTGTACAAGTATCTATTTAACATATCTTCCCTCTAGCGCTGCTATGCCTCCAGTTCTGCTGTTTGATTTTACAGTGGGGTGTGGGGACCCCTGGAATCTCTCAGCTGCTCAGCAGCAGGGTCCTCCCTGCTCTGGAGATGGGGTGAGTGGAGGTAGGCCTAGGAGACAGGAGTAGTTTGCTTCTTGAATGCTGAGAGGAAGTTCTCAATAACTTCCTCACCTGTATTCCGGGAAATAGAAACACAGGTGTCATCTGAGCATTTCTATTGACTTGGCTTTGCTATGCCTTTAGCTCCTTAAGAAGCAGGGACTTATTACCTTCAGAATGTCATACTTAATGTTGAGCTTATCACTAGGGGCATTAATATCTTAGAAGACTCAGTAGATAAAATTGAAGGCTGATTTTAGAATGGAAGCCCTTCTCTCATCCTCCAGTTCCCTGAGGATTCTGTAGGCAGGCTGAGGACAGCAGTTCTTGCTGTCAAGTGCCTTCTTTCAGGAGATTAGGTGTGTCTGGGTATCCACAGTGTGTGTGTGTGTGTGTGTGTGTGTGTGTGTGTGTGTGTGATTTGTGTGTACTGTCCACAGGAGGTATTGGACACAGTAATAGAAAGCTGGCTAGCACAGTATCCTAGACTGAAGGAGAACCTAGTGGTGCTCATTCATATAGTTTTTAAAAGATTTATTAGTCAGTTAGTAGTGGCACACACCTTTAATCCCAACACTTAGGAAGCAGAGGCAGGTAGGTCTCTGAGTTCGAGGCCAGTCTGTAATACAGAGAGAGTTTTAGTGCAGCCAGGGCTACACAGTGAAACTGTCTTTTTTTTTTTTTTTAAACAAACAACCAAAACCAACACAAACAAAAAGAATAAGAAACACAAACAAATGATGATTTGTTTCTTTTATTCCTGTGTTTGAGTATTTTGACTGCATGCTCATATGTTTATCACATGCCTGCAGGTTATCACCAGGAGCCAGCAGAAGGCATAGGATCCCATGCAACAGGAACCGCAGTTAGGATACTGGGAACTGAACCCAGGTCCTTTTCAAGAGGTATGAGTGTTAACTGCTGAACCTGTAGCCAGGTGGAATGCGTATTTATTTTACATGGAAACAAAGTATCATCTAGCTCAGGCTGGCCTGGGAGTTCCCTAATCATGGATGACCTGCTGAACTTCCTATCTTGCCATCTCTAGCCTTCATGTTCTCCTGAGCACAGAAGCTGGGGATTGAATCCAGAGCTTCGCGTGTGCTGGGAGAGCACTCTGCCAGCTGAGTAGCAGGCCCAGCACAGCTACAGCGCTAGTCAGGTGGCTCTCGGGTCTTTGATGTGTCTGAATCAGCTGTGAAAAGGAAAAATATGGTAAATGCTAGGCCTGTTTCCAGAGGCGGGACTCAGAGGTCCTGGCTGGATTCCTGTTTAAATAATGTTTAAAGGAATTTCAGGACTGAGACCGGCCTAGGGGTTCACCTTTCAAAGAGCAAGCTAGGGCCTTGTTGAGCACACACTTCCTAGATCTACTGGAGACACATACCTATATAGTTCTCACTGTTCAAGAGTCTGAGGCAGAAGACTGACCAGGTGAGCCCAGGAGTTAGAAAACAAGCTTGGGCAATATTGTAAGGCCTGGGCCTCAAGATAGAATTGTTCCAGGTTACAACCACTCTGGAAATCAGTCTGGCGGTTCCTCAGAAAATTGGACATAGTACTACCAGAAGATCCAGCAATACCACTCCTGGGCATATATCCAGAAGATGTCACAACCGGTAAGAAGGACACATGCTCCACTATGTTCATAGCAGCCTTATTTATAATAGCCAGAAGCTGGAAAGAACCCAGATGTCCCTCAACAGAGGAATGGATACAGAAAATGTGGTACATTTACACAATGGAGTACTACTCAGCTATTAAAAACAATGGCTTCATGAAATTCTTGGGCAAATGGATGGATCTGGAGGATATCCTGAGTGAGGTAACCCAATCACAAAAGAACACACATGATATGCACTCACTCATAAGTGGATATTAGCCCAGAATCTTAGAATACCCAAGATACAATTCGCAAAACACATGAAACTCAAGAAGGAAGACCAAAGTGTGGATATTTCAGTCCTTGTTAGAAGAGGAAACAAAATACCCATGGAAGGAGTTACAGAGACAAAGTATGGAGCAGAGACTGAAGGAATGACCATCCAGAGACTGCCCCACCTGGGGATCCATCCTATATACAACCACCAAACCCAGACATTATTGTGGATGCCAACAAGAGCTTGCTGACAGGAGCCTGATATAGTCTCCTGAGAGGCTCTGCCAGTGCCTGACAAATACAGAAGTGGATGCTCACAGTCATTCATTGGACGGAGCACAGAGTCCCCAAAGAAGGAACTAGAGAAAGTACCCAGGGAGCTGAAGGGATTTGTAGCCCCATAGGAGGAACAACATGGACTAACCAGTATTTCCAGTGCTCCCTGGGACTAAACCACCAACGTAAGAAACACACGGAGGGACTCATGGCTCTACCTGCATATGTAGCAAAGTATGGCCTAGTTGGTCATCAATGGGAGGCCCTTAGTCCTGTGAAGGCTCTATGACCCAGTATAGGGGAATGCCAGGGCCAGGAAGCAGGAGTGGGTGGGTTGGTGAGCAGGGGGAGGGGAGAAGGGATAAGAAGGTTTTGGAGGGGAAACTAGGAAAGGGGATAACATTTGAAATGTAAATCAAGAAAATATCTAATTTTTTGAAAGGAAGGAAAGAAGGAAGGAAGAAAAAGAAAGAAAGAGAGAGCGAGAGAGAAAGAAAGAAAGAAAGAAAGAAAGAAAGAAAGAAAGAAAGAAAGAAAGAAAGAAAGAAAGAAAGAAAGAAGTTGCTCCGGGTAACTGGGCATGATCAGTAAATCCCTGAGCCAGTGGTTTCTGCACTGCCTGGGAACTGGTTAGAAATCTATAGGCTCACATTTCCTGAGGGTGGGGTCCAGAGACTTGTCACCTAACTACCTTGGTGTCCTGACTAAGGACACAGCTCTCGTTCCCTATTGCTCTACATGTAGGCCTGGACCTACCCCATTGACCTCACCTGGGACCTTGCTAAAGGATCTTGCCCTGGAATCATAGGGCAAGATGGCTACACAGGTAATTATAGGCACTTCGGAGACTGAGGCAGCAGGGTCACAGTTGAAGGGCATCTAGTGCTGTTGAAGCCTGTCTCAAGGGCAGGGACAATTCAATATTACACTCTCGGCCCTACCTAGAGCTAAGGAGTTAGAATTCTGTTGGTTTGGTTGTTGTTGTTGTGTGGATATTTGTTTGTGAAGTCGCACACCAAATAGCCAAGGCTGGCTTTGAATTTACTATGTATTCCAGTCTGACCTCAATTTCACAATAATTCTTCTGAAACAGGGTCGTGGTGGCACACACTTTAATCCCAGTACCCAGGAGGCAGAGGCAGGAGAGTCTCTGTGAGTTCAAGGCCAGCCTGATCTACAGACAGCCAAAGACTACACACACACACACACACACACACACACACACACACGCACGCACGTGCACACGCACACACTTCTTCTGTATTGGATTAGTCAGGGTGCTTCTGAGACTAGAAACCACAGGCTGATCAGCCTGGTAAGGAAGGTGTGGGTGGCAGGTCTGCAGAACCTAACCCAGCTAGGCACACAGCGTTTTAAACATAGTAAATGATTTCTGTTGGTTACTCTGGAGGCCATTTTGTATAGGAAAAACCTTAAAGATAATTGGGATTTTGCAGGGTTCAAAGAGAGCAAGGAAAGATTGATTTCTTAGAGTATGTCTGTATGACATCTCAGGGAATTGGCTGGTATGATCCTGGGACCTGATAGGTGCCAAGTACGAAAGGAAGAGCAGGAGGTTGGAAAGAGCATCAAGAGACACTGCTATAGTTTAGTCTAAATGCATAATTCCTTGTTCCTGGGAAACCTCTTGGTCTTCAAGTTTAAACTGCTTAGATGAGGCCCATCCACACCAGAGAACGCGAGCTCCTGATTCAAACACACTGATTTAAAAGTTAGTAACGTCTGGGCTGGTTCCACGACAGCTGTGTAGCGACATGAGGCCCTTTGTGTGTGTATAGATACACACACCTCAATACATGTACACAAGGGTCAGAAGACAACGGTCGGGAGTCGTTTCTCTTTTCCCTTGCTTGAAGCAGAGTCTGTCTTGTTTCTGCTGCTGTTTGTACCAGCTCTAGCTGGCCCGAGAGTTTCCAGACGATACTCTTGCCTCTGTCTCCCACCTCACCACAGGAATGCTGGCATTCCAGATGTGAGTTTTGTGTGGGCTCTAGGGCTGGGACTCAGGTTATCAGGTAGCTAGCACTTTTATCTGCTGAAGTATCTTGGAGCCCAGGCTGCTTGGCACTCGTGGCAGTCTTTCTGCCTCAGTTTCCCAAGTGTGAGACTGTGTATACTAGCCACCCACCAGGGTGATTACCACACTTACTGACTGATTTTGAGGCAGGGTCTCACTGGGTACCCCAGTAGATACTGAGGTTGTATGCGGCCCAAAGAGAGGAACAGAAAAGATGGATTTATGAGTATGCTGTGTGGCCTCGGGTGCAGCCCTGGGTTTTAGCTTTACCTGTCTGGCTGCTGTGTGTATGCGGGTCACTTTAGTCAACTACCATGGTGTACTGGGGACAAGAGTTTGTGAAACACAGGTAATGACAGTGATTTAGAGGAACACTGTCCTTTGTGCCTCTGTTTACATGTGTGGTAGTACAGAGGACTTTCTACTATGACCAAAACTGCACTCAGTCTAGCAGAGTTAAGCGTGGCAGGCCTGGCTGGGAGGTGTGACAGCACAGAAGGCAAGCTCAAAGGAAGCTTGTCTGTCCATCTGTCCGTCTGTCTGCTGGGTCTGGGCCCTGAGCCCCCGGCTTGCCTTGTTTCCTTTCATTCTCTCTGGCTTCTTCATGGTGTGTGTGTGTTGGGGGCAGGGGGGGGGATGTTGGGGATTTGGTGACTGACCACGGGCTGAGTTGAAGGTACAGGAGCTTGGCTCAAGGACAAAGAAAAACTGGCCTTTCCTGTTAGACATATCAGGAGTCTCCTAAATGTCCTTTGCCTGGCCTGGCTTGAGTCACATGCTTATCTGTAGGCAGGAAAAGACCCTTTGAGGGCAGCTCTGTCTGTTGCCTTCTTATGCAGAGCTGCAAGGGGTTTGTCCCCAGGAAAAGGAAGAGCAGAGTGCGCTGGGCATGTTTTAAAAAACAAACAGCAAAAGCCACTGATTTGACAAAAAAAAAATTTTTTTAGGGCTGGAGAGATGGCTCAGTTGTTAAGAGCACCAACTGCTCTTCCAGAGGTCCTGAGTTCAATTCCCAGCAACCTCATAGTGGCTCACAACCATCCGTAATGAGATCTGACATCCTCTTCTGGAGTGTCTGAAGACAGCTACAGTGTACTTACATATATAATAAATAAATCTTGAGAGAGAGAGAGAGAGAGAGAGAGAGAGAGAGAGAGGCAAACAACCCCAAGAAAGCCGGGCAATGGTGGTGCAATGCCTTTAATCTCATCACTTGGGAGGCAGAGGCAGGCAGATTTCTGAGTTCGAGGCCAGCCTGGTCTACAAAGTGAGTTCCAGGACAGCCAGGGCTATACAGAGAAACCCTGTCTCGAAAAACCAAGAAAAAAATTTTTTTTTCTTTTTGCTTGTTCTTAGATTCTGTTTCATCTTTAAATATTTACCTGTCTTTCAGTTCTGGAGATTGAACTCAGGGCCTTCCACCTGCTAGGCAAGTAGCCTGCCGCTGAGCTGTATAATTTCATCTCTGTTTGCTTGTTTATTCTTTAGATAAGAGCTCACAAAGTGTCCAACCAGACTTTGAATTTGCAAGCTACCTATCTCAGCCTACTAAGCAGATGGGATTATAGGTGAGCCACTGCTGGCTGTGATCTATGAGTTTTATTTGTGTGTGTGTGTGTGTGTGTGTGTGTGTGTGCGTGTGTGTGCATGTGCATGTGTGAACATATTTTGGCAAACTTTCATCTCTAACATTTGGTCAGAATTCAGCACTGAAACTCCATCCAATCATAGACAGAGGGAGGGGTCACTGACAACAAATAGCTTCTCTGTTGACTGGCCAGCATTTACAAAGGACTGAAAAGGACAAACATCACACAAGCAGGGGCCTTTTAAAATATGACATTCATGCCACCATCTGCGGTTGTTTCTTGCTGTCTTCTTGCCATGTGGTTTAATGTCAGCCACCCAGAAGTGTAAGCAACTTAACACATGCATTATTGATAGAAATGCCGAGTCACCTGCCTCAAGGGTCCCTTGCCTGCCTTTTCAGGAACTTTCCCTTACTACCCTGGAACTGCTGTCTGTTTAAACTCCTGACACAGTCGCCCTCAGCATACAACTGAGGAAAGACGACGTAGGCTAATAAATTCATACTCTCACTAGTGAAGGCGATAGATGCCATAATCCTTGCACTTGAGAGACCAAATTAGGACGCTAGTGAGTCTGTGGTCAGCTTGGGCTCCATAGTGAGACCCCATTTCAACCCCACTTTCACCTCCGTGAATTATCTTCTATAACCTTTCTTGATGTCCTATAACCAAGTAGATTGTGGAGAAGTCAGTGCTCAGTAAATCTCTATATTCTTCCTACATTTCCCAGCATCCCTTGTAGAAGATTCTGGTACTGTAACAAGGCTGGGCCGCGATTGTGTGTGCCTGCTGTAGACCAAGTGTGGAGGTCAGAGGACAGCTGGCATGAGTTGGTTCTCTCTTTTCATCATGTGGTCCTGGAGACTGCGTTCAGGCTGTGAGGCTTGGTAGCAAGTGCCTTGATCCACTGAGACCCTTCTGAGCTGAGGTTTTGTAGTTTTGCTTTGAGGATTATTGTGAGTGACGCTGTGCCCCTGATTTTTCTCAGTGTGTATCTGGGAAAGCCACTGATTTTTGTATGCTAATTTAGCATCCTGTCACTCTCCTGTAAGTGGTGCTCAGTTCTGGGAGTTTTCTGGTAGAGATTATCTGCAATCAGAGATGATTTGACTTTGTTGTTCCTGTTTGTATTCCTTTCATTTCCTTCTCTTGTCTTAACGCTCTGGCCAAGACTTCAGTACTATACTAAATAGGAGTTGATGCAGGAGATATCCCCATCTTGCTTCTGGTTTTGGTGGGATTGGTTTGAGATTTCCTTAATTTAAGATGATGGCTATGAATTGAAAATTTTTACATACATATATACACATACAAACATACATACATATATTTCATTGTGTTGAGGTATATGCTCTTTGGTTATAATGAAGGGGTATTAGATTTTGCCAAAGGCCTTTTTTGCTTCTATCAGATGATCACGGGATTTTTGCCGTTAAGTCCACTTATGCAATTTATTACATTTATTGATTTGTGTGTCCTGAACCATTCCTCTATCAGTGGAAATCAAGTCAAATTGATTATGATGAATGATCTTTTTGGTGTGTGTGTGTGTGTGTGTGTGTGTCTGTTTGCCTTTGCAAATATTCTGCTGAGAATTTCTACATCCATGTCCACCAGGGGTGCTGGGTTATTTTTTCTTGTTGTATCTTTCTTGGCTTTGGACTAGAGTATACTGGGTTTTGTAAAAACAGTACTCCTATTTCTATCCTGTGGAATAATTTGAGATATATATTTTTTAGTTCTTCTTGAAAGGTCCCGTAGCTTTCTGCTGTGAATCCATCTGAACATGTGCTTTTATGGTGGGGAGATTTACAGTTTTTTAGTTCTGTTGTAATTACTGGTCTTGTTTGGTTTTACAACTCATGGATATAGGTTTTTTTTAAGTATTTATAATTTTTAAATTTCTTTGGTATATTTTGAGATATCTCCTATTGAACACCAATTTTATTAATTTATGTCTTATTGCTCCTTCTTTTGATTAATTTAGCTAAGTGTTTGTCGAGCTCGTTTATCTTATCAAGAACCAAGTCTTCATCGTTGATTCTTTGCGTTGGTTTTGTTTGTTCTCATCTCATTACTTTCTTCCTTAGCTTTGATTCCCTGTTTCTGCTGACTACTTTTGGGTTTGGATTGTTTTTGCTTTTCCAAACTCTTAAGCTTGATCATGAAGTTTTATGTGCTCTTTCTATAAGCACATAGAGCTACGAATTTCATTCTTAGGACCTCTTTCAATGTATCTCAGAAGTTATAATATATTGATTTTTATCTATTATAAATATTAAATATTTTTATCTCTACATTTGGTCAGTGATCCATTTGTCAATAGCGTGTCACGTAAGCTCAACAAGCCTCTATATTTTCTAGTGATCCATTTGTTGCCACCTTTGAGCTTTATCTCATTATGGTCACATAGGACATAAGGAATTATTTCAATTTTCCTATTCGTTGAAATTTGCTTTATACCCTGGAATGTGGTTTATTTTAGAGAACCTTTCATGGGTTGCTGGAAAAATTGTGTATTCTGTGGTGTTGAGGTGAAATATGTTATGGGCGTGCAGAGAGGAATGCCTGGAAAAGAAAGCTTACTGGGTATGCCACCTCTAGGTGCCTCATTAGCATGGAGATCTCTGCCTTGAGCCTATGTGACCACAGATCACATCTTTTTTCCTATTGTCTTGGTCTGAGATGTTAGGAATTCCTCATCTACACGTGGATGGGCTTGGGTGTTGCCCTTGTGTGACTGTTGTCCACAAATCTATGGGGAGCTGTGGCTAGTGACAGGAGCCTGGTGCCTGGGAGCAGGCAAAACTCCTACCATCCCTTTAGGGTTGTCAGGGCTTCAAAACTTTTAGTTCAACCGAGGACCATGCTACCTCTCATGGTCTACTGGCCCACAATAGATGTCTGTTAGGTCCTTCTCACTTATGATGTTTATTTATTTATTTTTGTTAGGATGACGTCAGTTGGTGAGAGTGACATAGTGAGATAACTTACTATTGCTGAGTTGTTGATCAATCTGTGGCTTAAAGCCTAATAGCATTTGCTTTACAAAATTGGGTCAGGCAAGCTGGCACACTTCTTTAATCCCAGCACTTGGGAGGCAGAGGCAGGCAGATCTTTGTGAGTTGGAGGCCAGTCGGGTCTACAAAGTGAGTTTCAGGACAGCCAAGGCTACACAGGGAAACTCTGTCAAAAACGAAAACAAAACTGCCAACAACAACAACAACAAACCAAACACACACACACACACCAAAAAAACAAAACAAAAAGAGCAACAAGAAAGTATGTGTGTGCACGTGAGTTTTATGTGTATATGTTTAAGATTGCAGTTTCCTTGATTAGATGTTCCATTGAGCAGAATGAAGAGAACTTCCTCATCTCTTTTGATTAGTTTTCTTTGAAGTTTACATTTTTACATATTAGGATATTATGAAACCTGGTCCCATTTACTTACTGTCTCATTTGCTTGAAATGCTTTTCTCCCTCTATCATTTTACTCTAAGATAGTATTAGCCATTCTTTAAGGGAAGGCGTGTCTCCTATAACAACAATAAGAAAGATACTGTTATTTAATACAATTGGTTAGCGCCTCTCTCTCTCTCTCTCTCCACACACACACACACACACACACACACACACACACACGCTCATGCACATACATGTACAGAAGACTTATTTATTTTATATGCATGAGTGTTCTGCCTGCCTCTCTGTATATGCACCACAAGTCTGACTGGTGCCACTGGAGGGCATCTGATTCCCTGGAATGGATTTATAGACGATCGTCAGCCACCATGTGGCTGCTGGGATCCAGACCTCTGCAAGAGCAACAAATGCTCTTAACCACTGGCCGTTGCTATAGTCCAGAGCCTGTGTTTTTTGATTGGCAAGTTGAAGCCAAATATTATATAAATATCATACAGAATATAACTAAAAACGTTATTATTGACAGGCTTATGCTGATTGTCCTCTGTCATGGCTTTGTACTGCTGGTTCCATAGTCCACCTTTGAAGCCTGTTACAGTGCCATGAGCATAGCCTTTCCCTTCTTTTAGTCTGAAGTACTCCAATGTTTTCTGTACAGCAGGTTTGATGATAGACATGAATTCCTTTATGCTGTCTACATCACTAAGTGTTCTCCTTTCCCCTTCAACTCCGGCAGGTCGTTTTGTCAGGTATCACAGCCTGGGTTGCCAACTGTGGTCTAGAACATGAAGTTCATTACTCCAAGCTGTGAGTCTGCTGGGCTGGCCTTCCCTTGTGCTCTTTGCATTGGCTCGTGCACTTCTCAACGTAATTCCTTTGTTTTACATATATGTTTTATTTTAACTATAATGTGGCCTGGGAATTGTTTCTGGCCATGTCCATTTGGTGTTCAGTGTGTCACTTGTGCCTGTAAAAGTTATTCTTTCCTTAGCTGAAGAATTTTCTTCTGCAATTTTATTGATAATAAAATCAATAGAAGCTCTGTGACTTTGACTAAGATTTATTCTCTTCCTAGACGCATAATTCATAGATTTGGACTTCTTACAATGTTTTTGCATTTTCTGTTCATGTGTTTTCAAAAATTCATCCTTTCCTTTTGTTTGGATGCTGTGATTTCTTTGTTTTTAGGCCCTGACCAGCTGTCTTCTCTGTGATCCAGTCTCTTGGCAAGACTCTCTGTTGAGCCTTTTTTTTTTCTTTTTTTTCCTTTTTGAGAGTTATTTGTTTGTTTATTTTTTATGGGTATGAGTGTTTTGCCTGCATGTATATCTGTATAGTGCATACATGCAGTGCCTATGGAGGCCAAAAGAGGGTGGCAGATTCCCAGAAACTGGAGTTACAAATGGCTGTGAGCCATGTAGAGTTGTGAATTGGAACCTGGGCTTCTGTAAGAGCAACACGTACTCTTAACTTCAGAGTCATCTCTCCAGCCCTCTATTGAGTATTTTTTTGTTCAACTTACTGGATTTTTATCAACTTAATTTTAGTTGGGTGTTGTGATGGTTTGAATAGGTTTGGCCCACATAGATTCATGTGTTTGAATGCTTGCCCATAGGGAGTGGTAATATTAGGAGGTGTGGCCTTTTGGAGTGAGTGTGGCCTTGTTGGTGGAAGTATGTCACTGTGAGGGAAGGCTTTGAAGTCCCCCCTGCTCAAGCTTTGCCCAATATGGACTCTAGTCTCCTCCTGGCTGCCTTCAGATCAAGATGTAGAACTCTCACCTCCTCCATCACCATGTCTGCCTGCAGCTGCCATGCTTCCACCACAATGATGATGTCCTAAACTAAAACTGTAAGCCAGACCCAATTAATGTTAGCCTTTAAAACAATTGCTTTAGTTACAGTGTCTTTTCACAAGTTGGTACCAGGGACTGGGGTTATTGCTGTGAGAGGCCTGAACATGCTTTTGTTGGGAGGAATGTGGATTTTGGAACTTTGGATTAGGAAAACAGTGGAATGCTTTCAGTGGGGCTTAATGGACCATCCTAGTAGAAACATGGAAGGCAGTGTTGCTGAGGGTGATTTGAACTGTGGGGTCCAGGTCAAGAGCATTCAGAGGAGAAGAATTTTAGTATGTTGCCTAGAAATCATTTTTGTGATATTTTGGTGAAGGATGTGACTGCTTTTTGTCTAAATAGTCTGCCTGAGGCTAAAGTGATAAGATTTAGATTAATTGTGTTGACAAAGGAAATCTCAAAATAGCCTAACATAGACTCTGTCCTGTGGTTTAGTCTTATGAAGAACAATTTGTTGAAACATAGCAACCTGAGAAAGGAAAAATACAAAATATAACAAGGGTTAAAAGGGCACCAGAAAGTGGAATGAAACTAAACCCTGTGTCGACGGAGATAAACAAATTAAAGATATTAAGTGGAATTAAGAGAGTGGTAACCTTGGGCAAGATTCTACCTCACTAATCTTGTTAAAAAGATGTTCCCCAAGGGACATTGCTACCTATTCTAAATTTATAATGCATTTGCAGTGGTAAGAGGGATAGTTCTACCATGTTGGGTGTTATTAGGACCTGGTTATTGTTTTCATTTGGACATAAGGAGATATATTTGTATGTCAAGTTGACAAGGGGTTGTTTGTGATGAGTATTCTCAGTTGTCAACTTGACTATATCTGGAAAGAACTATAGTCCAGAAATGGAGAGGACACCTAATGCAGATCTTAAGACTGGAAGACGCAAGCTTTTGATCTGATCTGGATCAGAACATGCCTGTAATCCAGAATCTGGGGCATAGTGGCCTTGCTTATAAAGATCCACAATGAAAAGGAATTAAAGAGCAGCTTAGGTCCAGGTGCAGTGGTGCACACCTTCAATCCCAACACTTAGGAGACAGAGGCTAAGGCCAGCTTGGTCTACTGAGCAAGTTCATAAACAGCCACGCTTAGGAATGAAGGAAATCAGTGAAAACAGAAAGCTGGTGAAGATGTAATTGAACAAGAGAGCCATGGTCCAGCCCTAGCAAGCCACAGAGCTTGGCAGATTTGGCCATGTGGTTCTGGCTTTAGAATCAAGGACGAATTTTCCCTCTGTGACTGAGGAAAGCCACTGAAGTCATGAATCTATCAGGAATATTCCTGCATGGAGTCCCAGAAAGGCCATGTGTGAGGCAGACAGGGTTGTACCTTGTGCTGGAAACCAAACTTGGTAGTGTGTAAGAGTTACCCAGATGGTACTGGTTTTGAATGCATGAAGGGATCATGGAAAGCAACTGAGGCTTGGCACTGTGAGAGGCCATTGGTAAAGGTGACGCTTTAGTGTCAGTTGAAGGCCCAGGACTGAAGGGGTCATGCAAAGAAGTTGAGCCTTGGCACCATAAAGAGAGTCTATGATAAGCTACTGATGAGAGTGTTGCCCAGTTGCAGCAGAAGACACCATTGTTCTGGAGATGCCAGTACCATGGAAAGGTCACCAAGAACAGCCTCAGCAGAAGCTAAGTTCCAGAAGCCGTGAAGGTGAAGCCTAGATTGCCTTGGAGATGCCAAGAGGTTAGAAATGACAGAGCCATGGGAAACCTGCCGAGGAAAGCTGCTCACAGGGAGTGGAACCATCCTAGGAGAAAGAGGTGTGTTGCAGTCAACAAAAATGAGAGGAATTGGAGATCTGAAGAGCGCGTTGACATCAAGCATTAAGATGCAGAGTTTGGAGTTTGCTCAGCTGGTTTTCAGTCCAATATTTCCTCACTGTGCACCCTTCCTTACATTTTGGAATGCTAATGTATATTCTGTGCCATGATATGTTAGAAGTATGTGATAAGCTTTTTAATTTTGATTTTATAGGGATTACAGATAAGAGATTGTATGAATCTCAAAAGAGACTTTCAACTTCGGATTTTTAAACATTGTTGAGGCTATGGGGACTTTGTATGTTGAACCAAATGCATTTTGCATTATGTTCTGGCTACAAGCCCATGAGGGCCAGGGAGTGGAATGTGGTGGTCTGAATAGGTTTGGCCTCCATAGACTCATGTGTTTGAATGCTTGACCTATGGGGAGTGGCACTATTAGGGAGATATGGCCCTCTTGGGGTAGGTGTGGCCCTGTTGGAGTAGGAGTGGCCCTGTTGGAGTAGATGTGGTCTTGTTGGAGGAAGTGTGTCACTGTGAGGGTGGGCTTTGAGGTCTCCTATGCTCAAGCTATGCCTCGTGTGAAACGCCCAGTCTCCTCCTGGCTGCCTTTGGATCAAGACATAGAACTCTTGGTACACTCTCCAGCACCACGCCTGCCTAGATGCTGCCATGCTCCCCACTATTATGATAATGGGCTGAGCCTCTGAAACTGTAAGCCAGTCCCAATTAAATGTTTTCTTTTATAAGAGTTGCCTTAGCTGTGGTGTCTCTTCACAGCAATAAAACCCTAACTAAGATGGGTGCCCATCATTTCTTGTTTCTTTATTGGATATACTTCTCATGTCCTGAATTGTCCAGCTTATGTCAGGCAGCCTTTTATATGTCCTGGACTTCATTCTGGAGTTTATTCCTGTCATCTTTAAGCTTATTTGTTTGTGTCCTTCTCAAACATTCCAACTGCTCTTTGAATATCTGTGTCTTGAGTTTTATCTAAGTTGATCTCTCTCTCTATTTTGTTTTTATTTTATGTGTGTCAGTGTTTAGCCTGCATGTGTGCCTGTGTACTGTATACCTGCAATATCACAGGAGGTCAGATGAGGGCATTATATCTCCTGGAACTGAAGTTACAGAGGGTTGTGAGCTACCATCTTTGTGCTAGGAACAAAACCTGGGCCCTCTGGAAGAGAAGCTGGTGCTCTTAACTTCTAAGCCATCTCTCCAGCCCCATTTAGCCCAACATAAAAATCTAAGTCATTCTTGTTGGGAATCTTTACTATAGAAAACATGGTCTTTGTGGGACATACTGTCTTACTTTTTCATATTGCTTGTGTGTTTGTGATGGGACCTGGGCATCTGCAGTATAGGTGGTTGGTTATGTTTGTCTCTGATAACTTTCTAGAGCACTGCTATCCAGTGAGACATTGGCTCGGCCTTTGCTGTTACTTAACATGCTGGCTTTGGATCAGGTGGAGGGGCTTAGAGTACAGTCTTTTGATCTGAAACTGGAGAGGCTGGGATGACTCAAGGCCAGTGGCATGGGGGAAGTGTTACTGGGCTCTTGCCAGGTAGCAGCTTGACTAGGGTTTTGGGGCAGGGGCAGGTGGGATGGGGGGCTCTCCCCACTTGGAGTGGCTGCTTAGGTATGGCCCTGATGTTTTGAATTACTGACAATATGCATGGCTTGATGCTTGATTTTCCATGATTGTTATGAGCTGATTATTAAGTTTCAAAACTTTAATTTTGAAATTATCACTAGTGTTTCTTTTTGAAAGTTTTTCAGTAAAGCAATCAACATTGACAGTTGGGGAGCTAGGAGGGTTGGGCAGTCTAGCTTGCCTTCTCAGCCCCCTGGCCCTTGGGGTCCAGAAAGAGAAGTGGGGAGCAGGGGGAGGATACCAGGCAGTCACTAGCAGAACAATGAAAGGCTCACAGTAAAGCCAGTGACGTGACACCCACAGATGCCCTGTGGGAAGATGAATCCAGTCAGACGGAGCTTCTATGCCCATATTGTACGAGAGCAGGGGCTCTCTGCTCTGAATGTGCCAGAGAATCACCAATTTGGCTTCTAAAATGCATCACCTCACCATGGAACAGCAAAACCAGATCTGAAGAGGAAGCCCCAGGCTTCAGAAGTTTTAAAAAGCTGCCGAGATTATTACAATATGTAGCTAGAGATGAGAATCATTTTGTAGAAGAAGCTGGTTGAGAAGCCAGCAGAAATGAGTGTGAGCAAGGCAGAAATGGAGCATCTCCTTGACTGCCACAGGGGTGGGGGCGGAGAAGTAGCCACCTGCAGAGATTGGTTTTCACTGTGCTCATGTGGACGTGAGTCCAACAAGGCAGACATGAAAGAGAGAGCGAAAGACAAGTTCTTAGCAACTATTTAGATGTATTTATTTTATTTTGTGAGTGTTTTGCTGATAAGTATGTTTGTATGTATGTATACATGCATACCTTATTGTGCCTGGTGCCCATAAGGGTCAGGAGAAGGGGCTAGATCCTCTAGAACTGGAGTTAACAAGTGGTTGTGAGACCCTTTGTGGGTACTGGGAACTGAACCCACATCCTCTGCTAAAACAATAAATGCTCTTAACTGTGGAGCCATCTCTCCAGCTGTACCCTGCTCCCTGTCCTTTTAAAGCAGGGTCTTTTGTATCCTAGTCTGGTCTTGAACTTTCTAAATAGCCAAAATTGACTTGAACTTCAGATTCTTCTGCCTCTAGTTGTCAATTCTGGGATTACAGACGTGCACTACCATGTCAGTGTCTTAGTGCCAGGAATCAAATCTAGGGCTTTATGCACTACAATCAAGTACTCTACCATTGAGCTACATGCTGAGCACTGGAAAATACTTTTTAAAATACTTATTTTTATTTTTAATTCTCTGTATCTGTAGAGCAGTGTAGGTATGTGCACATGAGTGTAGCTGCTCTTAGAGGGCAGAAGAATGTCAGATCCCTGAGAGCTGGACTTACAGACAGTTGTGAGCTGCCCAGCATTTGAGATCAGCAAGGACAGCACACCCTCTGATCTGCTGAACCATCTCCCCAGACCCCAGAAGGGCAAACTCTTGATCACATTATTTGAAATCTTCCAGAGACTAACAGGTAAAGTCAGTTATAGATTCCACACTTCTCTTCTCGATTCAGCATAGCTTGGCTCGTCCAGACAGCTGAGGGTTTCTTGCATGGCTCACCTTCTTTCCCTTCTCTAAACCCAAGTCCCAAAGAACCATTTTCACTTTAGGTCTTAGATGAAGGACTTTATTATGGCTTTGTTTGCCAGGATTCTCATTCAATTTTGATATGTCTTCTCTCTTTCATCCATATGTCACACACACACACACACACATGCGCACGCACACACATGTGGTGGTTTGAATAAGCATGGCTTCCCATAGACTCATGTGTTTGAATGCTTGGCCCACAGGGAGTGGCACTATTTGGAGGTGTGGCTTTGTTGGTGTAGGTGTGGTCTTATTGGAGAAAATCTATCATTGTGAGGGCAGACTTTGTTTCCATATATGCTGAAGCTACACCTCGTGTGGAACACAACCCCCTTCTGCAGCCTGCAGATCAAGATGTAGACCTCTTAGCTCCTTCTCCAGAACCCTGTCTCCCTGGATGCTGCGATGTCTTCCAACATGGCCATAATGGACTGAACCTTTGAAACTGTAAGCCGTCCAAGTAAATGCTGTCCTTTATCAGAGTTCCCTTGATCATGGTGTCTCTTCACAGCAATAAAACTTTAACCAGTGAGTGTGTGTGTGTGTGTGTGTGTGTGTGGTAGATTCCTGTAATCTCAACACTTGAGAGGCTGAGGTGTCAGTGTGAGGCTGCTGTACAGTAATAGGCTGTCTCTAAAAAGACTACAAGTCCCAGTCTCCTTTGCAGATCTTATGGCCAAGAGGATATAAGCAGAAACAAGAGGTAGCCTCTGGCATCCTGGCAACAAGAGTGATGGCTTTTCTGCATCTGAACATAGGCATGGCTACCTTTAGTGTTAGGAATGGTACAGTAGTGAGTTATAGAGCTCCAGGGAGCAGGGTCACCATCACTCGGCCTCTTACTTGGTCATACTTCATTTATATCACTGGGAAATGAAACTCTGTCAATGGAGCCAGTGCTATTTTGGGCTTTCTGTCCCACAAAGCTGAATCTGATCTTCATTTTTATGTCCCATTAAGTTCCATCTTGATGAATTTGGACCATTTCTTTGTGCCTGTGGGTCCTGATGTCATCATTCAACATCTCTCCTCTCCATCCAGCCCTCTGTCATTTGTTAATGAAATCAGTATGTTGTCTGTGTTTCCATGCAAGCCCTGAATAGACATAGGGTCTGAAAGGCGCCACACAGCAGCCTCCAGCCTTCTCCAAAGAGTACTCGTTCATGCAGTAGAATCTATCCACTGTGGTTTTGGACCCAGCAGGGTTGCTGCAGAGAGCTGAAAGAGTGTTTTCTAGAGATCTGTGGGTCTCAAGCTTTACTGCCACTTGGGACTACCTGGAAGGCTTGTTCCCTTGCATTGCTGGGCACCATCTCCAGGATTTCAGACTTAGCATGTGTGGGTGAGCCCCAAGTACAGGCATTTCTAGCAAGTCTCAGGTGGTATGCTGATGCTCATCGTCCAAGCTCCACACTTTGGCAAGCATTTTATTCGAAGGAGAATGAGGCAGGAAAAAGTGTAGGCAGCCGCACGCCTAAAAGATGGCGCCGACCTCCAGTACACAACAACGCCATTGCGCAGGTGCCAGCCCGAATATAGCGCCAACCCCTCCCGAGCGGGTGCATGAATCAAAGTGCCGACAGACTGACCAATCCCAGGAGGACATATAGCTCTCCCCAGTGATGGGGTGTATATAAGCAGTCCTCCCGGGGTTTCCGGGGTTCCCCCCCCCCGTAACATGGAGGTGTTCCTAAAATAAAAAAGGCTGTTGAGAAGAATCCGACCGTGTTGCGTTTTTTCTTGCTGGACGAGGTGAGCGCAACAAAAAAGTATTCGTAAACATAGTACCTCAGTTGGTAAATGCTTGAGGTTCAAGCTTGAGTTTTAGCCCCCAGCACCCATGTCAAGCAGGTTGACAGGTTGTGTACCTGTAATCTCAGTGCTGGAGACGCAGAGACAAGAAAGTCCTTAGGGCTTTGACCAGTCAGACTAGCCAAATCTAGGTGAATTCTAGGTGCACAATGAGACCCTGCCTTAAAATAAACCAAAATAATGTAGAGTGATTGCAAAGACAGTCTCTGTTCCTCTAAACAGTAGCTGTAGAATACAGGTCTTTGAGGAGCCCAAAGTGGATATTCTGCAGACTATCTGAGGAGGGTAGGGCTCTTAGGGACCACAGTGGCTTTCAGGAAGGGGACCAGCAGAGGTCGTTCCATTTGATCTGAGAAGGAAGCAGAAACCCCTGTCCAGTGGCTCCTAGTTTCTTCGAGAAGAATCCACAGGAACATTACAAGAAACGTTCATTATCAGCTTTGAGGGAAGGATGGGAATGGGGAAGAGCTGCCAGCACAGCTGGGTCCTTCGGCAGTTAGCACTCTAATCTTGGTATCGGCACATTACTGAGAACATCTAAACACCTGGAGCAGTTCAGGGTCTGTCTGAAAGTTCACAGAGCAACCTGCTGCAGAGTGCCCTGCTCATATATAACACTACATAAGTGTGTGAGTTTCAATGTCTAGCTTAAACTGTTCCCTAGAACAAAACACACACCATCAGTTTTCACGCACACACATTCTCATTTAATTCATTAAAGAATATTTGTCAAGTTTCATCCTCATCTCTGCAGCAGAACTCATGACGGTGCTGCCTGTTCTGCTGCTGCTGCTCCTGCTCCATCTCCTGTGGAGCCCACAGATCTTCCTTTCTACCCCCCCCCCCACTCATTGCCTTGTCCCAGCCCCCAGCCCCAGCCCCCAGCCCCAGTAGGTACTCACTGCCAACCCAAAGGCTGCTTCTCCCAAGGCCACAAGTAGGCTGAAGGCAAACCCACACCTCTCCTCCTGCTCCTGAGATCCAACCCGCCATTTTCATCCTAGCTCTGTATCAGGAAATCTGCTGTGTCTCTCTTTACTCTCTGACCTCATCCCCAATGGATCACAAAGACTTTCTCCTCCCGCCTTCCTTTCCTCAACTCATCCAAGTGCTGAAGCCTCCAACACCAGCAGGCATCTCCCTGTGAACACACTAGCTGAGCAGGCCAGCAAAACATACAACACAGCTAATCACAATCTCTGACAATCCAGAGAGGAAACAGAAATTAGGCAACAAGACACCACCCAATAAAGACAAATCTAGAAATCAGCACCCAGACCTAAAATCATCCCAATCTCAGATGTCGAGACACTAACATAAAAACACAATCAATTACAGCCAAGGAAATATGTCTCTACAAGAGCCAAGCTATCTTACCACAGCAGGCCATGAATATTCCAAGATAGCTGAAACACAAGAAAAAGATCTTAAAGCCAACTGTATGAAGATGTTAGAAGTCTTCAAAGAGGAAATGAATACATCTCTTAAAGAAATCCAGGGAAATACAAACGGTGCAAGGAAATGAATAAAACTGTTCAAGACCTAAAAATGGAAATGGAATCAATAAAGAAAATTCAAAATAAGGGAATTCTGGAAATGAAAGATTTAGGAATCCAAACAGGACCATGGTGGCACACGCCTTTAATCCCAGCACTCGGGAGGCAGAGGCAGGCAGATTTCTGAGTTCGAGGCTAGCCTGGTCTACAAAGTGAGTTCCAGGACAGCCAGGGCTATACAGAGAAACCCTGTCTCAAAAAACCAACACACACACACACACACACACACACACACACAAGAAAGGCAAGCTCCATCAACAGATACTAGAGATGGAAGAGAGAATCTCAGGCATTAAAGATACAGTAGAAGAAATGGATGCATCAGTCAAGGAAAATGTGAAATATAAAAATGTTTTGACACAAAGCGTCCGGGAAATCTAGGACATTATGAAAAGACCAAACCCAAGAATAATAGGAGTAGAGGAAGGAGATGGATCCCAGTCCAAAGGCCCAGAAAATATTTTCAATGAAATTATAAAAGAAAACTTTCCTAACCTAAAGAAGGAGATGCCTATAAAGGTACAAGATACATACAGAACACCAAATAGATTGGACCAGGAAAGAAAATCCCCTCTGAACATGTGGTGGTTTGAATGAAAATGGCCCCCATAGTCCCCAAGGAGTGGCACTATTAGAAGGTGTGGCCTTGCTGCACTGGGGATGGGTTTTGAGGTTTCAGAACCTCAGTCTAGGCCCAGTGTTGCTCTCTCTTCTTGCTGCTTGCCAATCTGGATGTAGAATTCTCAGCTACCTCTCTAGCACCATATCCGATTGTGTGCTGCCATGCTCCCGCCATGACAATGAACTGAACCTTTGAACTGTGAGCCAGTCCCAGCTAAATGTTTTCCTCTATAAGAGATCCTGGGGCCATGGTGTCTCTTCACAGCAATAGAAACCCTAAGACAGCACATAATAATCAAAACACTAAACATACAGAACAAAGAGAGTATTAAAAGCTGCAAGAGACAGAACTAATATGCTATAATTACACCTGATTTCTCAGTGGCGACTCTAAAAGTCTGAAGATTATGAACAGATGTGCTGCAGACTTTAAGAGACCACAGATGCCCACCTAGTCTACTATAACCAACAAAACTTTTAATCACTGTAGACAGAGAAAATAAGATAACCACGATAAAGCCAAAGTTGAATAATATCTATCTACAAATCCAGCCCACAGAAGGTGCTAGAAGGAAAGCTCCAACCTATGGATGTTAACTATACCCTTGAAAACTCAGGAAATAAATAATCTTACACCAAAAAAATCAACTGAAGGGAAGCATACATATACAACCACCACCAATAGCAGCAACAACTAAATCATAGGAATCAACAGTCATTGGTCATTGATATCACTCAATATCAGTTGTCTCAATTCTGCAACAAAACCACAGACTAACAGAATGGATGGGAGCATAGGATCTATCCTTTTGCTGCATTTAAGAAAAACACCTTAACATCAAGGTCAAATGTTACTTCTGAGTTAGAAAAACATATTCCAAACAAATGGACCTAAGAAGCAAGCTTATGTAGCCATTTTATTATCTAACAAAATAAACTCCAATGCAAAAATGAATCAGAAGAGATAGGGAAGGACACTTCATATTCATCAAAGGAAAACTCAACCAAGATGACATTTAACTTCTCTTACTTATTTATTTTATTGGACATTTTATTTATTTACATTTCAAATGTTATCCCCTATCCTGGTTTCTCTTTCTCAAGCCCCCCATGGGGTCCCCCCTCCTTCTGTACCTCTCCTCTCTGGCATTCCCCTACATTGGGGCATCTCACCTTCACAGACCAAGAGCCTCTCCTCCCATTGATGCCAGATATGGCCATCCTCTACTACATATGTGGCTGGAGTAATGGGTCCCTCCATGAGTACTCTGGTTGGTGGTTTAGTCCCTGGGAGCTCTGGTTGGTTGATATTGTTGTTCTTCCTATGGGGTTGTAACTCCCTTCAGCTCCTTCAGTACTTTCTCTAACTCCTCCACTGGGGTGCCCTAGTCAGTCCAATTCTTGGCTGTGAGCATCCATCTTAACTTATCAGGCTCTGGCAGAGTCTCTCAGGAGACAGCTATATCAGACTCCTGTCAGAGTGCACATCTTGGCATCAGCAGTAGTGTCTGGGTTTGGTATCTGCAGATGGGATGGATCCCCAGGTGGGGCCTTTCCTTGAGTCTCTACTCCACACTTTGTCTCCATATTTCCTCCCGTGAGTATTTTGTTCCCCCTTCTAAGAAGGGCCGAAGTATCCAACTTTGATCTTCTTTCTTCATGTGGTCTGTGAATTGTATCTTGGGTATTCTGAGCTTTTAGACTAATATCCTATTATCAGTGAATGTATACTGATGTATGCTCTTTTGTGAGTTACCTCACTCAGAATTATATTTTCTAGTTCCATCCATTTGCCTAAGAATTTAAAAAATTCATTGTTTTTCATAACTGAGTAGTACTCTATTGTGTAAATGTACCACATTTCCTGTATCCATTCCTCTGTTGAGGGACATCTGGGTTTTTTCCAGCTTCTGGCTATTATAAATAAGGCTGCTATGAACATAGTGGAGCATGTGTCCTTGTTATATGTTGGAGTATCTTTTGGGTATATGTCCAGGAGTGGTATAGTTGGGTCCTTGGGTAGCACTAAGTCCAACTTTCTAAGGAACTGCCAGACTGATATCCAGAGTGGTTTTACTATCTTGCAATCCCCCCAACAATGAAGGAGTGTTCCTCTTTCTCCACATCCTCGCCAGCATCTGCTGTCACCTGAATTTTTGATCTTAGCCATTCTGACTGGTGTGAGGTGGAATCTCAGGGTTGTCTTGATTTGCATTTCCCTGATGACTAAGGATGTTGAACATTTCTTTAGGTGGTTCTCAGTTGAGAATTCTTTGTTTAGCTCTGTATCCCATTTTTTAAATTGGGTTATTTGGTTCTCTGGAGTCTAACTTCTTGAGTTCTTTGTGTATATTGGATATTAGCCCTCTAATGGATGTAGGATTGGTAAAGATCTTTTCCAAGTCTGTTGGTTGCCGTTTTCTCCTATTGACAGTGTCCTTTGCCTTACAGAAGCTTTGCAATTTTATGAGGTCCCATTTGTCAATTCTTGATCATAGAGCATAAGCCATTAGTGTTCTGTTCAGGAAAATGTCCCTGTGCCCATGTGTTGAGGCTCTTCCCCACTTTCTCCTCTATAAGCTTCAGTGTATCTGGTTTTATGTGGAGGTCCTTGATCCACTTGGGCTTGAACTTTGTACAGAGAGATAAGAATGGATCAATTCACATTCTTCTACATGCTGACCAATAGTTGAACCACCACTGTTTGTTGAAAATGCTGTCTTTTTTCCACTGGATGGTTTTAGCCTCTTTGTCAAAGATCAAGTGACCATAGGTGTATGGATTCATTTCTAGGTCTTCAATTCTATTCCACTGATTTACCTGTCTGTCTCTGTACCAATACCATGCAGTTTTTATCACTATTGCTCTGTAGTACAGCTTGAGGTCAGGGATGGTGATTCCCCCAGAAGTTCTTTTATTGTTGAGAATAGTTTTCACTGTCCTAGGTTTTTAAATTCCAGATGAATTTGCAAATTGCTCTTTCTAACTCTATGAAGAATTGAGTTGAAATTTTGATGGGGATTGCATTGAATCTGTAGATTGCTTTCAACAAGAAGGCCATTTTTACTATATTAATCCTGCCAATCCACGAGCATGGGAGATCTTTCCATCATCTGAGATCTTCAATTTCTGTCTTCAGAGACTTGAAGTTCTTGTCATACAGATCTTTCACATGCTTGGCTAGAGTCACACCAAGGTATTTTATATTATTTGTGACTATTGAGAAAGGTGTCATTTCCCTAATTTCTTTCTAAGCCTGTTTATCCTTTGAGTAGAGGAAGGCTACTGATTTGTTTGAGTTAATTTTATATCTAGCCACTTTGCTGAAGTTATCAGGTTTAGGAGTTCCCTGGTGGAATTTTTAAGGTCACTTAAGTATACTATCATATCATCTGCAAATAGTGATATTTTCACTTCTTCCTTTCCAATTAGTATCCCTTTGACTTCCTTTTGTTGTCTAATTGCTCTGGCTAGGACTTCAAGTTCTATATGAAAAGGTAGAGAGAGAGAGTGGGCAGCATTGTCTAGTCCCTGATTTTAGTGGGATTGCTTCAAGTTTCTCTCCATTTAGTTTGATGTTGGCTACTGTTTTGCTGTTTATTGCTTTTACTATGTTTAGGGATGAGCCTTGAATTCCCGATCTTTCCAAGACTTTTAACATGAAGGGTTGTTGAATTTTGTCAAATGCTTTTTCAGCATCTAATGAAATGATCATGTGGTTTTTTTTTCTTTGAGTTTGTTTATGTAGTGGATTACATTGATTGATTTCCGTATATTGAACCAACTCTGTATCCCTGGGATGAAGCCTATTTGATCATGATGAATGATCATTTTGATGTGTTCTTGGATTTGATTGGCAAGAATTTTATTGAGTATTTTTGCATCAATGTTCCTAAGGGAGATTGGTCTGAAGTTCTCTCTTTGTTGAGTCTTTGTGTGGTTTAGGCATAAACATAATTGTGACTTCATCGAATGAATTGGGTAGAGTTCCTTCTGTTTCTATTTTGTGGAATAGTTTGAAGAGTATTGGTATTAGGTCTTCTTTAAAGGTCTGATAGAATTCTCTACTAAACCCATCTAATCCTGGGCTTTTATTGGTTGGAAGACTATTAATGACTGCTTCTATTTCTTTGGGGGTTATGGGACTGTTTAGATTATTTATCTGACCCTGTTTTAACTTTGGAACCTTGTTTGTGTCCAGAAAATTGTCCATTTCATCCAGATTTCCAATTTAGTTGAGTATAAACTTTTGTAGTAGTATCTGATGATTTTTTTGGATTTCCACGGTTTCCATTGTTATGTCTTCCTTTTCATTTCTGACTTTGTTAGTTGGATGCTATCTCTGTGCCCTCTGGTTAGTCTGGCTAAGGGTTCATCTTTCTTGTTGATTTTCTCAAAGAACCAGTTTCTGGTTTTGTTGATTCTTTGTATAGTTCTTTTTGTTTCTACTTGGTTGATTTCAGCCCTCAGTTTGATTATTTCCTGCCATTTACTCCTCTTGGGTGTATTTGCTTCCTTTTGTTTTAGAGCTTTCTGATGTGCCATCAAGCTGCTAGTGTATGCTCTCTTCAGTTTCTTTTTGGAGGCACTCACAGCTGAGTTTTCCTTTAGCACTGCTTTCATTGTGTTCCATAAGTTTGGGTATACTGTAGCTTTATTTTCTTTTTCTTTTTTTTTTTTCTTTTTTTTTTTTTTTTGGTTTTTCGAGACAGGGTTTCTCTGTATAGCCCTGGCTGTCCTGGAACTCACTTTGTAGACCTGGCTGGCCTCGAACTCAGAAATCCGCCTGCCTCTGCCTCCCAAGTGCTGGGATTAAAGGCGTGCACCACCACCGCCCGCCTCTTCATTTTCATTAAATTCTAAACAGTCCTTAATTTCTATCTTTATTTCTTCCCTGACCAAGTTATCATTGAGTAGAGAGTTGTTCGGCATTCATGTGTATGTGGGCTTTCTGCTGTTTTTGTTGTTATTGAAGATCAGCCTTAGTCTGGGATAATCTGATAGGATCCATGGGATTATTTCAATCTTCTTTTATCTGTTGAGGCTTGCTTTGTTACCGATTATATGGTCAGTTTTGGAGAAGGTACCACAAGGTGCTGAAAGAAGGTATAATCTTTTGTTTTAGAATGTTCTATAGATACATGTTGAATCCATTTGGTTCATAACTTCTGTTAGTTTCACTGTGTCTCTGTTTACTTTCTGTTTCAATGATCTGTCCACTGGTGAGGTTGGAGTGTCGAAGTCTCCCACTATTATTGTGTGAGATACAATATGTGCTTTGAGCTTTAGTAAAACTTCTTTTATGAATAAATGTTCACAATTGAGAGTTCTTCATGGTAGATTTTTCCTTTGATGAGTATGAAGTGTCCTTCTTTATCTTTTTTGTTGTCATGGAATATCTTTTTTGGTTGAAAGTCGATTTTATTCAATATTAGAATGTCTACTCCAGCTTGTTTCTTGGGACCATTTGCTTAGAAAATTATTTTCTAGCCTTTTACTCTGAGGTAGAGTCTGTTTTTATCACTGAAGTGCTTTTCCTGTTTGCAGCAAAATTCTGTGTCCTGATTATATATCCAGTCTTTTAGTCTATGTCTTTTTATTGGGGAAATGAGTCCATTGATGTTAATAGATATTAAGGAAAAGTGGTTGTTGCTTCCTGTTATTTTTGTTGTTAGAGGTGGAATTATGTTTGTGTGGCTATTTTCTTTTGGGTTTGTTGAAAGAAGACTACTTTCTTGCTTTTTCTAGGGTGTAGTTTCCCTCCTTGTGTTGGAGTTTTCCATCTATTTTCCTTTGTAGGGCTGGATTTGTGGAAAGATATTGTGTAAATTTGGTTTTGTCATGGGATATCTTGGTTTCTCCATCTATGGTAATTGAGAGTTTTGCTGGGTATAGTAGCCTGGGCTGGCATTTGTGTTCTGTTAGGGTCTATATGAGATCTGCCCAGGATCTTCTAGCTTTCATAGACTCTGGTGAGAATTCTGGTGTAATCCTAATAGGTCTGTCTTTATATGTTACTTGACCTTTGTCCCTTACCGTTTTTAATATTCTTTCTTTGTTTAGTGCATTTGGTGTTTTGATTATTATGTGACAGGAGGAATTTCTTTGTGGTCCAATCTATTTGGAGTTCTGTAGGCTTCTTGTATGTTTATAGATATCTCTTTCTTTAGGATGGGAAGTTTTTCTTTATAATTTTGTTGACACTATTTACTAGCCCTTTAAGTTCGGAATCTTCATTCTCTTCTATACCTATTATCCTTAGGTTTTTATCTTCTCATTACATCCTGGATTTCCTGGATGTTTTGGGTTAGGAGCTTTATGTGTTTTGCATTTTCTTTGACTGTTGTGTCAGTGTTCTATGGTATCTTCTGCACCTGAAATTGTCTTTTCTATCTGTTGTATTTTGTTGGTGATGCTTGTATCTATGAATCCTGGTTGTAGGGTTTCTATCTCCAGGGTTTCTATCTCTCTTTGTGATTTCTTTATTGTTTCTATTTCCATTTTTAGATTCTGGATGGTTTTTGTTCAATTCCTTCACCTGTTTGGTTGTGTTTTCCTGTAACTTTTTAAGAGATTTATGTGTTTTCTCTTTAATGGCTTACAGTAGGATCTGATGTTTTTTTTGGATTTCCACGGTTTTTGTTGTTATGCCTTCCTGTAATTCTTTAAGGGATTTTTGTGTTTCCTCTTTAAGGGCTTTACCTGTTTACCTGTCTTCTCCTGTATTTCTTTAAGGGAGCTATTTATGTCCTTCTTAAGTTCCTCTATCATCATCATGAGATGCTATTTTAAGTCAGAGTCTTGCTTTTTCAGTGTGTTTGGTTATCCAGGGCTTGCTGTGGTTGGAGAACTGGGTTCTGATGATGCCAAATAGCCTTTGTTTCTGTTGCTTAGGTTCTTGAGCTTGCCTCTTGCCATCTGGTCATCTTTGGTCTTCCTGTCTCTGACTAGAGCTTGTCTGTCCTTTGAGCCTGTGAGCCTGTTATCTTAGGTGAGTCAGCACTCCTGGGAGACCAGTTCTCACCAGGTGAGATTTGGTTGTGGAGAGCTGTGGCATAGACTTAGCTCCAGGGTGCAGATGGAAACTGGAAGGATCCTATCCCAGGTTGCTCCTTGGTTCCTGTGCCAGGTGGGCTCCTGGCAGGTCCCACATTGGCCAGTTATTGGAGCAATAGTGGTGGTCTCACCTGTGAACCTAGGCATAACAGCACTCCTGGGAGACCAGCTGTCTCCAGGTGGGATTTGGGTCCAGAGACAGTATTTCAATTAACATCTATATTCCAAACACATGGGCACCCAAGTTTGCAAAAGAAACACTACCCCACAACTTAGATCACATATTGGTCTTTATATATTGAGAGTAGAAGACATTAACACCCCACTCTCACCAATGGGCAGGTCATCCAGACAAAAACTAAACAGAAAAATGCTAGAGCTAACATACATTACAAACTAAATGCACCTAACAGATATTTATAGAACATTTTATCCAAATACACACACACACACACACACACACACACAGAAACACACACACGCAAACACACACACACCCTTGGCCTTCACAGCACCTTGTGGAACTTTCTCCAAAATTGGCCACATGCTAATTTTGTTGTGTCTAATTTTGTTTTTGTTGTGACACAAGAAAATTGAAATATCCCTGTATTCTATCAGACCACCACAGATTAAAGATGGAATCAACAACAGCAGAAAGCTTAAAAATATGGAAACAGAACAACGACAACGACAACAACAACAACAACAAAAAGGGTCAAGACAGAAATTAAGAAAGAAATTAAAGACTTTCTAAAATTCAATGAAGATGAGTACAAATCATATTCACACTTAAGGAACACAATGAAAGTGGTGCAAAGAGTCAAGTTCATAGCACTAAGTGACTTCATAACAAATTGGAGAGATTTCATATTAGCAGATCAGTAGCATATCTGAAACAAAAAGAACAAAAGGAAGTAATCACACCCAAGAAGATTAGATGGCAAGAAATAATCAAACTGAGGGCTGAAATCAATAAATTGAAACAATTAGAAGAATATAAAGAATCAATAAAACAGAAAGTTGATTGTTTGAGAAAATCAGTAAGATAGATAAACCCTTATCCAAACAAAATAAAAGGCAGATAGAGAAATCCAAATTATCAAAACTGGAAATGAAAAGAGGGCATAACAATAGACACCAAGGAAATCCAAAGCATCGTAAGGACACACCTTTAAAAATCTGAACTCCCCAAAATTGTGAAACCTAAATGAAATGGATAATTTTCCTGATAGATAACAATTACCAAAGTAAAGCTCAGATCATATAAGCAATTTAAGTAGACCAGTAACCCCCAAGGCAGTGGTTCTCAAATGTGGGTCATGACCCCTTTCACATGGGTCATCTAAGACCATCATAAAACACAGATATTTACAGTACAATTCATAACAGTAGCAAAATTTACAGTTATAAAGTAGTAACATGAAAATAATGTTGGGGGTCACCACTACATGAGGAACTGTATTAAAGGGCCACAGGGAAGGTTGGAATCACTTCTATTTCTAGTAAAATAAAAACAGTTATTGAAAGTGTCCCAACCCAAAAAGCCCAAGACCACATGGTTTTAGTCCAGAATTCTACCAGACTCTCAAAGAAGAGTTAGTGCCAATACTCAGCTTGGTATAGAAAGAAGGAACATTGCCCAATTCATGTTATGAGGCCACAGTTACCCTGATACCAAACCACATAAAGACCTGACACAGAAAGAGAGCTCTAAATCAATTTCCTTATGAATATTTATGCAAAAATACTCAAATACTTGCAAACTGAATCCAAGAACACATCAAAAAGATGATCTGCCATGATCAAGTAGGCTTTATCCCAGTGATACAGGGCTGATTCAATGTACTAAAATTAATAAATGTGATCCACCTTATAAACAAACCAAAAGAAAAAAATCCATGTGATCATCTCATTAGATCCAGGAAAGGCTTTGACAAAATCCAACATCCTTTCATGCAGACACAAACAAACAAACAAACAAACAAAACAACAACAAAAGAGTCTTGGAGAGATTAGAGATACAAGGTACATACCTAAACATAGTAAAGGTAATTGTGATAGTTTGTTTATGCTTGGCCCAGGGAAGGTGGTGTGGCCTTGGAGGAGTAGGTGTGTCACTGTAGGCATGGGCTTAAGACCCTTGCCCTAGCTGTGTGGAAGTCACTCTTCTAGCAGCCTTCAGATGAAGATGTAGAACTCTCAGCTCTGCCTGCATCATATCTGCCTAGATGCTGCCCTGCTCCCACCTTCATGATGACAGATTGAACTTCTGAACCTGTAAGTCAACCCAATTAAATGTTGTCCTTTTAAGACTTGTCTTGGTCATAGTGTCTGTTCACAGCAGTAAAACCCTAACAAATACAGTAATATGCAGCAAACCTAAAGCCAATATCAAATTGAATGGAGAGAAACTCAAAGAAATTTCACTAAATTTAGAAACAAGACAAGATTGTCCACTTTCTCCATATCTATTCAATATATTAGTTGAAGTTGTAGCTAGAGCAATAAGAAAGCTGAAGGAGATCAAAGGGATTCAAAGCAGATAGAAAAAGTCAAAATACCATTATTTGCTGATGATATGATAGTATACATAAGTAATGATAAAAATTCTACTGGAAACTCCTACAGCTGATAAACAGCTTCAGGTGAAGGGGCAGGGTGCAAGACTAACTCACGAGAATCTGTCGTCCTCCAATACACAAACGACAAACTGGGAAATAAATCAGGAAAACAAGACTTTCACAATAGCCCCCCAAAGAATATAAAATGTCTGGGCTATCTCTAACCAAGCAAGTGAACGATCTGCATGAGAAAAACTTCAAGTGTTTGAAGAAAGAAATTGAAGTAGATATCAGTGTTGGCTTACAAACAATTCTGCCAGACTCCCCCAGGAACCTAGCAACCACTTACATCATCTGTGCCGTTGTCTGTCACCACCGGGTGAGAGCCAGGTGCGGCAAAGTATAAGGAGCCTTGCTTGCTAACCCAGCTCTCTCTTTCTGTGGCTAACTGTTCCTGGCTGCCATCTCTCTCTGTCCTTTCTGTCCTCTGTCCCCTTCTCTGCCCTCATGGATCTGTTTCTGTCTGCCTCTTCTCTTCCTTTCTCCCAAATAAACCTCCATATACCAGGTCTGTCACATAGCATGATTTCTCAGGGGGATACCTTGACATGGACCGACCAGGTACTTCTGCCCACCGCTATATTATATTTCATAACAATCAGAAGATGAAAAGATCTCCCATGCTCATGGACCAGTAGGATTCATATAGTACAATTAGCCATCCCACCAAAAGCAATCTACAATTTAATGCAATCACTATAAAAAAGTTCAACCCAATTCTTTACAAGGCTTCTCAACTTCACATGGAAAAACAGAACAAAGCAAAACCTCAGGGTAGCTGAAATACTCCTGTACAGTGAAAGAGCTGTCAAAGGCATGGCTATCTCCAATTCCAAGTTGTACTACTGACAGCTTTTCCTTCATCTTACTGTATTCTATTTTGTCAGGTTTGGTTGTTTTCTAGAGATAACAACCTGAACTTTTCTCATGACAGACAGAGAGGGAGTGCATCTGGAGGGAGGAGGAAAGCCCCAAATGATACCTTTTTGGCATGTTCCATGGGCCTTACACGGTATATTATTATACAAGATTTTATAAATAATAGAGATTATTGTGTCTTGGTTCAGCTTTTTCCAAATTTTAGTATTCATGAGTCAGATGACTTACTCAAGTTTTGGGATCAAGGCGCCTCCTTGCCATCCTGCCACAAAAGAGAGCCTATCTCACCAGTGACCCTTGCGGTCCTTCTTGGCCTGGGTGCTGCTGGGACTGGGACCAGAATCACAGCCCTTGTGTCATCTCAACAGAATGCGTGCAATTACCATCTGTTCAATGAGGCTATTAGCCAAGATATAGAGAATATAAAAAGGGGCCTAGATGATCTTACTGATTCCTTGGTCTCCCTTTCTGAAGTTGCCCTTCAAAATAGAAGGGGGTTAGATTTGCTCTTTCTACAACAAGGAGGCTTATGCGCTGCACTTAAGGAAGAATACTGCGTATATGTTGATAAAATTGGATTAGTTAAAGATAGCATTGCCAAGGTTACTGCCAGTTTAGAAAAAAGAAAAAGAGAGAGAGAACAACAAGAGTCATGGTACCAAAATTGGTTTTCAACCTACCCCTGGCTTTCGACCTTGTTGTCCTCCCTTTTGGGGCCCCTATTGGGACTCCTATTATTGATTTCCTTCGGTCCTTGGGCATTTCAGAAATTGACCCTATTTGTTAAATCTCAAATTGATTCATCTCTTTCAAGAGCATCTGTTTCAGTTCATTATCATCGGCTGGACGTTGGCGATAACAAGCAGGTTACTAGAGAAGAGTCAGACGTGGATGCCGCTTCATCACCCTCTTCTTGGGGAGAGAGACTCAATTTCCATAAAATGCTTAAGTTTAATCCCAGCACTAGGGAGGCAGAGGCAGGCAGATTTCTGAGTTCGAGTCCAGCCTGGTCTACAGAGTGAGTTCCAGGACAGCCAGGGCTACACAGAAACCCTGTCTCGAAAAACCAAAAAAAAAAAAAGATCATTCCGCTCCCCCTAAATTCTGCCATCAGTCTCATGCCATGAATCATTTATAGATTGTCATAGTCTGTGCTTCCGACATGGTAATATACATTCTCGCCACATTGGAAACTAAACAGTCATCCCAGGCTAGACACATCGTAAAATTGGAACTTGAAGCCATCGCCCGTGAGAGTTGTAAAGCTAAGTACTGCACAGAGGTTAGTCTGGGAGCTGTTAGACAGTCTCTGAGAGGCATGTCTGATTGCATGAAGGTTGAGTGCCCTAGGGTCCTTCCCCCAGAAAAAACGGCACGGGAGCAGATCAGGGTTACTCTGGGTAGAAGTCTGTGGGCCTAAGAGTCAATCCTGTACATGGCCCCTAACATTGCACACTGGGGATCAGACCTCTACCTCTACCCACGGAGCATGCTTCGTTCCTAAATCCCTTGGCTGGCCCAGGTTATACCCAACAGACTGGGACCATTAATTCAAGCCTCATAGATGACTTGTCCTTGTGTCCTTCGTGGTTTTAGAGAATCACCCGGTGAGCAAACAGACGTTTAGGCGGTCGTTAAAAACGTGGCTACAAATTTATTATACAATATGCCTTTATAAAAATATTAAAATGGGGGAGATATTGGGAGCTATTAAGACAACACTATTGTCCTGATCTCTGAATTGGGCCTCTCCCCCCGAGAAGAAAAGGGGGTCAAAAGTGGGCCACCAACGCACCGTTCTGAGAACAACCACAGAATGTTCCAGCCCTAAGTCAACGCCAGATGTCCTGACCACAAGATGTACCCTGATACCACCAAGTTCCTGCTTCCCCGTGTAGTTGCCAAAAGAAAAATTTCCACTACCCCATCCCTCCTGCTGAGAAGTACTTCCTCTTTTTCAGCTGCCCCATCCCTCCTGCTGAGAAGTACTTCCTCTTTTTCTGCTGCCCCATCCCTCCTGCTGAGAAGTACTTCCTCTTTTTCTGCTGCCCCATCCCTCCTGCTGAGAAGTACTTCCTCTTTTTCCCCTGCCCCATCCCTCCTGCTGAGAAGTACTTCCTCTTTTTCAGCTGCCCCATCCCTCCTGCTGAGAAGTACTTCCTCTTTTTCTGCTGCCCCATCCCTCCTGCTGAGAAGTACTTCCTCTTTTTCAGCTGCCCCATCCCTCCTGCTGAGAAGTATTTTCCCTTTTGCTTGTGCATTTAAGCCTTGAGTCTTGCTGAATACAGTGACACCTTGATGCTACTCAGACTGGTTCTATGTCGTTCCTCGCACTTGGTGTCCATCTTTCTCTCACCCCATTTGACTGTCTAACAGCTTCCAGACTAATCTCTGTGCAGTACTTAGCTTTACAACTCTCATGGGCGACGGCTTCAAGTTCCAATTTTACGATGTGTCTAGCCTTAGGAGAAGGTCCCCTCGAGACCCTCGAATAACTGGACCTGCTGGACCGGTCACAAGGACTGGAAGATGTGTGATGTATAAAGCTGAATCGCAGTGTTCTTTCCTCCCCTCCCTTCCCACTCCCCCCTCTCATTTTCTTTTTCTAGACAGGATCTCCCTGTGTAGCATTGGCTGTTCTAGAACTCAATCTGTAGACCAGGCTGGCCCTGAACTCAGAGATCTGAGTGTCTCTGCACACCCTCCTTTCCCAACCCCTCCTCCCCCGAGTGCTAGATTAAAGGTATGTGCCACCAAGTCCTGGTGGCTGTTCTGCTTTTGAGGCAGGCTCCTGGTATGCGGCCAAGCCTGGCCTTGAACTCCCAAACCTGCCTCAGCCTCAAATGCTGGTATATAGACATGTGCTACCACCTGGCTTTGGCTTATCATTGCCATTCTCTGCAACAACAGTAGTCAGAAGTCACACTTGGTGTGGACTAGTGTCAAATGTTCACATGGCCCTGTATTCTGATGGAGACCAGACTTGGGTATTTGGTCTCTGTCATCACTTGAAACCCTTAGCGAATTTTGGACAAAAGTCCCCTCATGTGCACACAGTTACAGAGTAGCAGGTTCTGTGCTTTATGCAGTCAGTTCACAAATCATGTGGGAAATTCTGGTTTCCTTTTACATGACCTAACAAGAGACAGCTTTCTTCCTTCTTCCTCTTCCTTCTTTTTCTCTTTCCTTTTTCTCTTTCTTTCCCACTGGCTTCGGTTAAACTTGCACAAAATGATGCTTTCTCTGTTACATTTTTTAAAAGGTAATCACAGGTGGTCATTAAAATTTAAAAAAAAAAAAAGACCTGTTCAAAGAAAGTATTTCTCCACTCACAAAGAGCAAACAGGAGTAGTGTTGGCTGTGCTTAAGGGGGTGTGGCTGAGAGGGGGCTTTCGGGGCAGCCAGGGAGGTCACCTCAGGGTCCTCAGTGAAGACCAAGGGACTAATTGCCAGACACTTAGCTGACACAGAGCAGGGTGACATGGAAGGGTGCCTGGTGGCCAGGAAAGGGTGGGCGGGGCAGCTTGGGCGGGCCGCTTGGAGGAACCTTTCTCAAGCTTTCAATTCTCTCCTCCAAGCTGTTCCTCCCTCCCTCCTGGGTGTCAAAATCATGCCTCTTCTACAAGGTGAGTTTAGAGAGCCTGGTTGGTGACTCAGGCCTGTGATCCCATTCCTGAGTCACAGTTCCTCCTACAGTGAGTTCCAGGCTAGCCTGGACTACTAGACCTTGATTCAGACAAAACCAGCAAAAGTCTTCCTGGGGACACACTTATGCTTTGGTCATTGTAACTGTGGAAGAAAGGATGTATAGACCAGTGCTCGGAGCATGAGACAGAGCTAGTCACAAGCTTGCCAAAGTCACCTTGGGAAGCTGGCTGAGCTTAGTTGTATGACCATGTCTGTCACTTAGTCACCATGACTGTACCCTGCAAGGGGGAAGAAGTGTCCCCAGGGACCAGGAGGGCATGCCTGGGGCGGGTGTGGCCTGCTCTGGAAGGAAAGATCCATTCCCTCAGCCACCAGGGTGAGATGTATTCACCCACCTCTGTCAGTGCACACAGAGGCAGTCCCCCAGGGGCACTGCGTCCTGGACAGGAGAGCAGGGCCTGCTGAGGACTTCCTTTTCTCCTCCCTGTCTTTGAATGAGCACCGGGGCAATGCTGTGAGGCTCTGAATGGGAAGTGGAGCTAAAGACAGAGGTGCCTGGGCCTCCCTGTGTATTCAAGGTCCCCATTCACAGGACATAAGATGGGGTTCAGATTCACCCCATGAAGCTCTAGGTAGAACATTTTCTCCCTTCCTAGGGAGAAAAAACAAGTCTCCTGTAAACCCAAACTGAGCTGGCCGGAAAGGATACTTTTAAAGCTTAGAAAACTTGGGGGCTCACCAGTTACATCAAACCAAGTGATGAATGATTTCTGGGTAGACAGGCAAAGCAGCCCAAGTGAGTCTCAAAGCAGCTGCCTGTATGTCTAGCGCAGTGACTCGCAGCCCCCTTTGCTGTGACCCTCCAATTCAGCTCCTCAGGTGTGACCCAACCATAAAGTCATTTGGATGCTATTTCACAACTCTAATTCTGATAGTGACAAATCATAATGTAAATATAGGATATACAGGATGTCTGATTTGTGACCCCCCAAGAGATCTTGGCCCAAGGTTGAGAACTGCTGGTCTAGAGCCAAGCTCTGGAATCCAGGCCTCAGGCTTCTGTCCTGCTAAGATGCCCTTGTGTTGTAAGCTGCTTCTTTTTAAAACTTGGCATTAATGTAACTAAGATTCAAAGCATAGTTAAGTAGGAAATGATTTAAGCTTTTTAAAAAGCATTTATTTTGTGTGGGGTGGGGTGGGGGAGGGCGTGTGCACATGTGAAGGTCAGGGGACAACCGTGCTTCCCTCCATCCACCACGCAAGCCCTGGGGCTCAGACTCAGATCACAGGCTCCTTTATCTGACAATCTATCTCATGGGCCAGGGAAACGATTTTAAATTGAATGTGCCTGTCCAAATACTTGCAGGAGTAACTTCTATGAAATTTGAAAAAAATATATTGTAATGTTTGTGAAGTTAACTTGTTTGCCTTGAAAGTGCTTCATGTAGAAGTTCCAATGAGACAGTTATTTAAGATATTAAAGGAAGAGTAAAATGTCACAGTTTTATGTAAAAAGTAACCAGAAAGCACTGGATGCTGAATCTTTGATCTGAAAACTTATATGTAGGTTTATTTACTTCCAAAACACAAGACTTAATCTTGCAGCCTTAATCTGACAACTCCAACCCCACCCCTGGCCCCCCAAGATAGGGTTTTTCTGTGTTCCCCTGACTGTCTGGACACTTGCTCTGTAGATCAGGCTGGCCTCAAACTCAGAGCTCTGCCTCCTGGGTGCTGGAATAAAAGGTTCCCCCCTCCCCCACGGCTGGTATGACAAGCCTTATACTTTATTTTTGTTTTATGTGTATACACAGGTTTCATATGTAGATGTCAGTGAGGGCTTTAAAAAAGGTATAGAATTCCCTAGTTTGGGAATTGTGACCTGTTGCAAAGTGGGTGCCAAGGCCCTCTGGAAGAGCAGAATGTCCTTAACCTCCGAGTTGTCTGTCCAGGCCTCAACTCGTGTTTTAAAAAATATATATTAGGCCTGGGGATATACCTCACCCGATAACGTGCTTGCTTAGCATCTGTGGAGCCCTAGGTCTAATCCCCAGAGTCATAGAAAGGCGGTGGTGCATCTCTGTAATGTCAGCATTTTGGAGGTGAAGGGTTCAGGAGTTCAAGGTTGTCCTTAACTCTGCAGAGAGACCAGCCTGAGATAACTGAACCCTGACTTAAAAAAGAAAAGAAAAGAAAATTTAGCAGAAAATATAATTGAGTGGTCCACCAGAGGGCAGTATTTGACAAAGGTTTGATAACAAATATCACTCATAGAAATTATATATGCTTCATTTATTGTATGAACAATGTGCTTAGTGGAAAAAGTTTCCTTCCAGCCATACAGTTTCAGAGAGGGAACCTGAGCATGCCTTGTTCCTACATAAGGGCATAAATAGTTCTTTAAGCGGTGCATCTTGAGATTTAAAAAAAAAATGCTTGTTTTATAGGTTTTAAGATATAAGAAGCAGCAAAGGAACTCAGAGTTGTTACATGGCACTTTATAGCCTGGATAGAGCCCATTGGCTCACCAAAAAAGAGCTCAAATGTTCTGATTCAATCTCCAAAGCGCTGTTTGCCCTTCCTGGAAACATCCCAATTTGGCTGCATTCCATATGCTAGAAAAAGACCAGAGCCAGAGCCAACTGTAGGCGTGAGGGAGGCAGAGAGGGGTTTCAGTTCTCCAGGGGCCAGCAGAATCACTGCTGCACCCGTGGGGCAGTCCTGGCTGGAGGGGGCAGGGCATCGGCCCAGATCCTCAGTAAGTCAACAATAACTTCTCTTATCCTCAGGCCAGGTAGCTGCTTCCTGGTGGTGGGGTTTAACTTTTCTCTCCTGTGTTTACAATTAGGAAAAAAAGCAGCACAGGCTTGTGGTAAGCAAACGCTACAAGTTGGCACGTGATGTCATGTGATGAACACACTTGGGGCTGCCTCCAGGTGAAGACAGAGCCAAGACTTCCTGCTTGCTCTTCAGAACTCAGGCAGAAGCCTGACCTAGAGCCATGTCTATCCTTGATCGATATCCATATACATGGACATTGTGCATACGTTGGTGTGCCTGTGTGTCTTTGTATGTGTGTGTGTGTGTGTGCATACATGTGCAATATAGCATCCTGGGAATCTTTCTGTCTCATTGCTTAGCTTTTTCCATTTAATTTTCTCAGAGAAACCTGGCTTCATTCCAGGGACCCTAACCGGGGTTTTTATGGGTGTCAGGCTGCTCTGACACAAAACAGAGAAGGAAAGGGGATGCTATTATATTGTAAAATATTGATTTAGATGTTTATTTGCTTGTTTATTTGTTTATTTTGCTGCAGAGAAATGAGAACTGGAAAGAGCATATTGGATTTCAGCTAATGTTTTCTGAGCTTCAAATGCTCTCACGGTTTTGGTCCGTAAGTTGTCCCTGGTGATGTTTAAGTCTTGTTTGTTTTGTTTTGAGACAGTAAGACAGGGTTTCTCCTGGCTGTCTTAGAACTCATTGTGTAGATAGGCTGGCCTCTAACTCTGCTCCACCTGCCTCTTCCTGGGATTAAAGGTATGCACCAGTGCCTGGCCTGATGGTTAATCTCGACTGGACTAAAAGATGCCCCAGTAAAGCCCGCTCCTGGCTGTGTCTGCCACAGGGCCTGGTACATGGGACAATACATAAGTGAAGGCAGTGTCACCCAACAGGCTGCAGTCAGAGAATCTGACCCTCCTCGTCTACCCTATCCTGCTGCCTTACCACAGGCCAGGAGGCAGTGGGGCCCAGGCTGAACCCTCTGAAATCATGCAACAAAGGAAATCTCTTGGGCTCTAAGTAGCGTTTGTCACAGCAGTGGGTGTCTAACTAAATGGCCCCGCTCCTTTCACTGTCCTTCTGAACCCTTGGACCGGTCAGTTCTTTATGATCGCATTACAAATGCCCGGCATCTCAGGGAAGACAGGAGAGCAAGGCCTCCTCAGAGCACAGAGGGGTTCACACGGGTCCAGAGCTTTTACACTGCAAGTCTCTGGTGGCTCCCCGTCATTTAAAAACATGTGTAGTGTTTGGCTATGAGTTATCTGGCTGTGACATCTGTCACCTCACTGATCACAGGGTTAATTTGACTGATTTGGCTGGCTAGGCAGGGGTCTAGCCCTTCCCTTGTTGCTCCATGTTCACCTCTTCTGAAGCTGTGTGCTTGATAGCTTTCCCCAGCATAAGCCTGTTCTTCAGTCAAGGGTATATGAATAGCTGTGCTTGGCCCTCCGTGCTGTTTAGTTATTGCTGACTAACCCTCTCCATCAGAGTATCACGTCTGTGAAACATATTATAATTTCTATTGCTATGGGGGGACCCAGCACACTGTGGGTGGTGCCATCCCTAGGCAGGAGGACCTGAGCTATAAGAACTTTAGCTGAACAAGCCCAGGAGAGCAAGCCAGTCATGAGCACTCCTTTGTGGGTTTTGCTTCCGTCCTGCCTCCAGGCATCCACCTTGAGTCCCTCTCGATGGAATATAAAACTGTAAGCTGAAACACTAGACCCATCCATGTGGGTTTAGTCAGGGTTTTATACCACCAGCAGAAAATCAAATAGAATAATCTCCAAACAAGCGCCCAACTGTGGATCAATATAGTTGAAATTGCACATAGAAATCCTATGGAAACATTGTATTTTTTACATTAAACTCTTTGGTTTAGCTTTTACAGCCTTGATATGAGAAATCCTCTTGGTTTCCCAAAGATTCGTGCATTTTATCACTTAGAAAGTTTTGCAGCCTGGACTTGATTCGATCAATCAAACTCTCTTTGAGTCTTTGGCTGGTTTCCACAGTGGGCTATTACCATTTCCTGCTGCAGGAAGGCAGTGCCTTATGCTGGAACTAGATCACAGAAAACCTGCAATAGCCACTTCCTCCAGGCACTCGTGTGTCAGCAAAAGCTGAGTCCCCAGCAACCTCTGCTCTCCTGCCTCCGAGCCTTCCCCTTTGTTTCCCTCAGTGATGCTAGGGTCTTGAAACTCAGCCCAGTACAATCATTGGTGTTTGAGCTGGCAACTGGGGGTCTAATTGCCAGCCGAGATGGATATCTCTGACTCTGGAGATACAGCTGGGATAGGACATTGTTGCTTCTCTGCGGCAGGCAGCTCTTGGTAAGTAGGCACTGTGGGCATGGGTTCAGCAGGATCCTCAACGGCACCACGGCGTTAAACAGAGGGATCCATCAGTTAATTCTAGGGGTTAATATGTAATTTCTCAGAAGTGAGATCCAAAGGTGGTTTTGCTCTGTTTTGCCTTTTAAGTTCCAGGCCTGTGGTTGGTTAGATACCATCATTAGAAAGATGCTCCGGGGCTGAACAAACAATGATGAGCAATTATCTGGGTCTGCAAAGCAGATGTGTTTAGGAGAGATTGGAGGCAAACTGTGTATAAACTCTGACAGTTATCCAATTGTCATGCTCTGGAGCTGGGGATAGAAGCTGTGCAAAAACTTGTGAGAATGACCATGATAACAAGGCAGGCAACATATGGTGGCTGGGCAGTGAGAAAGGAACTGGCTACCATGAAGTCTCATGGGTACTGACTTTAAGATGTACCAGGGATATGTCAGGAAAGGGGGAACAAAATGTGTTTCCTTCTTAAAGAAAACAAATGAAAGGACCTTGGCTTAGTAGACTAGCCCGTTTGCCTGGAAACCTGATAGAAATAGATGTGAGCTGTGTTGCCAGGCAACAGGGCTTATAGAGAGAATGACCTATGACTGACTGGCCAGCATCATAGGAGCTGAGGGAGGCCATGAAGAAACATAACTGATATGATACCCCTGAGCTTTCTCAGTGCAGTGACTTGTCACTGGGCACTTCCCTGGATGAGGCCAGGGAGTTCTGGCTGTGGAATCCTAGAGGCAGGAGGAACCTGGGGGGTCTTCTGAATTTTCTGATGCTACAGTCCTCACCCTTGACCTTTGACTTAGCTCTGAAAACGAGTCCTTGGTCTCTGGGACTCTTCCTACTATTTCCTCTACATTGTCCAGGGGAGCTATCACTGGGCGAGGCGTCTTGGATTCTGAAAGCTCTTTCTAGCTGAGACTAAGCCTGTTAAGGGTAGATACGGTAAGAAGAAAAATACTGGGATTATTTCTCTATTGTAGGCAAGAGATCAAACAAACAAACCAACAAAAATGTGGGGATTTCTTTGTACTTGTTAAAGACAGCAATGTCCTGGTGTGATGTGATGACCCCACCAATAAGCCAACAAATGCCCTTAGCATCCAGGACAGCCAGTGGCTGATGGTGCATTATGCTTAGTCAAGAACTATTGGAAAGCTGATATCAATAAATACTCAATTACCTTACTTCAAGCCTCGTGTGAGTTATCTGGGCAGATACACATCAGTCTAACCCTTCCCTCAAGCAATCTGCATCTGCTTGGACAGAAACCCCTTAGGACTTTGCCATTTTGTAAGGGAGGGGAGTGGTGAATGGGTAGTTACTCTTAGAGCAGCAGAAGTAAGCCTTCTGTTGGGGGCCACTTTAGATAAAGTGTTCATTTGTTTCTCCACAAGCTCATACCCAAATGCTCCAATCAGCTCATCTTCTGCCTACTCTGTAATTATCATCATCGCCATCACTTCCATTATTTTCGTGGTCAATATTATCATAGTTTACAGTATTTTCTGGGAACTGTCATAAACACTTTATTTAGATAATCTTACTAAATTACCAAAATTGCCCCCATTCTGCAGATGCAAATGCCGAGTTTGTACCAATAGGATTTAAACCTTGGTGGCTGACTCCAGCATGCACTCTCTGCACTGTTCTACTCCCTCTTGCCACCACTCTGGTGACATTTGTGTGGAGTGTGAGGTGCCCTGTGGGTTTTTATATGCCTGAGCCATAAAAAGTTACTGAACTGAGTCCTGTATCTGCCTGGCCATAAGATGAATTCTTCAAATGTTTTATATATACTGTGGATTTAGGTCAGATGTTGTACAAATATATGTCTCACTTGGAAATGGGCTATATAGAAGTTACAAAATGTTCCTTCCTGCACAGGACTTTAAAGATGCACGTTAATAAACAGACTACTAGATCTAAGTTTAGAAATTAATATCTAACATATTTCAGTTAAACGCTGCAAATGGGACTTCTTTTAACTTCAGTGAACGTGTGCAAGCTTGATTTTATTTCATTCTTTTGGAAAAAATCTTAGAAATTTTATTTTGAACTTTACGTCTTAAAAGAGAATGTTCTGCAGATTTTTAAAAACACTGAATTTTATGAAGCACAGGAAAGCAGAAAGCTATTTAAGCCTCCCAGTTTTGCTTGGAATTGTCCCAAGATTCCAGGGAAGTTTATTTCTGGTCTTGGGGCTGTCCTGGTCCTCTGCAGCTGTCGTCTGACTTGCTCCTAGGGCACCACCCATTGCTCATCTGTTTTGGCAGTCACCTGTGTGGGCCGCACGGTTTCGCTCTTCCATTCCCTCTGCTACGAGAAGGGCATGGGAGGGCGGTGACTGAGCTTGGCTTCATGTCCCTATCCCGCCTCACACTCACTTTCAATAAGAGGCAGGGTGCTTAGGCAGGTGGGCCATGTGCTATTTTGTCCTATGGGACATTCTTGGGAGCAAAGCAGGGACTTTTAGTAATTATTTCAGGACAGCTGGCAGAATGACAGTGTCAGCAAGCTGAGCTGAAGGTCATGCAATGAGACTTTTACTGGAAGTTACTGGAAGGGAAACATGGAGTTAACCACAGCTTTAAAAAAAAAAAAACTTGACTGATATGTGTGGAACACACACACACACACACACACACACACACACACTCATGTATATTTTCATATGTATGTGTGGAAGACTTTGGGTATTCCCATCCCATTCCCACCCCACCCCCGCCCTGAGATAAGCCTTGCTATGTAGCCCTGCCTGTCCTGGAGCTCACAGCCTAGATTTAAACTCATAGAGATCTATCTGCTTTTGCCTCCCAAGCCTGGGATTAAAGGTGTATGTTCTCATGCCTGGCCACTTTTAAAATAAATATTTATCTTCCTTTGTGTGAACATTTACTTTGCACACCATGGCATTAGGATATGTTCTGGGGTCTTTCTTTCCTGCCATAGGGTGAAGATGGGAGGCATAGATAGCCATTTTGTTGAGATAAGTTCTCACTGGCCTGGAGCTGTTGAATAGGCTGAGCTGGCTGAGCAGTGAGCACAGGAATCCTCCTGTCTCCACCCTGTGATTACAAGTGTGTGCTGCCATGCTTGGATTTTGCTCACATGGGTTCTAGTGGTTAGATTCTGACCCTCATACTTGCAAGACAAGCACTTTACCAAGTGGGCTGGCTCCCCAGCCCCTACCATTGACCTCCATAGTCTTCACGGAGCAGAGGGTGTCGTCCCTCTGGAGGCTTTTCCTATATCTGTGCTCCAGTCTGGGGTGAGGATACAGGGTTGCTGTGAAAGATCTACTATTGTTCTACACTGTCCAGTAGAGTAGCCACTAGCTATGTGTGATTAAAATGATTAAACTTGAAATTTCAATTTCTCAGTTATTTTAGCCACATTTCAAGTACCGAGTAGCCACACATGCCTAGTGGCCACTGTACTGGCCAGGACAGGTGGAGAATGCTTCAGCGTTGTGGAAAGTTCTATGGGATGGCATTATAACCTCTTCAAGTCTCCCTGTTTCCTTCCTAGTCACTAGCCCCCCCTCCCCATGCATGGGAGCACACACACACACACACACCACATAGCATACACACACACACACACACACACACACACACCACATAGCATACACACACACACACACACACACCACATAGCATACACACACACACACACACACCACATGCATACCATAAACTCACATGTGCATGCACACACAGTCCAGACTCCATTAGTTTATCATGCAAAAACCTAGCTCTTCAGGCAGTACCTGAAGTCTCCATCCTTTCCATAAAAAGAGAACTAGAAACATTCTTTGATGTTTTCCTAAAAACCAAAAGCCTATCTTCCTTGAAGAGTGTCCTCTTGCTCCTCAAAGACAAAGGACCCAAAGTTTGTTCATGTTTCTCTAAAATTGTGACACTAGGTTTCAAATGTGGCCTGTGGAAGCAGTTTTATGGCCTCATCACCATGTGGCAGATAACGAAGTACAAGAAGTTCTGATTCAAGTTCCTTGTTTATTTGTCTATAAAAAGCAAAGGGAAGAAAAATTTAAAAGAGCTACAGCTCAGCCTTAGGCATAACATCAACTTTTAAAATAGAAAGTATTTGACTTGTACTGAGGAACAGTCGTCTGCCCTGTGTAGAATAGTTTGCCAGGCAGCTATCCAAACAAGCGAGCAGAGGCATTCTGGCCAGATGTGTGGTTCCTTTACTCAAAAAATAAATTATCTCCATGGCTGGAAAGATGGTTCCGCTGTTAAGCGCACTTGCAACTCTCACAGAGGACCTAGATTCTGTTCCTACTCCCAACCATCTGTAACTCCAGTTCCAGGGGTTCGGAGGCCTTCTGCTGTTTTCCCCAGGCACCAAACTGGGTGTACAGACATACGTGCAGGCAACATCTACATAAAATTAAATAATAAAAACGAGAACCCCCCTTATCTATGATTACAAAGAAACAATTGCATGCTGAGATCCGTGGCTCTTGCCACATACAGCTCTGTGTTGTGAAGATGCTAAAACTTAGGTGTATGCAGATGCTGATAAATGCTTGCCCTTAAGAAGAGGCTGTCTTGTGCAAATAATGACAAGTTCTGTGTTCATAATCCAGGACTTCTGGTCAAACATTAGACTGTAGAAATCCTGTGGCTGAAGCCTGTCCTCTCAGACATTTATTCCTGGGGTTTTCTCAAGAACAAAAACCTAAAAACAAACAGGGAAAAACTTGTGCTGCTGCTACGACAGAAAGCTTCCACAGCAGAGGCTTCTCCCAGTCCTAGCCCCACCTGTGCCCTGCTCGAGAGTCACGTGACTAAAGCCATCTGTCACTGCACAATCAGCTCACTCACTTAACAATGCCACACACAGATATATTTGCCCTGCTGGGTCTTTGCTCTGAACATTTGTTTAGAATTTATTCCTTTTGTGTCTGTTGTAAGATAGCACCCTCATCAATTCCTTTTCCTGCTGTTACAACACCTGATGAGACAACTTACGGGAGGAAGGTTAGATCTTGGCTCACAGTTCAAGTGCACTGCCCATCCTTGTGGGGAAGTTATGGTGGCGGGAATTTGAGGGCAGGAGTGCAGCAAGGAGACTGGAAGCATGAGCTGGCCCGATGAGAAGTTTAGGTGGAAGGGAGCAGAGGAAAAGGACTAAGATAAGCAGAAGGTGCTTGCTGGAATCAGGGCAGAAGTGCTGACAGGAGACAGGATATGCATGAGAACTGGAGGCCCCCAATTAGAAAAAGGGGAGTTACATCGTCAGACATAGCCATAGCGTGTGGGCCAGACCTACAGAAGATGGTCTCAGCGGGATTTGGGGTCTTAATGTAAACGTGAAGGGAATTTGCTGAGGGCACAAAGCAGTCTTGTGCTCTTGAGGGCTCTGCAGTCTCTGCATGAAGAGTGCATAGGAAAGGTTCATAAGTAATTGTTACTGCTTACCCGGCTCCTCTCCAGTTTTACTGTGAATACAAATATAGCACGGAGACGTTAAACAGCAGGAAGTACTTGCCCAGCAAGCAAAAAGGACATAAAGCCATATTTATTGGTGAACTTCTTTGTAAACCAGCTCTGACACTGACTCTCCTGTCACTCAGTCTTCAGGGAAAGGTTTTGCTATTTCCAGCCCCAGGAGAGCAACTGCAGGAATTGGGGGAGTCCTGGTAGGTGCCACTGTAGACCCACCATTTTCTGCTTGCCAGGAGCACTGGTTTACTTTAGAGGCAGGCGTTAGTGGGTAGAACCCAGTAAATGTGGCACTAGGTGTGAAGCAGAGGGTGGCATCAAAGGTGTCACATCTTACACGGTTTGTGATTCTTTTTTTTTTTTTTTAAAAGATTTATTTATTATATGTAAGCACACTGTAGCTGTCTTAAGACACTCCAGAAAAGGGCATCAGATTTCGTTACGGATGGTTGTGAGCCACCATGTGGTTGCTGGGATTTGAACTCGGGACCTTCGGAAGAGCGGTCGGTGCTCTTAACCACTGAGCCATCTCGCCAGCCCATTGTGATTCTTTAAGAGAGTCTAGTTGGGAGACTGAGAAGAGGAAGAGATGCAGGAAGCAAAGCCCCAAGCCAACCACCCCTGAGGTCTTACCATGGGAGTTACCAGGCTTGGAAGTAGGAACCCCACAGAAGCAGAGGAGTGCAGGCCCAGGATTTCAGAGTGCACACCAGAAGAGGGGCCATCTTGGCTCCAGAATAGCTCTGTGAGGTGTTGTGGTAAATCTCCAACCCCAATAAGCCCAGGCAAGAGAAACACAGCTCAGTTATGTATTTATAAACTGCGTGCCTATATTGGGCAGATATGCCTCTACACCACTTTCTTCCCCAGCTATGAAATCCCTGCTACTTGAAGTTTCTCCAGGTCATGCGCTTCTGCTCCATCTTCCAACTTCTCTCTCTCTGTCCTTCTCCCGTAGTCTCTTCAATTCCTCCTCCTCCCTGCCTCTTCCTGTATTGCCAGGAAAACCTGCCTCCCACCTCCTGCCTCCTGTCTCCTCATTTTCACCCAGCAATTGGCTATTTGTCATCTTTATTAAACTTGGAAATCACATACATTTTCCAAGTACAATACTTAAAGAAACCACTACACAGTGTGCTGTTCACATGCTATTCACATGTAGGCATTAGAAGATATTTAATGATATGACAAAATGCATATGCTATCATGTTAAGTGACTAGAAGCAATATGCTGAATTATCACAGCTATGTGATAAATACACGTGGCAATAGTTAAAAATAATATACCTATCATCAATGATTAAGTTTGTATGTTGTAATTATTAGTGATTTTGTTTTTGTTTTACTTTTAATTACTTCTCTAGTACAAAATTGGGAAATAAAACAATTTTGTAAGGAATATATACTTAGTTCTCTGCAACTTAGCTAATGGCTTCTGCTCCAATGCTCAAGGCACTTTCATTAAGCTATTTAAATAACAATACTGGTGCTGACTCATAAGGATCTTGGTGGCCCCCAGTAAGTGCCATACAACATAGTGAGCACTGTGCATGTACTAACCCATTAAAGAATAGAACACCACTGTGAGAGGCAAGGAATTTAGGCCTTTGATCATTTCTGGAAAACGAATGCACAGAACAATCAGGATGGTTGCTTCTTAGCATCTCTAGATAAAAGCAACAAGGAAAAAGTATGAGTCCAGAGATTCAGTCTCAGATACCCATAGTACCATCATGGCTTCTGAGTGTGCCTTCAGATAGAGTGACTCCTGCAGCCATATGGCTGAAGTTGCTGACACGAAACTCATTGTATGACTTAAAAATAAGTCTAAGTCTCTGCCTTTAAGGATGTCTGGAGTTAAAGTGAGACATGGATCAGGAAGAGTGTGATTCTGTAAGACGTGGAGATATTCTGGAGGGCCTTGATGGTTTCTGATGGGTTTATTTCACCTGAGAAAAACTTTGCTCACCTTAGGGGTGCCAGATATATCCCTAAACTCACTCCTCTCTTCCCCTGCCAGAAGGAACCAATTCTATATCATCTATGAAACCAGCAATGACCTTTCCTAAGAGATTAAAAGAGATAACACCCCAGGACCTGCTGTTACCACTGAACTTTGCCTAGAGACCATATAGCCAGACTCAACTCTCAGTAGTTAGAAGTGAAGTTCACAGAGGCACGTGCTACCCTAAAAATGTCTTGACTTTCTCATTCATGGACGTGAATACACATCGGAATGAGTTCATGGGGTGGGATGATGCCAGACGGCACATAACTAGGCTAGGCTGAGCATATAGATAGGGATCCTGCATTGAATGCTTACCTGAGTGGTTAATCAAAGTGCATACAGGTCAGACGACGGGCAGCCGTGAAGCTGGAGCTGCATAATATCCCTGTGCTTAATGGTTTTGGGTTTTGTTTTGTTTGTTTTGTTTTGTTTTGTTTTATTTTTTCAAGACAGGGTATCTCTGTGCAGTCCTGGCTGTCCTGGAACTCACTTTGTAGACCAGGCTGGCTTAACGTTGATGAAGACACCCAAAAGCTCAAAGAAGATGGAACACCGGAGTGCCTTTGCCATCAAACTTATTCATGCACTGTGTAAGAGTACAGAAGATATGCCCTTCCCTAATCTCAGGAGAAATAGAGCAGTGAGAGGATACCCACGTGAGGTCTGGAGGAGGGGAGAGATAAGGGAGGCATAAGAGAAACATAAGCTGCAGAGTCTTCAGGCAAGCAAGTGAAAAATGGAGCCGACTCTTAGAAATTCACAAAGGCGCAGGATATTCTGCCTTACAGGAACACAGGCTTAGTCATTATGTGAGCTGTGCTACAGGCCACACGCAAGACAGACAGGCACTTGTGACAGGGTTCACAGAGATGCTGCGTAGGGAGGATTTTAGTTAATGTGTGACTGTAACACAGCTGCCTTGGACCTGGGTGCTAGTGTGCCTGGCTGTGTTCCTACCCCATCACAGCCCTATCTGTTAGAGACTCATGACCTGAAAGGCCTGGGTTTTCTAACAACCAGCACTCTTGAAGAGCCTGGTCACTGTCTTCTATATGCCAGACCTCACGGCAGTGTGACAGCTTCTCAATTGGGTATCTTAAATATAGTACGTGTGATTGGGATCTCAGAGTAGCAAGAGACAGACAAGGAGAGAGTATTTATTTTTAATGGACAGAATAGACAAAGCAATGGTCACAATGCTCTGACTTTCTTTGGCACTTCCTTACTATGTTTGCAGAAGTTTACTAAACTCTCACTTGATCCGTGTAGGCTAATGAACAAGAGCCTACCTGGAATCATAAATACAGGATCACAGCCCTTCAAACAACGTCTGGGCTTGACCCAGCTTACAAAGCCAGTGTCCCTCAGATAAAGGGGAGACCAGGTCTGCTTCAGGAAAAACCGACACATGTTTTACTGTTAACCATTGTACAACTATTCTTCAAATGAGCCTCTGGTGGTTGGAACCTCATAGGCTCATATATTTGGATGTTTGGTTCCCAGTTGATGGAGCTGTTTTTGGAAGGATTAGTAGGTGTGCCCTTGTTGGAGGAGGTGTGTCACTGGGGTGAGCTTTGAGATTTCAGAAGTCCACGCCTATCTAGGCAGATAGAGAGCCTAGACCTAGACAGAGGTCTAGGCTCTCTATCTGCCACTGACTTGTGGTTAAGATGGAAGCTCTCAGCTACTCTTCCAGTGCCTGCTTGCTTACTGCCGTGCTCCATGCCACAAAGGCCATGAAATCTTCTGAAACTGTAAGCAAGTCCCTAATTAAATGTTTTCTTTTATGAGCTGCCTTGGTTATGGAGTCATTTGTCAGCAACAGAAAAGTAAGATATAACCTGTCATCTTTTTTACCAGGGTAACTGTACACTGGAAAAAGAAATGATAAGATGTTTGTGGCCTACTGGACACTATCTCCAAATTGACACTGACTCCAGGAGAGCATAAACAGCATGTGTGGCCCTCCAGGCAAACTAGAAACTATGACAGTCAGGTGACTGACGGATGGAGTGTTAACTAAATCTGTGCCAATAGGTCCTTCAGTACATCTTGTCTGATTTCTCTACCCCAAGAATTCACAGTTGCAATAGGTGTGGCTCTAAGTTGGGACACTCTCCATATTGGTTCCCTGATCTATGGAGTGAAGACGCTCATGGTAGGAAAGGAAACATAGAAGCCACTGGAGTTGCCAGGGAAAGTAGTGAACAAAAACCCAACAAGGTATGCCTAGAGGGATTGCAGAAATTAGTGCTACCATCAGGGACATGAACGACATGGGGTGAGGTCAGAGTTCCAATGGCATTTTCTTGTTTGTCCTCTGTAGACAGGTAGATCCTGGAAAACATGAATAATTTTGTAAAATTCCCAAATGTAAGATGATTCAGTTCTTTTTACTAATTAAAAGAAATAATTAAAATACATAATCTTCTCCCTCCACCTCTCCCATTCCCCTTCCCCCAAATTCATAGTTTCCTTTTCTTTAATCATTGTTGCATATGTAAATGTGTTGGTTTGACACAGTTTAGAGCTGTGGACTCTTTAGAGTGTGTGTGTGTGTGTGGGGTCTCCTTTTCCCACAGTTTTGCCAGCAATCTGTTGTCAGCTGCGTTCTTGACCTTAGCCAGTTCTGACTGGAGTGAGGTGAGCTCAAGGTTGTTTTAATTTGCATTTCCTTAGTTGCCATAGAGATGAACAGTTTTTGAGATATTTCTTAGTCATGTTTATCTCTTCTCTTGAGTTCTGTCTGTTCAGACTCAGATCTTTTTCATTATGTTTTTAACATTAGGTTGGTTGTTTTCTTGACTGTTTGCTCTTTTGAGTTCTTTATATATTCTGGATATTAATCCGTTCTCTAATGTACATCTGGTAAATATTCTCTTCAGCTCAGTGCATTTCTTCTTCACTTGACTGATTGTTTCCACAGCTGTACAGAAGATGTTTTAGTTTCATAAGGTCCCACTTGCCAACTATTGACCTTTATTCCTGGGAAAATGGAGCCTTATTCTGAAAGTCCTTGTCTATAGCTATGTACCTACCCTTGCCGCTATGTATACACCCATACCTACGTCTTGCGGAGTGCTGCCATGCTACCCAGTGTTTCAGGTTTTTATTTATTTATTTATTTATTTATTTATTTATTTATTTATTATTACTTTCTTTATATACATTTCAAATGCTATCCCAAAAGTCCCCCATACCCTCCCCCCCACTCCCCTACCCACCCACTCCCACTTCTTGGCCCTGGCATTCCCCTGTACTGGGGCATATAAAGTTTGCAATACCAAGGAGCCTCTCTTCCCAGTGATGGCCAACTAGGCCATCTTCTGCTACATATGCAGCTAGAGATACGAGCTCTGGGGGGGTGTGTAGTTCATATTGTTGTTCCACCTATAGGGTTGCAGACCCCTTCAACTCCTTGGGTCCTTTCTCTAGCTCCTCCATTGGGGGCCCTGTGTTCCATCTTATAGAAGGCTGTGAGCATCCACTTCTGTATTTTTCAGGCACTGGCATAGCCTCATACGAGACAGCTATATCAGGGTCCCTTCAGCAAAATCTTTCTGGCATTGTGCAATAGTGTCTGAGTTTGGTGGCTGATTATGGGATGGATCCCCGGGTGGGGCAGTCTCTGGATGGTCCAGCCTTTCGTCTTAGGTCCAAACTTTGTCTTTGTAACTCCTTACATGGGTATTTTGTTCCCTATTCTAAGGAGGAATGAAGTATCCACCCATTAGTCTTCCCTCTTCTTGATTTTCTTGTGTTTTGCAAAGTGTTTCAGGTTTTACATGAGGCCTTTGACTCATCTGGAGGTGAGTCTGTGCAGAGTGGTACATGCAAGTCTACTTTCATTTCTCTACATGCAGACACCCAGCTCTCCCAGCCTCGTTCATTAAAGATCAAAGAAGCCAGAAGCCATCTTTTCTCCAGGCAGTTTATTTTATTTATTAGTTTTCTCTCTCTCTCTCTCTCTCTCTCTCTCTCTCTCTCTCTCTCTCTCTCTCTCTATTTTTGTCAAATATTAAGTGGCTGTAGTTACACTTATTCATGTTTGGGTCTTCTATTTTGTTTCATTGGTTTACAAGACTGCATATGAATAAGGCAACCCTAGAAGAAGAAAGGGCCCTACAGTAGGCAAAAAGGGTCAGGAAGAGCCCTCGCTCTCACTGTTAGGATCCCTACAAGAATGCCAAGTTACACAGCCATAACATATATGCAGAGGACCTAGGTCAGAGCCCTCCAGGATCCCTGATCTCTGAGTCCCCATGAGTCCCAGTCACTTGATTCTGTGGGTCATGTATTCCTGGTGTCCCTGATCCCTCTGGTTCCTCCAGTCTGTCCTCCCCTTCCTCTGCAAGTCTCCCTGACCTCCACCTAACATTTGGCTGTGGGACACTGCATTTGCTCCCAGCGGTTGCCAGATAAAGTCTCTCTGGTCTCTGATGACAATTCTGCTAGGCCCCAGTCCCGGTACACTAGGCAGGACATACTGTAGGTTGAAAGTCTTAGGTCTGGGTTGGTGTCCCAATCCCTCCACTTGAGGCCTTGCCTGGTAATAGAAGACAGCTGATTCAGGGCCCCTCTCCCCACTACTAGGAGTCTTTGCGAGGGTTATGCTCATAGATTCTATGGAGTTCCATTGCACTAGATTTCCACCTCACTCCCCAAATGACTCCCCCAAATTCCAGTCATTTCTCCCAGTAATTTCTCCCTCTCCCCACCTGATTCCCCCTGTTCCTAATCCCACCAACCCTCAGTCCACCTGAAAAATCTCTTCTAGCTCCCTTCCCAGGGAGATCCTTGTCCCACCATTAAGCTTTCATTGTTACTTAGCTTCTCGAGGATCCTGGACTGCAGCATGATTGGCTTTTGCTTTACAGCTAATACCCTCTTGCATGTAAGTGTGTCTATGATGGTGTGTGTCTAGTCTTATTATAGCTTGTTATGCTGTTTTCATTAATGTTCCTGGAGGCTTGCTCTTTTCTAAGGGGACACAGAGGTGGGCAGTAGATCTGGGGGACAGGGGAGTTTGGATGGAGAGACTAGGGGGTGGTGCCATCCCTGGGCTGGTGGGCCTGGGTTCTATAAGAGCAGGTTGAGCAAGCCAGGGGAAGCAGCACCCCTCCAAGGCCTCTGCATCAGTTCCTGCCTCCAGGTTCCTGTCCTGTGTGAGTTCCTGTCCTGACTTCCTTTGGTGATGAACAACAATGTGGAAGTGTAAGCGGAATAAACCCTTTCCTCTCCAACTTGCTTCTAGGTCATGATGTTTTGTGCAGGAAGACAAACCCTGACTTCTTTGGGTCAGGGATGCTTTGACTTCTTTGCCAGAGATGGGCAAGCCTGTCGCATTCCTGATCTAAAGGAGCCATTCATCAACGAGTTGTTTAATTTCCATGAGCATGTATATTTAAGAGAATTGTTTGCTGTTGATCTAAGTTTTGTCAAATTATGTATGGTCAATAGGATACTTAGAGTTCTGCTTCTTCAATAAAATAGCCCTTATGTTTATTCTTTTTTTAATTGAAAATATATTTTCCCTCATGTAACATATCCTGATTATGGTCTCCTCTTTCTCCCCTGCTCCCAGATCCTATCCCTTCCCTGTCGTCCAGTTCCACTCCTTTTCTGCCTCTCATTAGACAACAACCAGACTTATACAGCATAACAATAAAATAATATGAGAAAACAAAACAAAACAAAGAAACCCTAACATCTTAGACTAGGACTAAGGAGACAAATAGAAGGGAGGGAGTCAGGGAAAGGTGTAAGTAACAGAGGGAGACGCAGAGACACATTTGTTCACACACTCAGGAATCGTCTCGGTCTTCAATTCTACTCCATTGATCAATGAATCTGTTTTTGTACCAATGCCACGTGTTTTTTTGTTTTGTTTTGTTTTTTGTTTTTATTATTAATTTTTTTTAATACTATAGCTCTGTAGTACAATTTGAAACCAGGGATGATGAGACCTCTCACAGTTCCTTTATTGTTTAGGACTGTTTTAATTATCATTGGTTTTCTGTGTTTCCATATGAAGCTGATATTGTCCTTTCAAGATCTGTGAAGAACTGTGTTGGAATGCTTATGGGGATTACAATAAGCCTGTAGATTGCTTTAGGTAGGATGGCCATTTTACTATATTAATCCTACTGATCCATGAGCATAGGAGATCTTTCCATCTTTTGAGATCTTTTTTCAATTTCTTTTTTTTAATGTTTTAAAGTTTTCATCATACAAGTGTTTCACTTGCTTGGTGAGAGTTATCCCAGATATTTTATATTATTTGAAACTATAGTGAAAGAAGACGTCCCCTGATGTCTTCCAGTCTGCTTGTCATTTGTATGTCCGAGGACTACGCGCTTCGGTCAATGTTCTCTCCGATCTCTTTACTGGAAGGACAGGAGCTGTGTGGGTTTCACCAGCTGCAGAGGTTTCCCGGTGGAGCTTTTCGGGCCATTTATGTAGATTATGATATCATGTGCAGATAAAGACACTCTGACTCCTGACTTTCTAATTAGAATTCCCTGGATCTCCTTCAGTCAGTTGTCTTATTGCTCCAGCTATGAAGAGAGTGGGCAACTTTGTCTTATTCCTGATTTTAGTGGACTTCTTTGAATTTCTCTCCAATTAAGTTGATGTTGGCTCTAGGCTTGATGTAAAGTGCATTCATTGTGCTTAGGTATGCCCCTTGTAGCCCTAGTCTCCTCAGGACTTTGGTTATGAAGGGTGTTGGATTTTGCTAAAGCCTTTTCTGCATCTAATGAGATTGGTTTCTTTCAGTTTGTTTACTGATTGTTGTGCATTGAGCCATCTCTGAATCTCTGAGACAAAGCGCACTTGATCAAGGCGCATGATCTTTTCTGATGTGTTCTTGGACTTGGTTTTCAAGTAATTTATTGAAAATTTTGGTATCTAGTAATTTATTTAAAATTTTTGTATCTAGAATTAGGCCTGTAACTCTCTTTCTTTTGGGGACTTTATGTGGTTTAGGTATCAGAGTAACTGTCGAATAATTTGAGAGAAGTATTGGAGTCTAGTAGAAATCTGTACTAAAGCCATCTCTCACCCCGGGATTTTGTTGTTGTTGTTGTTGTTGAAAGACTTTTAATGACTGCCTCTGTTTCACTAGGAGTAAAGGTCTGTTCAAAGTGCTTATCTGTTCTTGATTTACTTTTGGTAAGTGAGAAAATTATCCATTTCTTCTTGATGCTCCAGATTGGTGGAGTACAGGTTTTTAGAGTATGGTGTAAGGATTGTCTGCATTTCCTCAGTGCCTGCTGTCAGTCACCCTGACTCATTCCAAACTGTTCACGTGCATCCCCTCTCTCTCCGCCTTCTGTTAATATGAATAAGAGGTCGCTAATCTCTTTCATTTTCTCAAATTGCAAACTTTTTGTTTTATTGTTTGTATCGTTCTCTTTATTGATTTCATCCCTCAGTTTGATTATTATCTATTCTTTCTGGGTGTGATCTGTACTTTTTGTGCTATTAAGTCACTAGTATGGAATCTCTCCATTTCATCTATCTCTCTATCTATCCATCCATCCATGTATCTATCATCTGTTTGTCTCTCTGTCTGTCTACCTATCTATCCATCCATGTATCTATCTTCTGTCTATCCATCCATGTATCTATCATCTGTTTGTCTGTCTATCTATCTATCTATCTATCTATCTATCTATCTATCTATCTATTTATCTATCTTATGTAGGCACTTGGTGCTATGAAGTTGCCTCTTAGAACCATTTTCATTGTGTCCCATAGGTTTGGGTATGCTGTGTATTCATCTTCATTCAATTCTATAAAGTCTTTCATTTCTCTTAGTTTCTGCCTTGACCCACTTTTCATTCCGTTGTGAGTTGTTTGGATTCTGTAAGTGTGTATGTTTCCTGTTGTTACTGGCATTTTGCTTTTGTCTGTGGTGTTCTGATAGGATGCAGGGGGTTATTTCACTTTTCCTATATCAGTTGAGAATTGCTTTTTCTCTAAGTATGTGGCCAATTTTGGAGATTTCATCAGGTACTGAGAATGAGATTGTGTGTGTGTATGAAATGTTCTGTAAATATCTGTTAGGTCCACTTGCTTTATAATGTACGTTAGCTCCAGCATTTCTGTTTACTTTTTGTCTGGATGGCCTGTCTATTTGGAAGAGTGGGGTATTAATGTCTCTGTGTGCAAGGATCAATATGGAATTTGAACTATAATACTGCTTCTTTTTCTCCTTGGGTGCTCTTGTGTTTGGTCCATGTCTTAGTCAGGGTTTCTATTCCTACACAAACATCATGACCAATAAGCAAGTTGGGGAGGAAAGGGTTTATTTGGCTTACACATCCATACTGCTGTTCATCACCAAAGGAAGTCAGGACTGGAACTCAAACAAGTCAGAGAGCAGGAACTGATGCAGAAGCCATGGAGGGATGTTCTTTACTGGCTTGCTTCTCCTGGCTTGCTCAGCCTGCTCTCTTATAGAACCCAAGACTACCAGCCCAGGGATGGTCCTACCCACAAGGGGCCTTTCCCCTTGATCACTAATTGAGGAAATGCCTTACAGTTGGATCTCATGGAGGCATCTCCCCAACTAAAGCTCCTTTCTCTGTGATAACTCCAGCCTGTGTCAAGTTGACACAAAACTAGCCAGTACAATTGACCCCTTGTCAACTTGACACACAAACACATCACTAGTAAGCCTCAACCCTTACATTCTTATTCATCCCCAAGATCTAAATAACTTTAAATGTCCCACAGTCTTTACATACTCTTAAAATTTCAGTCTCCTTAAAATATCCATCTCTTTTAAAATCCAACGTCTTTTTACAATTAAAAGTCTCTTAACTGTGGGCTCCACTAAATAGTTTCTTCCTTCAAGAGGGAAAATATCAGGGCACAGTCACAATCAAAAGCAAAAATCAATCTCCAACCGTCCAATGTCTGGGATCCAACTTATGATCTTCTGGGCTCCTCCAAGGGCTTGGGTCACTTCTCCAGCCATGCCTTTTGTAGCACACGTGTCGTTCTCTAGGCTCCAGATGCCTGTACTCCACTGCTGCTGCTCTTGGTGATCATCTCATGGTACTGGCATCTCCAAAACACTGCATGACCCCTTCAGTCCTGGGCTGTCCATTGCAACTGAAGCTGCACTTTCACCAATGGCCCTCCATGGCCTCTCACAATGCCGAGCCTCAGCTGCTCTGCGTGACCCCTTCATGCCTTCAAAACCAGTACCACCTGGGTGACTCTTACACATTACCAAGTCCAGCCACAGCACAAGGTACAACCTTGGCTATCTCTGGAACACAGCCTCTGTGCTTTCAGAAAACACTTCCTAGAAGATGTCACCTCAATGATGCTGGTCTCTTCTTAATCACCGCTAATTTCTTAGCTCCAGCTAACCAGCATCAATAGTCCCAGTAATACTAAAGTTTCACTTTAGTAGTTCTGGTATCTTGTTAATCACAGCTGATTCTTCAGCCCCAGCTAACCAGAACCACAGAATCTTCACAAACTAGCAATGGCCCTGAAAAGTCTTTAATTTTCCCTCTGAAATTTCACAAGCCAGACCTCCATCTTCTGCACTGTTCTCAACATTATCTTCCAAGCTCCTACACAACATCTGACATAGCTCTTAATACCAAATGGATCTTTTAGCCCAAAGTTCCAAAGTCCTTCCACAGTCCTCCCCAAAACATGGCCAGGTTGTCCCAGGAATACCCCACTCTGCTGGTACCAATTTGTCTTAGGGTTTCTATTCCTGCATAAACATCATGACCAAGAAGCAAGTTGGGGAGGAAAGGGCTTATTCGGCTTACACTTCCATGCTGCTGTTCATCACCAAAGGAAGTCAGGACTGGAACTCAAGCAGGTCAGAGAGCAGGAACTGATGCAGAAGCCATGGAGGGATGTTCTTTACTGGCTTGCTTCCCCTGGCTTGCTCAGCCTGCTCTCTTATAGAACCAAGACTACCAGCCCAGAGATGGTCCCACCCACAAGGGGCCTTTCCCCCTTGATCACTAATTGAGGAAATGCCTTACAGTTGGATCTCATTGAGGCATTTCCTCAACTGAAGCTCCTTTCTCTGTGATAACTCCAGCTGTGTCAAGTTGACATAAAACTAGCCAGTACAATCCATAAATGTTAAAAATGGCTATAAACTCTTGGTGCATTTTTCCATTGATGAGTATATAGTGTCCTTCCCTATCTCTTCTGATTACTTTTGGCTTGAAGTCTATTTTGACAGATGTTGAAATGGCTACCCAGCTTGCTCCTTAGGTCTATTTGCTCAGAATATATTCTTCCATCCTTTATCCTGAGGGGATGTCTCCTTGATGCTAAGGTGTGTTTCTTGGAGGCAGCAGAAGGATGACTCCTGGTTTTGGATCCATTCGGTTAGTCTGTGTCTTTTTTTTTATTGGGGGATTGAGAACATTCATTTTGAGAGATAATAATGAATGGCATTTATTGATTCCTGCTGCTTTGTTGGTGTGTGTGTGATTCTACCCTTTTGATTTGCTGGCATGGAATTCTTTATTCCTTTCATTTTCTTGGATGCAGTTAACCTCTAGGTTGGAGTTTTTCTTCTAGCAACTTCGTTAGGTCTAGGTTTGTAGATAGATATTGCTTTAATTTGTTCTTTATCACAGAATATATTACTCTTTCCATTTATTGTAATTGGAAGCTTTGCTGGTATAGTAGTCTTGGCTGGAATCTGTATTCTTTTAGTTTGTAGACTATTGGTCCAGGCCTTTCTGGCTTTTGAAGTCTCAGTTGAAAAGCTTGACATTGTCCCATAAGTCTGCCTTTATATGTTACTCTTTTCCCCTTTTGGCTTGTAATGTTGTTTCTTTGTTCTTTATGTTTAGTATTTTGATTATTATGTTCCAAGGGAAATTTTTCTGATCTAGTCTGTTTGGTGTTCGGTATAGTTCTTGCACATTGATAGGCATCTTCTTTAGCCTATTTATTTATTTATTTATTTATTTCTGAAACAGGGTTTCTGTGTAGTCTTGGCTGTCCTTGAACTCACTCTGTAGACCAGGCTGTGATCTAGTCTGTTTGGTGTTCGGTATAGTTCTTGCACATTGATAGGCATCTTCTTTAGCCTATTTATTTATTTATTTATTTATTTATTTCTGAAACAGGGTTTCTGTGTAGTCTTGGCTGTTCTTGAACTCACTCTGTAGACCAGGCTGGCCTCGAAATCAGAAATTCACTTGCCTCTGCCTCCCAAGTGCTGGGATTAAAGGCATGAGCCACCATACCTGGCAGCCCAGGCCATTTTTATTTAAAAATATTTTCTGTGTTGGACACAGGTTTCTCTTCCTTCTTGGGTGCCTGGTGTGCTTAGATTTTGTCTTTTTATCATGTCCAGATTTCCTGGATGTTTTGGGCCAGAATTTTTTTTCAGATTTAATATTTTCTTTGTCCAAAGTATCCATTTTTGGTCAAAATCTTCTATCATGTCTTTAACGTCTGAGAGTCTCTCTTTTGTCTCTTATAATCTGTTGGTGAGGCTTGTCTCTGAGGTCCCTGTTCAAGTTCCTCAAATTTTCATTTCCAGATTTCCATCTGTTTAGGTTTTCATTATTGAATCTATTTCTACTTTTAGGACTTGAACCGGTTTATTCATTTTCTTCCAATGTTTGTGTTTTTGTAGATTTCTTTGAGGGATTTATTTATTTTTTTCTTTAAGGACTCCTCTGCTATTCATAAAGGCTACTTTAAGGTCTTTGCTTTGTGTTTCAGCTATGTTGCAACTCTCTGGTAGGGTTGTTAGGCTTTAGTGGAGATATACTGTCCTGACTTATATTGCTTGTATGTTTACACTGGTATCTAGTCATCTGGGTTTGGAAAGACTGTAATTCCTGGTGCTGATGTCTGGTCTTGTCTTTGTTGGGTAAGTGGATGTTTGGGTTCTTGGTTTCTGTTGCTCTCTCTGGTTCTTAGGAGGGAACGATGTATATGTGGCCTGGTAGGAAATTCTAGGATTCTGATATGTGTGGCCAAAGGAGTTTTGGATAAAATATGATTCTAGATATTGGGAGCTGTCATGCAGTAATGGGGAAGGACTAGGAGTCTGGGTGACTGAAGGACTCCACAGGAGGAAGGAAAGCAGGGTGTTCTACCAAGATCTGCTTAGTCCCCTGGGGATGGGGGCAGAGAATGAGGAGAGGCCCAGACAGGTCCAGAGCTGGGGATGACTGCAGAGGCTTAGGGTTAGAGAAGAGGAGGGAGTCAAGGGAGAAGGCAGCCTCCCTGTTTCCCTGGCTTGTTCTGTGGGCTCCCAGGGGATGCCAGACAGAGTTGGGGGCTGGGATAGTGATGAATGGGAGGAAGGCAATTTGGAGGCAAGGATCTGTGTGATCACATGGAACTACTGTAATTTTATGAATTTGGTAAGATTTGTTTTGTGTTCCAGGATGTAGTCTGTTTTCAGAGACATTTCCCTAGGCCATTGGTAGAATCTATAATTTTTGGTGTTTGAATGGATATTCTGTTTCTATCTGCTAGATCCATTTAATGTTATTGGGTTGATGCAAATCTGTATCATTAGTTCCAGTAGTGTAGCTTTTATAAAATTGGACATATATGTACACATACAAACACACACACACACACACACACACACACACACACACACCCCTAGGATTATAATGTCTTCATAGTTAATTGTTCCCTTGATTAGAATGAAGTGTCTTATGTATATCTTATTTTTAGTTTGAAGTCTGTTTTGTCATTGTTAGGAGAGCAGTGCCTGCTGTTTCATGTTCCTATTTGCTTAGAATCCTTTTTTGCATGTTTTTTCTTAAGACAGTGGTTCTCAACCTTCCTAATGCTACAATCCCCTAATACCTCCAACCAGGAAATTATTTTTGTTGCTACTATATAGCTATAATTTTGCTACTGTTATGAATTGTAATGGAAATATCTGTGCTTTCTAGTGGTCTTTGGCGATTCCTGTGAAAACATCATTCAACTTCCAAAGGAATCATGACCCACAGGTTAAGAGCTGCCAACTTAAGATGCTGCCAATCTTTAAAGCTGAGTTTCTTGTAGACAACAGTAAGATAAACGTAATGTTTTATCTGTCTTTGACTTTTGATTGGACAATTGGGGCCTCTAATATTTGTTATTATTGACAAGTGAGTGTAGAATGATAGTGTTTGCATTCTATGGCTTAGTAATTATAGTTCCACTCATTTTCTTTCTAGAGTCTCTTGGCCATGCTCACTTCTCTCTTCTGTCTGAAGTATCGCTTCTAATTTTCTCTGTAGGACTGGCTTGGTGGATATGAATTCTTTTAGCCTGTTTGTATCATGGAGGTTGGGAAACCACAGGCAAAGGTCTTCAGACTGAGCCAGCCCTGGGTGTGGGGTTCGAGCTCCAACTGAGGGTTAGGATGAAGGAGGGATCAGGCTTAGCGTTCCCAGGGTGGACTCACCAAGCTGGGCCAGAGCAGAGTGTGCTGGCCAGGCTGGGCCTGGAGGGTGGATGCGGTGTAGACACATTACTCTACTGGCCTACCTAAGACATCTATTACTTCTCTACTACAGTATCATAACTTAGTTCTCAGGGGTCTTGATCACCTGCTTCTTCCACAAGGTATAACACAGGTCTGATTATATTATGACGATTGGACCAAATAAGGAGGAGGTAGCATCTATCATGGGCCTCTTTGTTAAAACGTTTGTGTATCTGAGAAAAGGAAATAAATGACTTCCGCACAAGGCTGGTCTGGCTATTGCGGTTGCTGAGTACCAGATCTGCTAACAGCAGATACCAACACAGAGCTCCTAATACATCACTATCAATGGAGCCACCAGTCAGTGACTTCATGGTAAACTGAACACATCAGATTCTTTCCATCATGGAAAGGTCAATGCTTTGTCCTTCCTGCAACACTTATTTTGGTTATAGATTTGCTTTCCTGACCCAATGCTTCCACCAGGACTGCCATCGATGAACTCATTAAATGTCTTTTCCATCGCTACGGTAATCTACACGGCATTGCTTCTGACAACGGAACTCACTGCTCAGCCAAGGAAGTACAGCAGTGAGTTCACGCTCATGGATTCACTGGTCTTGCCACGTTCCCACCAGCCTGAAGCAGTTGGTTTGACAGAACAGTTGTGACCTTTTTATAATGCAGTTTCTATGCCAACTAGGTAACAACAGCCTGCAGGCTAGGGCAGAGCTCTGCAGAAGGCTAGATGTGCTCTGAATCAATGTAGAATATGGTTTCTCTGGTAGCCAGGATTTGAAGGTTTAGGAATCAAGAGGAGAATGGTACCATTCACTATCACTTCTAGTAACCCATTAGCTGCTATTATTACTGTTGTTGTTAATATAAGTTTTTTAAGACAGAGTCCCTCTGTGCAGCTCAGGCTGTCCTGGAACTATGCAGATCAGGCTGGCCTCAAACTCAAGAGGCCTGCTTCTGCCTCCTGAGTGTGGAATCAAATGCTACCATGCCCAGTTCCCGTAAGCAAAAATTTTGGCTTCCTGTCTTATGGCTTTGTGGCTGGCTTAGAAGCCTTGACTCAGAGCAGGAAGTGTTTCTGGCAAGAGACACAATAAACATCCCACTGGATTGGAAGCTAAGATGTCACCCTGGCCACCTTGGGCCCTAGAGTCAACAGGCTAAGAAAGAAGTTAGAGTGCGGCAGGGCATTGGCCCTGATTACTGCGGAAAATTGGACTGCACCTCCAGATGAGGTGAAAAAAGACATTTGGAGTTCAGGAGAACTTTAGCATGTCTCTTGGCATTATGGTGTCCTGATCTGAAGGCCTATAAGGTTGGAAAGCCCAAAGTCATGGAAGATAGCACTGAAAACCCATGTTTCCCAAGGCGTCTTACCCTTGGTTCCAGGTATGTGCCTGACTTTGGTTCCTCCAACTCCCTAGTTGTGTGTGTTTAATTGTATCTGAGCAGGGTTATTCCACACTGCCAGCTGCATGCTGCAGTAGGCTCTCCACATCTCTAACCACTGCTAACGAGGCCCGAAATGAGCTATATTACAATACCTGACTTGGCATGACAGTGCAGTCGGCCAAGGAAATGAATGGACTGCACACCACAGGCTGTAGTGGCATTAAGAGTTAAGGCCAGACCTGCTGACTGCGGCTGCTTGAAGGATTTGGTCTAGGTTTTGTGGCTAGTGTGGGATTTTACTTGGTGGTGAGAACAGCTGGTTGTTTTCAGGTCCCAGGGTGTAATAGCATCCTTTGGGGGAACAGACTCAGGAGTCAGCCATTAGGCCAGTGTCTTGATGCCTGGAGAGCGCTCTGTATTGTTCAGAGCAGCAGATGGGCTTCTCACAGAGGGCATTCACCAATTCTACCTGTGCCTGTGGGCCCCATACTTGATACTGTTGGGTTCTCAGGGGCTGCTGTTTGCTGGCCCAGCAATACTTACCTGGAATTAAATTGAAAGTGATGCCGTCTACTCAAGCAGCAGTTACACGGGTTGAAAGCACCAGCAGGCTGACAGGGTGATGGGGTCAAGGAAGAAGGGCCTGCTTTTACTCTCAGCATCTCTCACACTCTCCTGCTTTAAAACTATAGCTACATGCCGTGCAGCTAGAGCTGGAGGACCATTTACCAGGACACCGACTCCACTCTTGAAAGTATGTTATATCCTGAAGCCAGCCTAGCCTCTCTTCTGTCTTTTAATAGCACAGACGACCAATGCTAAAATTTATTTCATTTAGAAGCATTTTCCCCACTTATTAAATCCTTGCTATGTACCAAACATTTCTACATAAAAATGGCGTATGTAATTCTATGTTTTGTCTCATGTGTTAGATAACTGCTATGTAAGTGATAGTCATTGGTAGTTGGTGATTCTGAGAATGTACATATTCTAAAGAACGGTCAAAGTCCTGAGAGCCAACAGATGTCTGTGTCAGTCTTCAAATGCCCACTTCGGTGCTTTTGGCTTGGGCCAGGGAATGGCAGATTGAAAGCAGAACGCGTATCTGCATACACAACTTGTTTATTCATTTAAAATTGTGCAGCTCACTTAGTAATGCAGCAACATGGTGGCCAGAGCGAGGAGTTAGCCTGCACCCCTGAGAAAAGGCTGGCACGAGACTTCTTGACGCTCAGCTGCTTTAAAATCTGCATTAGCAGAATCTGTTATGTTCCTATGTGTTCACTACAGTACCCACGGAGACAGCAAATACAACGGTTCCTCTGCATCACTGGGGGGCTGGTTCCAGGGACCCCCTTGAGCACACAGATCCTTATGTCCTTTCCATTAAGTCATGTGGTATTTCATGTGACCTACACACAGCTCCTGGAATACTTCAAACCACCTCAAGATTATCTACAGTATCTAATGGGGATGCTATCTGAATAGTTATTCTAAGGAGAAATAACAAGAAAAATGTGCATGCTCCGTACCAAAATGACTCCCCCACTTCAGAAATGTCCAACCTGTGGTTGGTTGAATTCTTGTGCAGAACTCCTAGCTATAAAGGGCTGGATGTATGATTTCATGCCACTTTGTAGGTGCTTACTTGTAGCTTAGACCCTCCCTCGTTTTCCCTGCTTCCTGTACATTAGGGCTTTCCAGCCTCCTGCAGCTGCCATCTGCCCTGGAGAGCATCCTGGAGCCCTGGGAGGCCCTGGAGGCCCATATAGGTAGTTTGAGCACTGTTCACCAACACCAATGTTCTTATGTATCCTTGTGGCTAAAACACAGGCACTAAGTCAAAGGCCAGGAGCATGAGGCCCGAGCATGAATGACAAAGGAGAGCTGGCATCAAAGTGGGCCTGCACTATGCTATGGCTCAGAACAAAGAAACCTCTACTTGTTGGCTACGAAAGTAGCACCAAGCTTTCCTTGTGTGGTTTGGTGTGTGTCTATGTGTAACACGAGACATAACAGCTGAACAGAAGTGGAAGAGCATCTGTGATTTTGAAGGTGGAGATAGTGAGTTCTAGTGGATAGCAGGTCTCTGCAGAGGAAGACCAGCTGGCTTAGAACCAGAATGCACACTAGATATTGTTTTCTTAGCACAGGGTCTCAGGCAGTGGTTCAGTGGGGCAGCAGGCAGAGCACAGGGAATGGGCATCTGTATGAACTATAAGCCAAATAAACCCACCCCCCGCAGGCTACTTTAGACATTCTTCTAGAAAACTAAACAAATCACCAAAACAACAACCCTTGATATTAACGTTAAGCTTTACATAAATGAATGGCTCCCAGATAGAAGCAGATACACAAAAACACTTTTATTAAGTGGAAGTTAGGCTTACTTCATGGTAGTTAACCAGGTACAAGTGGATCTGAATTCATGTGTGTGAACATCATAGAAATCAGAATGGTCTTTCTGAAAGAGTTGTGTTCTGGCTTGGTTTGTGCCAGTGCAAGCCAAGGACAGAACCATACACAGAGTCAGTACAGGTTGACAATGAAGTCAGACTAGATTGGCAACACCATAGTCATTGTTACAGCTAAGCATTACAGAACATGAAAGTCCAAGGACCAGAAGACTATTTCTAAAGGGTTAACTCTATACCCCTTCTCTACTACATGCTTTGAGGACTACCCAGCAAATCCTCCTCTCTGGGGGGACAAGGACTCCTTGCTCTATGACACATCAATGGGTCATCAATACTGTAAACTTTTGCTGGTCCTCTTGATGCCCATTGTAAGTGAACAGCAGCCATCCCCTTGGGAAAGTGCAGTTAACTGGTGTGATCATTTTCTTTTGTAAATCTTGAAGTTAAAAATTTTCTTCTTTTCCAATTAGCACCAGTGTATTTTAAAATATTTTTTCCTGGTGTTAAATCTTAGGAAATGTTTTGTAAAACGAACACACAAAGTCCAGAACAACAAAGACATTTTTTTTTCCCAAAAAATGTGTTAGAGAATAGCATTTAGAAAACCAACATCATTGAAACACTCGACGCGTCTATGTACAATGTGCCAACAGCTGGCAAGGAGCATGGCTGAGGACCAGTCTCAGAAAAGGTTGTCAACCGGAACCTCTGCAGGCAGTATTTACAGTCAGAAAAGGATTCAGAAACAGTACCAGAACAGCTGGATTTGGCTAAAAATCATGTAAAAAGACACATTGCCCTCCCCTCTAGCTCCTACTTAGGTAGCAAACATATCTTGTATGACCATAAGTACCAGGGTTAGAAATGTGTTTCCCCATATTTTATAAACAGCCTACAAACCTCCTCGACAGACACAGAAAGAGAACGGGAACAGCAAAGAAATGGGGTTCACTTCCTCCTTGTCAGGTAGCGGGGAGGCTGCTGGAGTGATGAGGTGAGTACTGACCAAGGAGGTAAGAACAATTACCAGTGGGAGAGGCCCCGTGAAAAGGCCTATCAGCCCAAGGCTGAAGAAGTCTGGGTATATTCTAGATTTTCTATAAGAGATCACCTCCAAGTAATTTTGAAAAAAAAAAATCAATTATTTGCCTTGTCAGACAATAACTTTACATTTAGTTCTTTGAAACCTATAACCTAAACCCTTCCTCACCCAGCTGGATCGACAGTCAGCCACAACTACCTAAGCTGGGTCATCTTTAGCCGATGCAATGGTAGCTTCCCACAGCGTTGCCTGCCTGCTTATTGTACTACTTGGGTACTGGAGACTGAACCCAGGCCTTCACACATGTGAGGCCAGGGCTCTATCTGTAAGCCACACCCTGGCCCTTCTACCTGCTAATCCAGTGTTACTAAATTATCCATCCCTAAGAACTGGGTGGTGTGCGAGTGGTCCCCTCCAGGAGAAGACGTATCATCCTTCACCTACTGTACTGCCTAGCTTTTCAGATCAAAGTCTGGATGCATGGCCTTGAAACCATCAGAGTGAAAAACAAAGGCACCCCACACCCTTATGAGGATTGGCATTCTCATTTATTTTGAATAATCTGTAGTTGTGATAAATCTCTATGAAAAAAAAAGTACTCAGATTTGATACAAAATACATGTTTCTCTCTGAAGATGCATAGTTTATAGTTTTATACATTCATTCATTATTAAAGACTTTGTTAGGAAGTACTTACCCCTGAAACGATGGAAAGATTGTACCTCAAAAGACCTCTGTGTACAGAACAGTACTGCTGTATCCTTCAGTCATCGCCCACCCTAATGCCAGCGTCCCCCAGAGGACACTTCTTGGGCTTCAGTTTGGCTTTTGTTGTTTTTATCAAACACTATGAGAAAAACTTCCTACAGACAACATTTCCACTAACGACCCCACTTTTAACATTCGGTAACTTTTTTTTTGATACTTTAAGATTTGGTGTTGAAAAATTCAAAAGATGGCTTACCTTTAACAGCGACCATGCTGATTCCCACCACTAAGGGCAGCTGAAGGCTGCAGCTGATATTCCCCTCCCCAGCCCCCTGTGTACGAGCAGTGGCCTCAGGCCACTTGGCATGCGTTTTTGATGATAGTCTGGACCCTTTGGGACCTAGCGTGTACCTCCTCCCCCTGAGATCTTCATGCACATTGGGCTATATGGTATGATATATTTTGGAAACTATACTAGGGTATACTAGTTAATTCATAAGTGTTTAAGTGACTGGCCACAGTCTAATCATAAATTACAAAAATAGGGGTTTCAGGGTCCACGGTAGGAAACCGTGACACCTGGCATGTTCATGTGCTAGCTGAACCACAGGTGCTTTTAGTCATGGAAGCCATGGAAATAGCATGCTTTAGGAGTGTTACGTGCTTTCTCAAACATCCAGGTTTCATCTGAAGCTTTCTCCCTGTGATCAGCTCCCCTGCTGGGACAGCAGGAGCTGAAGCCCTGCTGTTATGCCATGTCACAGCCACATACTTCCAGTAAGAATATAGAGTAAGGGCCTAAAAAAGTTATCCCTCTCTCTGACTGCAATCCGCCACATTAGGCATTCAGGGACAGATCCCTGAGGGGTAGCTCAAACCCACAAACAATCACAAGCCCTTCAGTGAGCCCTCTGTCTACTCTGTCTTGCTGTCTGTGCCTGAAATGAGGGATGGGCCTGTCCTGGGCCAAGGAATGAAGGTTTGACAGGTAAGCAAATGGAAGTAGTGTTTGCTTTCCAGAGATATACAACAGGAACAGCTAAGAAGGCCAATCCCATCCACTTGAATCCTTGAGCAGGGCGGCAGGGAGGGGGCAGAGCCTGGAAGGATTTAGTCTGAGCCCTCTTGGATTCTCTTCCACCCTAACACAGCATCCTGTCTTGCTGACTCTAGCTCTGGCTAGGTGACGACACTGAGTGCCTTAAGGCACATGGATGGGAGTAGCTGCTGCTTTGCAGTGGGCTGAGTGTGGCAGGGTGGTGGCAATGCAGACCCTGTCCTCATAGCCCAGAGACTACATCTGCTCAGACAGAGAATGGCTTTCTCTTGCAGGGAGGGTAGCCACTCACTGAGCAGAATGAGTGTCTAGAGGGGAAGAATCCATGGGGTGTTGACTTCAGAGCAAGCATTCAGTAACCAAGTAACAATAATGGCTCGTCTCTGGATCTGGAAACACATTTGGCTTCTGGGTTAGGAGATGAGGATCAAGAAGGAAAAGCAAGTGTCTACCCAGCCATCCGCTCAGACGGCACTAGACAGGGAGTCTTCTTTCAGACTCACTTCACCTTATGTCTTCTCCAGAGTGTTGGTTTCTGTTTTCCGTCACAGAGAGACAAAACACGAGACACCTGTGTTTCCCCAGCAGTTCTGTTCTTTTTTTTTTTTTTTTTTTTTTTGGTTTTTTCGAGACAGGGTTTCTCTGTTGTAGTCCTGGCTGTCCTCGAACTCAGAAATCCGCCTGCCTCTGCTTCCCGAGTGCTGGGATTAAAGGCGTGCGCCACCACGCCCGGCTTTCAGTTCCGTTCTTTAGTAATACCTTTCTTGTCCTTTCTAGGGGTTGCCATCTTCTGCTTTGGCTAATTTTCTGAATGAAAATTTTGGGGAGACTGATTGTAATAAACAAGTGAAGTAGTTAGTCTCACGTAAGGATTGCTTAGGTGGCCTTGTCACATCAAAGGGGTGTTCTCTTTGGAGGGTCACAATTCAATAATCCCCACTGAAAGAGAACATGTTTTAAAAAGAACAAACTACTATTTGATTCTAACCCAATTCTTCAGTATCTGGCCTGTGCTTTGTTCTTTTTCTTGCTAACACTAGGCCCTTTCTGTGCACTGCCAGCCAAGCACAGGCAGCCAAACCATACAACCCACTGCCTTTTTGTCAGAGTAGAAAGGGGCAAACTGACTCTGCCTCCCTGCTCATCAGCCAGTCTAGCTTTCTGGGGGTTCCTTCTGGTCTTATGACAGGATTCCTTGTGAGAGCTTTCCTCTGAACTCAGGATGCTCACCTGACACCCTGGAAGCCTTGGATGGAGTGTATTCATATACTGGACAGCCTTATCATCATCCACAGTGGGAGCAATGTCAAAGCTTGCCAGCAGAAACTGCATTCAGACGCACACAACTAAACTGATCTAGGCACTGCAGCATGCTTGTGGGTCTTTTGATTCGGCTCTGCACATGGTAATTCTGAGCTGGTTTTTAACCAGCATCCAGCATCAACTTAAAGTCACAGAAAGGCCAGAGGCCAGAGCAAGCTATTTTCTCCTAAGGAGTCAACATTTTTATTAGAATATTGCTTTGGCTAACAAACTCCTCCTACACTTTACTATCTCACTGGATGGAACTTGGGGATAATTAAACTTGCACTTAGTGACATGAGTGTGCTCTTTACTTCTGGGCTGAGAACACGGTGGGCCCTGGGAATCCATGGCTCTGAGTCACAGCGGGCCAGCTGGGCCAGGTCTCTCTCTGCAGGTAATGACGGTGCTGACTCATAGGTTTGAGCCAGTGCCTTGGCATGGCTATTAGTGGCCTTAGGGTTTGTTTTCTATACTAGATTCATATGAAGATCAAAGGAAGTAATGTCTGAATGAAACATTCTTTACCATACAGAACTGTCCCTGTGACATCAGAACTTCAATAGAAGACAGAGTTTAAAATAATGTACTTTCTCAGAACAATGAACGTCTAATGTGTGTAGCCCTCCACTCACGTGACAAAGTTATTCTCAGTTTTATTTCACCCGGCGAGAAAGAGACTGAGGTTGCCTGTGTGGAAAAACTTCCTTTAAGGTGAATGGACTCCTGAAAACACCTAAGTGCCTGCTAGTTCTGAAGCAGGGGCCTTACCAGATCAGAGGTGAAATTATATATACATTTATAGTGGGACAAGGAGAGAGATGGCCTCGGGAGCTAAGGAGCACAAAGAGTAGGCAGAGGGCGTTGGCACGGGAGGGCCATGTGCTACTGTAAAGCACCAGGTACTCGGCTGCCTCCTCAAAGGCACGCGATTACTTTTTCCTCCTTCCTTCCTCCCTCCCTCCCTCCCTTCCTGCCCCCCTCCCTCCCTCCCTCCTTCCTTTCCTTTCTCCCTTCCTCTGCCCTTCATCACAGTGGTCACGGTAGCAGACACAGTATCAGGGTTACAGCTATTCAATACTTTGGGGTGTGGCCTGGGTATGTCAGGAGGCAGCTCTTGCAAGAGCCGGGTGACAACTTAGTGCATTCTGATCAGGAGCAATGCTAAGCTGAAGAGATGACATTTCTGTTTTTGTCTTCCATGAGGATATTCTCTAGGGAGGAATAGCGTCTTCCCTCTTTTGAAATGTCTGCTGTTCAGATTGTGGCAGCACATGAGTCTACGATGCTCAAGGAGGAATCTGGGCCTGTTAGTTCACAAGTGTGGAACTGTTTGCCATAGCTGATACTGTGGCCACAGGATGCCTCTGCCCTAACACAGCTTTTCTTGGTTTGCAGGATTGGCTGAGAACGGATGTTAGTGGTCAACACTGAATTGTCGGGTAGTGCCATGTCTCCAGTTTGGATCTGGCAACTTGGCCTGATTGTCAAAAGCTGAGTGAGGGTCCTTCCTGTTCGGTAGATGTCAGTTGTCTAGTCCAACACCATTGTTGGTCCTGACATGCCCTGAACATCTGCACTCCTTTTCCAGCTGTTCTAAAGTGTCTAAATGCACAGTCTCTGGAAGGAAGCCTCCACGCACAGGTGGAGTAAGTTACACATAGTTCAAAACCATGTGGCAGTGAAAACTTGCTGGGCACCCAAATGCCATCCATCAGTGGTGCTATCCTAGGGGATGGCAATGGAGAGCTAGCTGCAAGCCAGCCCACTCAGGCACTGGGTGCAAGGCTACACAACCCCCTGTTCTCTCATACAATGCCTTTATAGTTCCAGTCAAACAGACTATCAACCGTACATGGAACCAAAGCTAGAGTGGCCTCTCAGTAACTGGTACAGTTACCTGGCAGGTACACAGCTGTCCCACCTCAGCCTCTGTTCTGAAACTGTCGCATACTTGGCTAACTGGGCTAGCTTTTTGAGTCAATAAACTCTTGGGAAGATGTTTTCTTTAACAGTGAGTGGGCTTGTTGATGTGGGACGGCTTAAAATAGCCTTGGCAGTGCTCACACTGTGTATGTGGCTCCCATTTCTTACGTCCCATGGGAATTCTGTCATTTACTGCTCACAACCTTGTGTGCCTGTGAGTTTTCCATAGTGAAAAACAAACAAAAATCAAACGGTCCTGATGAGGAAGGTTCTAGGTGGCGGTGGTAAGAACAACAAAATCACAAAGACTGCTGACTGTTTAAAGGTTCTTTGGGCATATAAACTACAGTTTTAGACACTGCCACCAAATGGTGCTTGCTTATTAAATGCAGGCATGTAGTTCTGATAGGTGAAAACTCATAAGAAAATTCATACCACACTAAAGGGATATTTCTTCCCTGGCCTAGAAGCCTATGTGCTAGCATCTTTTCTTAGGTTTAAAATATAGAAGGTGAATCTTCATGTGACATGCCCCCTGCCCCCACAAAGATGCTTTGAATACACACTGGTCATGAGGGAATAGTTGCTGCTTCATTGATTCTCTTGCAAATGACCTTTCTATCTGTTCTACATTTCCACCCTTGCTCAGAGGGTTAACTGAAAAGATCCGCATCAAAACCCTTGCTTAAAAGAGGCCTAGCCCTTGGATAGAGGAGCAGGAACTGTGTGCCATATCTACACGTCCTGCCGGTTAAAATACTGCATTTTAAAAAATAAGCTACAATGTATAAAACCAAGGTCATTTCCCACAAAGTGTTCATGTTCTCTGTGATTACAAAACGCGGTATCTTGTAAAATAGTTCCAGTTCTGTTAAACTTGAGAAGTTAAGTACTAATGCTTATTATAAAAGTGTCATGTCTCTTGCAGAAGCCTAAGCAGTGTATTTCTTTCATTTGGAAATTTAAGTTGTAATTATTATTGTATTTAAGAGTACATTTACCATAACACATTACCACTATGATTCTCAGACACACAAACAAGTTATAAAACATGAGATTGTCTTAGGAAAAAAAAGCTATTTACACAACAGGACAGGAGATAAAATTCCCGTTTTGATTCCTGGTCCTGTGATAGGTACACTCTTTAAAGCATGTGTGTCATTGGAAATGGGCCTTTTCCAAGTCTGTCACCAGAAGCAAGTCTTGAGTACGTTTCATACATCCTTGCTCTGTTGGAGTACAGTTACTCAGGACAACTGGTACCTAAAAGTGCTAACCTCATCTTATTTACTAACTTCCCATGTGGCTACTTACAATGCAGAAAATACAGGATGAAATTGTAACATGGAGGAATCCCTCCACGTGGGAGGATTGGTGGCACCTGTGTGCTGCTGGTAGGTTTCTTTCTTACAGAAATAAAATTGCCAGTTGACTCATATGCCTAACATGCCCTTCAAAATGACCCCCGCTCCCAACGCTGTCATACTGACGGGCCATGCTGGCTCCACTCATCTGCACGTATTCACACAGGTCAATGCTACAGCTGACGTGGTTGGTGGAAATCCTACGGACAAGAGCAAAGACAGCACATTGTCCACAAGAGTCCATGGCAGTGTGCTCCTGAACATGCCACTAAAGCAAACCACACGTCGTGGCCAGCTTTCCCTCCCTTAGAGGATGCTGTGTATAATAAACAGCATCCAGACTGAGAAACTACAAGGAACAGCAAGGCTTTTTGTTCCCAATTACATTCAGAGGAAGCCTCACCATGTCTATGGATACCCAGCAGGCTCTTCACCTGTGGCTCAAACCTCAATCAGCTTTAGGGCAGCTACAAAGAGACAGTCCCTCTGCCACACCTCATGGAAGTTGTCTGCCTGTCCAGCTGAACACGGATTTGTTTTGAAATGACACAGAGAGTTACATAAAGAAACACTTGTTCTGACAAGAAAAGACTTGAGGAGATAAGAACCTTCCTGGTCTTGGTTGTCCAGATCTCTTCCCACAGCATCCTGTCTCCCTGAGGAAATGAGTGGCATTTACAGTATTCTGCTACCATGCTCAACAGATTCTTGGATGTACAGTGCTCACCTCTTTTCTCAGAACCTTCTCCAGTGAATGCCACCTTTGTCTTGCAGAGCAGCTGAAGTCAGAGATGAAACAGACTCTTTTATAGGGGCTCACTGCTCACTTTAAGCCCAGGGCTTCTGGCAAAAGTGTGACGTACTTGTTCTTGGAGACCAGAGATGGCAGACTCCAAATCATGTCGTCTTCAATTGCAATGGGGAACAATTTGGCTTCAAAAAATTTTTCCAACATACGTGAACTCTGAAGAAATTTCTGGAGAGCTCAACAGCAGTGCTTTTCTCTAGAGATGATCTTCCTTTATAGCTTGGTCATGGGAGGTTCAGAAGGGAACCTCTTGGACATGGTACTATCAACGGACACGATAGGTCCACTCTGGTTTGGAAACCCACTGTTTTCTTCCTGGTGCTAGCTTTTGCTAATCCAGAGAACCGAACTTCCCAGACATAAGGTGGCAGGGGAGCCTGATGGACAGCTCCTGGCCGAAGCAGCTCCTGTCTTGTGTCAGACGTCTGCAGCAGACATGGAGGAGTCCTAGCTGAGCAGCCCAAGAAGATGAGCAGAAGACAGGGGTGTGCAGGTCTCCCACAGTGCCCCCTTGACACATATGCTACCTGGGGGGGGGGGGGTTCCCCATGTTGTCTCACAGATTTTCACAAAATACGTGTCCATATTCCAGGAAGGTTAAGGCTGGAAACTACTGCACACGTTGCTTCCTAGCTGCCTGGAGAATGTCCTGCTAGTCACTGTGACATGTCTTTTCCGGGAGAAATGAGAAACCTTTTTTGTAAGAACGGGCATCATGGAAGAAGAAGAACTTGACATTTCCATGGACAAGAATTCATTACATCACTGCTCCGTTGACAGACAGGGCTGTAAGCCCTGGGGTACACAGAGCCTCAGGCTAGCAGCCAGCTCACCAACTCTCATGCTTTCTTTCTCTGTTTCTCCACAAAATGAAGACACAAAAAGAACTTAGTTTCATGGAAATGGCATGAAATGAAAAGTCAGGCTTCATTTGGCACTTTGTTTGGGTCCCCAAATAACAAAATAACTACTTAAGAAATGTAACTCACACAAAAAGTAACTCAGATAATCAGTTAACTGTATGTTGCAATTCAGAGCTTCTGGTCCCCTGGCATACACCCTTCCACACAGGGAATGGGCCTATGTCCAGAACTGTACTCAGGATTTGCCTGCACCTTGGAAGCCAGATAAGGAAAGGTTCAGTGCCTAAGGCTGGCCTGGAGATGAGGGCCCTGGGTGGGCTGGGGATGCACAAGAGCTGGTATGATGAAGGTGTCTGAGGAAACGAGGGATTCGGGTCAGGTGCATTTGATGTCAAGATTGTGCTGACAATATGCACTTCAGCAGGCTCAGACCTGCCCTTAGGCTGGGTTTCTGGGGGAGACAGCTCAGCACCTGAGGACTGCTCTCATACAGACAGCATTCCTTCACCTCCAAGTTCTTCAAGAGAAGGTGGATTTAATTTCACATCACTTTAATATTTTGATTAAAGTCTTCATCTGAGATTTTAAAAATTAAGGGAGCTTTGCTGAGGAGAAAACCCTCTAGCCTAGGATCCATCTGTTATTTAAGCACATGGTGAACTTGACCAAACAGTTGATGTCTCAATCTCCATGTTGCTCAGGGCCTCTTGGAGCAGCTAGAACACCATTTCAGGGAGTGAGGCTACAGTAGATAAGGAGATGACATGCCCAGGGGAAAGAAATCTAGCTCCGGACTTTAAAAGCAAAAAGTTGTTTCCTGGTTGCAGGTCAAAACATCTGGAACAGGTGGTATGGCTGATGTTGGTTATCAACCTACAGGGAAATCAGAGAAAGCTTTCTCTTTTCTCTTGAACTAAGTGTTTTGTTTTCCTTTTAAGTATCCAAAGGAAAAGATCAGCATCTCTTTCCCGTTTCCCTTGATTTCCGTGATAAGAAGCCACATGAATTTAAAAAATAAAATTGCCAAAATACATGAACGCTCCAGTGAAGGGTGCTCTGCTGTAGAGCCTCCATATACACCCCTTATATACAAAGAGGTGCCTCTGACGCCTACATGACTTCTCTACTCTGTAAAAAAGTACTATGTACAATCTTTAAACATATATTAAGTTTTCCTCTGTGCAAGTTCATTTAACATTCATATTGCTGACACCATGTTCCCCATCCCTACCTAGTGGCTCCTATAAGGTGCTCTTTCCATGCATAGGTACAGGACACTCATCTCTCTTAAGCAGGGCAGACAGAGAATAAGTCCTCACAAGGCTTGATAGCTGCTCCAAGCTCCACCCTTCCAACAGCCCAGTACATCAGGTTAGACGTTCCAATAGCTGGAACCCAGCCTAAGCCTTGGCCCTACTCAATGGAGAGAGTCCTATACCAAGATGCATCTGCCTTTGGGCATCCTGTAAGTTAGCTTCTGAGCAAATTCTTAATTCATAGTTTCAATATTCTTATAAGACAACAAAGTTTAGCGTTCCATTATCCATATACGTCACCGAGTCCACTAACTCAACCCCTAGCCAGGTAAAGCACGCCATCTAGAAAAGTGCACTCACAATGGAAGTTGGCTTGATGCCCTAGTGGATCTTTCCCACAGCTATGCTCTGCTGGAAGCAAACCTACTGGCCAGTCTGGAATTTTCTACCTGGGCGGGGTTGGAGAGCAGAATACTCTCCCAGAGTCCTGGCTATGGTCTTGGCAGAACCAAGCAGGGCACACTATCCAGGCTGCAGTGTGTGTGATACCCCTGAAAGAAGCATCAAGGTTGACCAGATTGCTATTAGCGCCAGCTCTCGCCTGAGCCATGGCAGGCAGAGACTTAGTGGTGCCACCACTTGGGATCCAAGAACGATTTTCAGATGCTTTCTGCAGTGCCTCTTGGTGTCCTACCTCAGGTGATGGCTGAGGTGAATCTCACTCACTGTCAATCCCTTTTGGCCTTATGTAAGTTACTCAGGGCCTCCAAGCTAACATCGTTACAATGGTTCCACTTGGGGTCCTTCTTGAAAACAAAACAGACATAGAAAAACTCTTTTTTGAAATACATCATGATCAGATTGATCCAAGGAGTTGCGCGGAAAAACAGAGAGATGCCTATTCACAAGGTAGGTACTATCCTTTATACAAATGCTACCTCATACTGTGTAGCTTATGGGTGGATTGTGTAGCTTATGGGCATATTGTTTTCAGTGTCAAAAACCCTCAAAAATGCCAGCGTTCAGAAAGCTTATCAAAATCTGCCTTCTCTCTAGGTGAAGTGGGCCTGGTTGGCTGAGCTGCTACAGAAGACCAGCTTTAAGACCAGACTGAGAGCTAAGGAAGCTGGCTTTTCCTTCGAAGGAAAAAGTCCTCCTTGGCGCTCTCACCTGGTTCTCAGAGCAGTGCAGTGCTGATTTTTTGCTGTGTTTTTGTTTTTGTTTTTTTGCTTTAATTCCACCAAGGAATTATATTCCTGGAATTCCAGGCAGGGCCTTCCCTGGGCCTTGAGTAGCTTCCTTTGGAAGGAGAGGCAGGAATGGCTCAGTCAATGAACCGCTGGCAGGCCTTCTTCCAGCGGCAGGCGGTGCACCACATGTCCCTGTTTTCCATCCCATAAACCTTGCGGCACTTTTTGCCTTCTCCTCTGGGCTTCCTGTAAGAAAGACGGCACACAGACAGCCTTAGGGACAGGAACGGGGCGGGCCTTCTGGGGAGAGTTGCAAAGAATAAGGGGGAACAGAAGACAAAAAGCCCCACCCAGAATGGAGTAGGACTTCCCGTATGGCTGGGTATTTCTCTGGCCACTGTGCTTACACTGTTTCTAAATCCCATTCATGGAAATGTTTCCTTGGCCATGGAGTAAGAGTAAGGAGGTAGACACAAGAGGTGGGGACTGTGGAGGTGGACCTGGGGCATCCCTGCTCACCAAGCACAAGGAGGACATTTGGAACCTATATGGAGCTGGATGTGATAGCTCGTGCATGCAATTGCCCATAATCCCAGTGTTTATACAGCAAGGTGAGAGACGCTGACAGAGAGGTCCCTGCAAGCTCTTGGACCAGCTTGACTGCAGTGGGTGAGTGAGACACCCCGTCAAGACAAACCCCACATGTGCACCATATGCATCTTCTGTCTCCACCCCCAAATATCCTGCCTACTACAAAACAAACACACATACAAACAAACAACAACAAATATACACAAAACACATAACATCAGAGAACAACAGTGCTCTTCCAAATTTTCAGCGTGTCTTTCCAGTGTTCAGAATTCTGGCTGAGGCTTCCTAGGAGACTTTCCTAGATATAGACTAAAACTAACTAACTGTTCCTATCATACAGAAGTTAATCGAGGACAGTGAGTACAGCTATCCAGCCTACACACTACAAGTGCCCTTAACTAGTTACTGGTTAGGAAACCACGGGAAGGGAGGGAAGCACGCTCATGGACGGGGAAGACATTTTACAGTGGGTCATATTTCCTTCCCTTTGCTAGTTCTCCATTTCTTAAGAAATCCCTTTGAGGTGAAGTAGGTAGCATCAAGCAGTCATACCTTAGGGTGACTGTCCCTCTGGGCGGGGAGGACAGGGCCGTGTGGGCGTGCTGTCTCTGCTCTCCTGAGCCCGCTGTGTGATGATGTGTAGGAGACACCTGGGAAACAAGGACAGGCAGGTTGACTGAGCAGATCCTTCCCCTTCCCTGGAGTGTTTCCCAAAGCAGAAAGGCTTTGTTCTCAACTGCAGAGTAAAATGAACGTCAGGGTTAAACTGCCAAGGTTAGGAACTCTGGGATTGCAGCTGGTACGAGACAGCTATGCTGACCTGATAACTGCTCTTTAACTCACCTCAGAGCCCAGATAGTGGGGGAGTGGGTGTTCCCCTGCTGCCAACATTTCTCTCATTGTCATTATCTTCCAAACTCCCACAGAAAAGCCCATTATCTCTAAGCAAACAACGGCCTTTCCAGCTCCAAGTCCAAACACTTCCACAGTCATACGCTGAAAACCAATATGGCCAGGTCTACTCCAGCCACAGCCCACTATCTTGTGCCACCTCTGTGTGGGTTCAGGGACAGAACTCAGTCTTGTCAACTGTTTACCCGTGGAGCCATCTCACTGGCCTGCTCTCTACATTCTAGTTTTTGTCTTGTATCTCAAACGTGTCCAAAAGTCTACCTTGAAGTCAACTTTACTAAATATAAAGTACACTTTGTGTCATTACGGATAGTACCATATGCTATTATTTATAAACAAATACAATTATTATGCTATGTGCCCACACCATGCTTACTCAGTACGTATGACTTCCAGTGAGTTTAAAGGACTCTAACTTGTAGTTTTTCCATCATGGCTAATCTCTTCAGATAGTGAGACACGTGAGGTATCTGGAACACACGTTTTTACATAGGAAGATTTGACTTTGTTGTTTCCCACACTGACAGCAGGAACAGTGTGCATCCTGCAACACTAGCTGACCGCCAGCTGCTGTGCTGAGCAATACAACTCTACAGGGTTGTTTTGGAATGGAAGCAATTGCTTAAGAAAGGTCATATGAGTGCCTTGAGGTCAGAGTGGATGGGTGCAACAGCACAGGATTCGGATTTGCAATGCACTTCTATATATGTTTTAGAGAATTTCCCTTGTGATCTTCTGTCATATGGACTAGGAAAGATTTTTGACTGAAGGAATCTTTCAGTAGCATTTTAGACCCTGCTTCTAGGCAATGAAAAATAAACCCCCAGCATCTTGAGAGTTCTTGTTCTGTGGTTAAGACAGAGTGTATGACAGAAGTGGCTCACAGGAGATGTTTATCTTGGTTCACAGTTCAAGGAAATGTTGTCTACTATGGTGGGAGAGGGTATGGTAGGAGCTTGGGTACAGCCTGATCAACTTTTGAGTTTGCAAAGCAGCTCAGGCTGGAAGCAGACATGAACTTTGAGACACAACCACAGCAACCCACTTCCTCCAGCTAGACCCCACCTCCTATCCTTTTTTTTTCCTATGTGGTGGAGGTTGGTCTTGAACTCTTGATCTTTCTGTCTTTACCTCTCAAGTGCTGGGACTAGAGGCAAATACCACCAGGCCTGGCCTCCCTGCTTCCCCTAAAACTTTATGTGGAAATTTTAAATCCTGAGCCTGGCTATATTAAAAAATAAGCCCTTCAAGGAATTAAAGTTAGATGAGGTTATAAGAGTAGGCCCCGCAACAATAGGATTAGTGTTATAAGAAGAGATACCAGACAGTGCACTCGAGTGCACACACCTCAGCCAGAGACTGCAGAGGGCCGGTATGCATGTTTACCTCTCTCCGCCCCCACTTCCATCTCTCACTATAGACTGTACACACCAGAAAAAGCCAGGTGAAGACAAAGCTCTAAAGGCAGACAACTACAAACCAGAAGAGAGCCCCCACCAGATGTAAAACAGCCGACACCTCGATTCTGGGCTTGTAGCTTCCAGGAAACACACTACTGCCACTCACACCGCTCGGTCTATGCTGCTGTAGTAGCTTAGATGACCAATGAGGGACTCCTGCTCACTCCTCGGCCTCAGGCTAGAGAAGCATGTGTGCGCGGCAGGGCAGTGGTGTCTGCAGATGCAAGTCTGCACAGCTACACTTTGGGAAGGGCTTTGATGCTGGGGCTCACTAAAGCCAGTACTCAAGAAATCTCACACAGAAGTGAATAAAGCAAAAATCAGGAGACCCGGAACAGCTCAGAAGGGGCTTTCCATAGGAAGTCCCCCAAGGCTTCTCTTCAGCACTAGATCTCTGGGGTGGACCTAGGACAGCAACCTCAGGGCATTTGTTTGGGAATACAAAGACAGAAGAGATTTTCATTAATAGAAACTATTCTGTTTAGAATCTTGAGAGAAACCCATCCTAAATGTTGTTTATAATTTAACATTGTGAGAGCTGCTATCTGAAGCTGCCATGCCATTTGAGAGTTCCCAGCATCACGTTCCCAACTCTGCCTGGCTCTCTATGTCATGGGCTTCTGGGCTGGCACAGTGACTGGCATCGAGATGGTGAACAAGCCAATCCTGAAGCCTCGATGCTGTTAGGAAAGTGAGCCCACCAACAAGAGCACAGGATGGGAGGTACCCAACCTTGTGTTCTTTGAAAGCACTGCCAGGAGTTCAGGAGTATAAGGAATAATTTTAGAGCTACATTCCAGTCTTTCTAGAGTCAAACTAAGCATTTAAAAATATACCCACAACCTTAAAATAGGAGCAGCAAGCTTGACTGCTGAAGTGTTTATCTCAAGTCTTGGCCGAAGCAGATTACAAACCAGAGACTCTAAGAATAAATTAGACATGGGAGACAGAGGCTGGGAGAAGGCTCAGTTGTTATAGCTCCCGCTGCATACTGATGAGGCCCTGAGTGTGGAACACAGAACCATGCAGAATGGACAAGTGACACGCAGTGCATCTGTAACTCTGGAGTCCCAGGGCCTTTACTAGCCAGCCAGTTGGTTTACCCAATGTGTGATCTGGGTTCAGAGACCCTGCCACAATACAGGGCAGCAGCTGAGGAAGGCAATCTGTATCAACTTCCGGTCTACACACACATACCCATAAAAGTACCCCCATCACAAAACAAAATGAAAAGAATAAATGAGAAACAGCCACAGAAGGTAGACTTTCCAGTTGACCCAGATACTACATCTATCTTCTGTGCAATCTCCCTGCTAGGATGCCCCTGGAAACTAAAGCAGAAATGAAAAAGGGGGGGGGGGGGTTGCATCGAAACTGAGGTTATCAACAGCTATAAAGTCCATGGAAGAGTTCTAAAATCTCATTGTTGGAAAACAAACAATATAAGGAATCCGGGCTGGCATGCTAAAGTCACTTTTAGGAACTGGGAAAAGAGACAGCCGATAAAAACCAGAACCATGTCTCTAGGATGGTCTAATTAAAAAAAGCAGAGTAGAGCTGGGTGGTGGCACATGCCTTTAATCCCAGCATGTGGGAGGCAGAGGCAGGCAGATCTGTGAGTTCGATGCCTGCCTGGTCTACAGAGTTCCAGGACAGCCAGGGCTACACAGAGAAACCCTGTCTCGGGGCTGGAGAGATGGCTCAGTGGTTAAGAGCACTGACTGCTCTTCTGAAGGTCCTGAGTTCAAATCCCAGCAACCACATGGTGGCTCACAGTCATCTTTAATAAGATCTGTCACCCTCTTCTGGTTTCTGAAGACAGCTACAGTGTGCTTACATATAATAAATAAATCTTAAAAAAAAAAAAAGAAAAAAAAAGAAACCCTGTCTCAAACCCTGGCCTCTCAAAACAAAGCACAACAAACAACAACAACAACAAACCCCAGCATAGCATAAGCCAGGCACGGTGGATCTGGAGACAGGATAGCACACTCAGGGTATGCCTGGGCTGTAGAGTGAGTTTAAGTGGGAGAGGGAGAGAGGGAGAGAGGGAGAGAGATATGCAGCTGCCGAGCCAGAGGCCTTGCATTCAGTTCTGAACACCAAGTGGAGCGTGGTGGCCAGGACAAGCTCTTCTCACACTGATGAGCCAGCCGTGTGGCCTATGTGCTTGGAATGCCTTTCTAAGGTAAAGTGAGGAGCTGAGAAACTGCTGCACTCTCAGCCTGTAGCTGGAATTGGAACTATAGCTTTCACTTTAGGCGTGATGGTGGCTCGACAAGATTTAGCATACACACCTCTGGGTGTATCTGGGATAGCTTTCCCAGGAGGAAGGAAAGATCTACGCTGAGTGTGGGTGGCACCATTCTGTAGCCTGGGCCTGGTTGGAAAAAAAAAAAAAAAAAAAAAAAAAGATGGAGCCAAGTGGAGCACCAACTGGAGCACCACCATTCACCTTTCTGCTCCAGGCCGTGGATACACCTACTGCCACGCCTTCCCCACCATGGTGGGCCAGTAGCCCTAATAAGCCCTCCCCCTTCCTTCAGTTCCTACTGTCAGGCACTGGTCACAGCCATGGGGAGGGTGAATACACCAGGCCATCACAGAAGGCATCTTAGCCTCTTCCTCTGCTGCTGTGATAACATACTCTGGTTCAAGGGTACAATCCATGATGGGAAGCAAGTGCAGCAGGAACGTGGAGCACGGGACACAATGTGCCCACAATCAGGACACAGGAATGATGAATGCAGGCTCCTCTCTCCTCCAGTTCCTGTTCTCCATCTGTATTGTCTAGAGTTAATGCCAACCATGGTGGCTCCATCGTTCCATTTCTATTAATACAAGATAATTTCCCAGAGGCCTGTCTCCCAGGTAAGTTTAGATTTTTGTCAAATTGACAACACTAACCGTCACAGACAGGTAGTGTCAAATGGCAAATCACTCTAGGCTTTTGTCCACCAATGAAAAAGTCTCCCAGAGGAAATGCTTCACAGTTATCTGATGGCCACATGGGCAGAACAATGTTTGTGCCACAAGTAAAACTAACAAAAAAATGTAGAAGGTCACCCTTTGAGAGTTAACAGGGGCCACCATTGTTCAGTGGCTTTTAAAGAGTTATTCCTTATTTATGACAGTGCTTAAAAACCACAACCCCAGAGTACGTTCTGGAAAGCCTTCCTCGCCTAGCCCTGTCAGCAGGGGCTGCTCACTGACTCCTTTTATGGAGTTTGGTAGACACGTATGGGCAGAGCAGACAGAGTTTACCCAGTTACTCAGAACCTCCACAGGAGGCTTCTAGACTCGCTGGGAACCTCCGGAACTGGCCAGGGCTGGACAAGCTGCCATCTGCTATTGGGAGCCTAGTTCTGACCCTTCTCAGGAGTCACGCCCCTGTGAGCATGGCTTTTGTGCAGGGAGGTCTCTTGGTACTCTGTGAGAAGCTATGTAAGACCCAATAAGTTTTTATTTTATTTTATTTTATTTATTTATTTATTTATTTTTTTTTTTTTGGTTTTTCGAGACAGGGTTTCTCTGTGTAGCTCTGGCTGTCCTGGCACTCACTTTGTAGACCAGGCTGGCCTCGAACTCAGAAATCCGCCTGCCTCTGCCTCCCGAGTGCTGGGATTAAAGGCGTGCGCCACCACGCCCGGCATCCCAATAAGTTTTTAAATGAACTGTTAGGAACCACATTAATTCAAGGTGATTTATCAGAATCACTTAATATATTGAGTTAATTTTTATTTCCTACATAAACCACTGCTGCATATTTTAGCACTCATTTACTTTCAAATTATCCATCAAAGATGGATTGCTTGGGCTTTAAAAAAAAATTTGATTTCAATTTATTTAATTTTTGGATTTTCAAGTAGCATATTATCAGGACATTATATCAAACTAACAAAGTTTATGAATTTATAATGATAAACACCAGCTTTTCTGTAAGAAGAATGAATCAAGCTACGAATTCAATCATCTTATGGGCACATAACTGTAACACCAACACAAAATACATTTCCAACACCAACAGCTTCTTCTATCAGTCAAAACATCTTCCTAGCTGCAGCCACCTAACTCACAAGGGGCCTTTGCAGGTAAATCTGTGAGTCCCTTAGGAAATATACATGTGCGACTGGAGAGCTGGCTGAGCCGGGAAGGCCTGCTCTGACTTCCAGCACCCACACGGCGGCTCACAACTCTCTGTCACTCCAGTTCCAGGTGATCTAATATCCTCCTCTGGTTTCCATGGGCAGTCTATGCATGTGGCGCACAGAAATACAAGCAAGCAAAATACTTATACACATAAAATTTTTAAAAATCTTTGAAAAAGGGGGCTGGTGAGATGGCTCAGTACGTAAGAGCACCCGATTGCTCTTCCAAAGGTCCGAAGTTCAAATCCCAGCAACCACATGGTGGCTCACAACCACCAGTAATGAGATCTGATACCCTCTTCTGGTGCATCTGAAGACAGCTACAGTGTACTTACATATAATAAATAAATAAATAAATCTAAAAAAAAAAAAGAAAGTTTTAAATTGGATTTAAAAAAAAATCTTTTAAAAAAAGATAGAAGCAAGAGCCTTTGGAACGTCAGTATGATGGTAAACACCTGTACTGTCAGCATTCGGGCAGTGGAGGGTCAGCAGTTCAAAGGTCATCCTAGACTATACAGAGTTCAAGGCTAGCCTTGAGATACAACCTCAAGAAAGAGCAGAATCAAACTGTAGTAGCGCTTTTGGGCATGGACTCCCATCTTTCCCATGGCTGTTTCAAAGTGTGCTCTCTAAGTGTACATCGGCCTTGGCTCACCTTGCTCTGCTCTGCATACTTACCGGAACGCCAGTGAAAGTGACTGGGGGAGACTGCCAGGAAATGCTGAAGCTGCTGCCATTCGGGGTGAACTCAGCAGATCCAGGAATCGTCACCGGGGGTGTGGCCTGAGAGGCAGGGGGCAGAGAAGGCTGTTTGAAAGAGCGACTGTCCACAGCATCTGAGTTCTCGTTTCTAAGCTGGGCTGTAGGAACACACAGGCTACTCTGGTAACATATGCTAACAGGGAGAGACTGAACAGGGTCAGCGAGTAGCCAGAAAGAAGCTTTTCATAGATGCAATCTACCTGAGGTATAGGGGATATATAGGAGATTGGATGCCAGTGTCTGAAAAGCACATATACCTGTTTTTAGACATAAATATGACTACCATATTAGGAAATAACTTAAACAATAAATTTGGAAATGGGCACATCTAAGATATAAATATTTTAGGAGTGCAATTGTTTTGGTCATTAGACATCTCACATCTAAGGTTGTTCCTAAGAAAATGGATACAATGATGGTCACTGCACAGCATGTAATTTGAACATGCTTAAAGACTTGGCCAATGAGATAGCTTAGCAGGGAAAGGGGCCTGTAGCCAGGCCTGAAAATCCCAGTTCAATCCTTAGGACCAGAGAGGGTTTTGTTCTCTGCCTTTACAAGTGCAATGTGTCGGGTGTGTGTGTGCATACACAAGTAGATACACACAAAATAAAAATGTAAGAAAAAATTTAAAACCTTAAAATTGAACAAATAAACATAGTTGAGATGCCAGGACTCAAGTCTGTAAAGTATGTTTTTTCTCCAGGCTTAGGCTTTTGGTTTTGATGGGTTTTAATTACAAATCTTTCAGCAGTTACAGTGGTTTTGCACGTGGCCTCTATACTGACCAAGAGCAGCCCTGGACTACCAGACCCTCTTTGTTGTCGGTTTGCCTTTAGAGACGTGGTCATAACTATGTAGCTCAGGCTGCCCTTAAAACTCTATAGCCCAGCCCTGGCCTCAAATTCATCATCCTTTTGCCTCAGCCTCTTGAGTGCTGGGATCACAAGCCACCACTTATGGCTTGTGGGAAAATAGAAAAACCAACCGAGTTGCTGCCACGTGTGTTGCTGTGGTTTGTGTGTGTGTGTGCACGCGTGTGTGTGGTAACTTGCAGTCCCAGGCCTGCTAGCTACTGCTTTTGCACAAGGTCTTTAGCACGCACCTGGTAAGCATGGTCAGTGTGCACGAGGTAGAGGGTGGTGGGGGCTGAGCGGCTCAGTGGCGTCACCAGCTTAGTGTCTGTTTTGGCACAAGGAGTTTCTGTTCGGCTGGAGTCTGGGATGGGAAACGCAGGGGCTGAAGCCAGGGACTGGGAGGGTGAAACCGGGGCCACACTGTTGAGGCCTTCAGCCATGGCATCCGTGTTGAGCTTGATCTCTGTGTAGTAGAAGTCTTCTTCGCCATCACTGCAGTCAGACTCCCCAACTCGCCTAGGGCAGGAGAGAGCAGAGCGAAGCTCAGCGGCCTGTCCTCTTGCTTCCAACTCGTGGAGACCATTCTCTCCTCTCGGAATAATCTCCTCTCTGCCGGCCTGGCAACCTTACAGCAAGCTGTGACCCTCAACCACCCTACTGAAGAAGGTTTTCATCAGCTTCTGCTCTGGTTTAAATGTGTCCCCCACCAGCACTGTCTGTTAGTAACTTAATTTCCAAATCCTTACGTTAATGGTGTTTGGGAAGAGAGTCTTTGAAAAGCAACCAGAATAAGGAGAGGTCAAGAGGATTGGGGAAGGGAGGCAAGCACCATGGTATGAAGATGGGGGCAGGGCACGATGACAAGAAGATGGGCTGGTACACTGGCACATGTGGTTCTGAAAGGAAAACCAGATGTAGTAAGGACACCCTCATAGTGCAGCATGACCCAGTATCCAGAACCATGAGCCAAATAAACTACCATGCATGCCTTTAACTCCCATGGCATCCAGTATTACACCACAGCAACAAAAACTAGAGTAAGACTTCTTAAAGCAGTCTATCTTCCACCTACCCACCTACCTACCTACCTGGTCATTCATTTACTAATCTGAGAATAATTTATGGAGAATACATTACATATAAAACATTCTAGTTCCTAACAGGAACAAAACAAAGACTATGCCTTGATAATAGCTTTGGTTTTTATGGGTTTATTTTTGTTTTTGTTATTTGATTTGTTTTTTTGTTGTTGTTTTGTTTTGTTTGTTTTGTTTGCTTGTTTATTTGTTTGATTTTTTGAGACAGGGTTTCTGTATAGCCCTGGCTATACAGAATTTGCTCTGTAGACCAGGCTGGCCTCAAACTCAGAAATCCATTTGCCTCTGCCTCCTGAGTGTGACACTACCACCCAGCTTGATGGAACTTTTATAGTCTAGAGGCAGACAAGATATCCCTAATAAACGGCTCTTTAGTCTATGAGGCTTTGTTAAGTCTCAGTAAGGAAAGATTAAGCAGTATCTGCGAGCCCTTAGGAGAGAGGTCCATGGCTGGGGGTAGTACTGATTTTACATAGGATGTTTAGAAGAAGTGACAGACAGGCAAGCATCTACCTGCATGCTGAGGCTTTGGAAGAAAGCAGAACCCGCACGTGGTGGGGATGGTGCTTTTGCTGAGAAATGTCCCTCACAGGATCCTGTACCTGAACACTTGCTCCCCAGCAGGTGGTGCTGTTTGGAGAGGTTATGTAACTTTTAGGAAGTCTACCACTGTGGTGGTCTGTGAGTGTTTACAGCCTTAACCACTTCCTGCTTGCTTCTACCACCTGCTATCACCCTTTTCTCTCCAGTACATGCGCATCAAGTGATGCTACGTAAACCTTGCTCCCCAATTTAACTGGTCAATAAAAGGCTAGAGCCTGTGATAGGGCAGTAGAGGGAGAAAAGTGAGACTTGAGGATCGAGTGAGAGGGTTTCAGAGAGAGAGAGAGGGAAAAGGAGAGAGGAAAAGAGGAAGGAGGTAGAGGAGGCAGCCATGAGAGGAGACAGGCCATGAGGACCCGGCCATGAGAAACAGCAAGGAACAAGGGAATTATGGCTGGGAAGTAAGTTAGAATAGCTCCAAACCTGCCCAACCTAGGCTTCCAGCTTGTAAATAAAACACCAACCTGGATTGTTTGTTTTTTTCTATGGGTGGATAGAATGGCTAATTTTATTTACAATAGGGTGTCTGTCTTTAGCTCTGGCTGTCCTGGAATTCACCTCAACAATCACAGAGTTCCCTCAGCCTCTGCTCCCTGAGTGCTGGAATAAAAAGCCTGCCCCATCACATCCAACCCTTTAGCAAAGGCTCTAGTTCTCCTTCTCAGAATTCTCACACCCCACCGTGAGCTCAGGTGGGTCTGCCCGCTTTTCTGAGTCCGGCTTTTACTCATTTTTTTCTGCCTCTTCCTTTAGCTGCAGAGATAAGCATGCTTTTGCCCACACTCTGGCCTCCCCTCCTTCTCGAGAGCCCAGTCCCCACTAGGCACTGCCTAAGGCCCTGTGGCTGTCCTCCATGCTGACTTAACGTGGTTTCTGTTTGTTTTTAATCCCTCTTATCTCTAGCCTTTCTCTAGGCAGCTGCTGAGGTTTATAGTTCGCCTGTCCTGGGGTCCTTTTAAATTCTAGTGAAATTGTCCCCAAGCTTCCATGGGAGTCTGGTTTTAAATGATCTTAATAATGAGACATGGAACACAAGAGAGGACCTTGATTTCCTGGGTATCAGTGCTGGTGCTGAAAGCCCTCACCACTGAGCCATCTCTGCAGCCTGCTTCTGTCGCTCTGAAAGCCTCTCTGTCTGCTCACGGCTCTGATTCTCCAGGGCTGGGTCCTTTGCCGCGCTCTGTACCACTGCACATGTAATCAGCATGTGTGGAACTGAGCAGGCTCCTACCAAGCACAGTATGACTGAGAGACAATAGAGGCACTTGTGGCCTGCTGGCTGAGACCATACATTCTGGATCTGACACTCTCAGGGAGTGTGATTCTGGCAGCCTGCACACTTTCTTGGGGCTTGCCTATACCAGTTTTCAGACTATACACTTTACAAGCGTGCTTCTTTCTGGCTAAGGTGGCCCCAGGGCTGAATCCTCCACAGCCATTTTGTTAAAAAGGACCCTTCTGTGTCGAGCATGCAGAGCTACTAAGGTGGCGATGCTTGCTTTATGCACACTGGTGATAACTATGGTCACACAGGATCTCTTCTAAACCCTGGCTACACGGACAGGACAGGCTGGGGACTAGCGCAGGGACAGTTAGCCCCGTACTGCCCCTGGCTGTAAGTCCAGCTGCATGGTCCTGATCACAACTCTTCTGTCAATAGGAAGGTTGTTAAAGCCTAGGAAGAAAAAATCTGAGAAACAGGTTGAGCCAGACCATCACATTAGACTCTGTCATCCAAGGTGTGAGAACAGTTTCTTCTTGTCTCAGGGGGTGGGGTGGGGTGGGGGTGCTCATTCTGAGACGTTCTAAGTCATGATATCAATTATTGCAAAAGTAGATACACATTTCGTTTTACAGAAACATGAGGTGTCTTTCAAGTACATTCACAGCTCCCAGGGTGATGCCCTTGTGTCTCTTGCACAGTTTAACTCTGACCCTCACAGCCGACATTTCATTTTAAATGGACCCAGGGCTCAGTGTCAGGATTATACTAAGGTGACTCACTAGTTTAGGGAGGCTCTGCAGCCTGGTGACTTGGTGGCTGACTATCAGCAGGATCACCCCTACTGGAGGAACCAGGAAGAGCCAGAGACCAGGTGCACATGTGTGGGCTGTACTGAGACTTCCTTCCACCAGCTCCAAAGGGGACAGGGGCGGCATGCTACCTTACCCGAGACGGCAGAGGGCACGCTGCCTTGCCTTACCCGAGGTGGACAGAGGGCACGCTGCCTTGCCTTACCCGAGGTGGACAGAGGGCACGCTGCCTTGCCTTACCCGAGGTGGACAGAGGGCCTGCCTTGCCTTACCCGAGATGGCAGAGGGCGCGGTGCCTTGCCTTACCCGAGGTGGCAGAGGGCGTGCTGCCTTGCCTTACCCGAGGTGGACAGAGGGCGCGCTGCCTTGCCTTACCCGAGGTGGACAGAGGGCGCGCTGCCTTACCCGAGGTGGACAGAGGGTGCGCTGCCTTGCCTTACCCGAGGTGGACAGAGGGCACGGTGCCTTACCCAAGGTGGACAGAGGGCGTGATGCCTTACCTGAGGTGGACAGAGGGCCCGAGAGCGCGCTGCCTTGCCTTACCAGAGGTGGACAGAGGGTGCGGTGCCTTACCCGAGGTGGACAGAGGGTGCGGTGCCTTACCCGAGGTGGACAGAGGGTGTGCTGCCTTGCCGTACCCGAGGTGGACAGAAGGCACGGTGCCTTGCCTTACACGAGGTGGTAGAGGGCGCGCTGCCTTGCCTTACCCGAGATGGCAGAGGGTGCGCTGCCTTGCCTTACCCGAGGTGGCAGAGGGTGCGCTGCCTTGCCGTACCCGAGATGGCAGAGGGTGCGCTGCCTTGCCGTACCCGAGGTGGACAGAGGGTGCGCTGCCTTGCCGTACCCGAGGTGGACAGAGGGCGCGGTGCCTTGCCGTACCCGAGGTGGACAGAGGGCGCGCTGCCTTGCCTTACCCGAGGTGGACAGAGGGCGTGCTGCCTTGCTTTACCCGCGGTGGACAGAGGACGCGGTGCCTTACCCGAGGTGACAGAGGGCCTGCCTTGCCTTATCCGAGGTGGCAGAGGGTGCGCTGCCTTGCCTTACCCGAGGTGGACAGAGGGCGCGGTGCCTTGCTTTACCCGAGGTGGACAATGGGCCCGAGAGTGCGCTGCCTTGCCTTACCCGAGGTGGACAGAGGGCGTGGTGCCTTGCCTTACCCGAGGTGGACAGAGGGCGCGGTGCCTTACCCGAGGTGGCAGAGGGCGCGCTGCCTTGCCTTACCCGAGGTGGACAGAGGGCGCGCTGCCTTACCCTAGGTGGACAGCCCGGATGTGCTTCTGGATGCCAGCAGCTGTGTTCAGCACCTTGCCACAACTTTTCCAAAGGCATTTGAACATCACCTTCATGGAGTTCTACAGGAAGAAGGAAAGACAACATCACAATGCAAGCAAGTCTATCCAGTCTCCCTCTTGTCCCCACTGCACGTTATATCCTTTGCTCACTCGCCATGTTCCTGACAACCGGAATCTCTGCTCTGGGCTTTCCCAGTGGGCAAAGAGCTGGGTGAACCCAGACGACTTCCATTTCTTCCTAAGAACCACTGGGGACACGCTGACAGTACTTAAACTAAGTGATTAGTGGTGGTGGTGGTTGGGTGGGGGGGGGAGTGCTGTTCTAAGCACTTGATCCCCAGAGACAGATGCTGCTAGTGGCCTCCATGTTAAAGAGTTTCAGAGACTCAAGGAGCAAACCTGGGATCTGCTGCAGAAGCCAAACTTTACCCCAGCACACAATTACACAACGCTCCTCAGTGAGGGTTTAGCATTTTCCAAATGCCTCCTAGCGCAGTGACTGAGCCCACCACGGGCTTCACGAGGCCACCACATGGGCCTGTTCTGACCACCACAGTGTTCTTTTTTTTTTTCCCCCCCTCACCACAGTGCTAATGATCACAAAAGAGGAACCGTAATACAACCTCCTACAGAGGAGCGTAAAGCCTCCATGATGCCATGGATACCAGCAGAACGGCATCTGGGGTGATCACCCCCTAGAGCAGCTGTCATTGAATTACTATCATCATGCCCTGGACTGCATTTCTACATTTTTGCAGTGCTCAGATGGGACTCAGCGGCTTGGACATGCTAAACAAGCAGTTCCCCAGGAATGAAATTGTATTCAGTTTGTATGCTTACATGTGTGCATGTGTGTGAAGGGTGTAGTGGTTTGAATGAGAATGCCTCCCTTAGGGTCACAAATTTGAATACTTAGTCACCAGGGACTGGCACTGTTACAGAAGAATTAGGAGGTGTGGCCGCCACTGAGACTAGGAACTGAGGTTTCAAAAGCCCACATCAGGCCTAGCCTATCTCTGCTTATGAATGAAGATTTAGGATTAGCTACTTCTGCAGCACCATGTCTGTCTTCATGCTGCCATTCTCTCTGCCACGATGATGATAAAATAACCTCTGAAACTATAAGCAAGTCCCCAATCAAATGCCTTCTCTTCGAAGAGTTGCCTTGGCCATGGTGGCTCTTCACAGCATAGAACGGTGACTGAGACAGAGGTAGTACCTATGCCATGGTTTGTTTGCATGTGGAGGGCAGGAGTTGACATCTTGTTTTACCATATGGGTCCTGGGAATCAAACGCTTGTCTTCAGGCCCAGGTGGGCAAGTTACCTTACCTGCTGAGCTATGTCTACTGCCTGTAGACTAAAGTCTCATAACATTAAAACACCTTGATTAATTTATAGCCTTTTGCTGCAGCCATGCAACATGCAAGATAACTCAATTTGGAATAACTTAGCAATAGTTTTCCTTTTTGTAGCTGTATTGCTGTGGGAGGGGACATGGGTATGTGCACAGGAAGACATGCGAGCAGAGGACAGAGCACAGCCTTGGGGGCTGCTTCTCAAGCATCACCCACCTGATTGTTTGATGCAAGGTCTTTCATTACTTAGAACTTTCCACGAATACTAGGCTGGTCGGCCAGCAAGCCCCCCAGGAGCTGCTGGTACCGACCTCAGCACTGGGGTTACAAGTGTATGCAGTTGAGCCTAGCTTTTATACATTGTTTACACATGGGGACTAAGCTAAAGTCCTCCTAAGCACATCACCAACTGAGCTACCTTCTCTGCCCAGCAAACAGTTTCCAAACAACAATGATCACAATTAATTCAATACTAAAAGCAGAGTAATTCTGAATTGTCTCTGGGAACCCTTACCCATGGTGTATTGCCTAACTTCACTGTAGGCTTTGTTCTCAACAGACACATAAACACCCCACACATACACTACATACACATACACACTGTGCACACACCACACACATCATACACACACACATCATACACACATATACCACACACACACATACACCACACACATACATACCATACACAACATACACACATACCACACATACATACACACCACACATACACTACATACACATACACACTGTGCACACACCACACACATCACACACACACATACACCACACACACATACACCACACACACATACATACCATACACAACATACACACATACATACATACCACACATACACACACCACATACATACACACCAGACACACATACCATACATACATACACCACACACTCACATACACAACATATACATCACACACAGATACACACCATACACACACATCACACATACATACATACATACATATCTCTCTCTCTCTCATACACACACACACCACACACATACACACTCTGCATAGCACATGTTGTTACACCACCCAATGCCTATACCCCTGAACATCTGGACTCAGCTTTGAAGCCTACTATATGTTATAATTGCAGTGTTTTACAGTACATAGAAAGTTTTCTGCTCTTATAGAAAACATACATGGCTTAATTATGTAAAACAAAATTTCCTTATTCTCATTCCTCAGCATGTAAGGATCAAATCACTGTGTCTTTTGATTATACTATACCAAAGCATTTGACTACTGCAGCTCTCAGGTCTTATCAGCTGATGACAGTTAATACAGAAACTGATAATGGGCCAAAGTGTCTGTGCTTTGCTCATCCAAAAGTCAGGCATCTATTTTACACCCCTCCTCCATGACGCTCAGGGACCATCTCTGAGGCGGGAGGGAAAGGCTGTACAGCCAGAGGCTGGGGAGGACCCCAGCTAAACAATGTCTTCTGATCGTGACAACACTGTGTGCTCACCAAGTTAGAGCTGTGAGGCTGCTGTAGAAGACGTGCCCAAGATCAAGCCAGTCAACACTGCCAAGTGAATGGGATCCTGCCTCTAGCAGAGAAGTTACTGAGAGTGGCAGGCTGCTGGACAAGGGGGAGTCTGTGGCTTCTGGTTGGCACAACCACACAAGAGTAGATGGCTCCACACCCATGCAAATTTGGGCAAAGCTAATTAGACTCAATGGGTTAAAAAAAAAAAAAGACTTCTGAATGACTACAAGCTGCAGAGCAAGTCTTCACACATAAGCTTCTTGGAAAACGGTGTGTGTAGACGAGCTGAGAGCATCACACTCAAGCTGTAACACACATGCAAAAAGATAGTCATCATACCAGTCTTTAGGCTGGTAATGGGGCTTAGCTAAGTTAACCCCTGTGGCTGTTTAAGAGTGAAAATGGCCCCCGTCGGGTCAGGTGCTGGGATACTTGGTTTCTCAGTTGATTGAGCTGTTAGGATAGGCTGAGGAGGTGTGGTGGTTTAAATCCGTTGGCTCACGGGAAGTGGCATTATTAGGAGGTGTGGCCTTGTTGGAGGAAGTGCATCACTGTGGGGGTGGGCTCTGAAGCTCTGCCCAGTGCAGAAGACTCAGTCTTCCAACTGCCTTCCGATCAAGATGTACAACTGTTGGCTCCTCATGTGCCATGCCTGCCTGGATGTTACCACGCTCCTGCCTTGATGATAATGGACTGAATCTCTGAACCTGTAAGCCAGCCCCAGTTAAATGTTGTTCTTGGAAGAGTTGCCTTGTCAGTAGCAGAGAATGTGCTTAATCCTGTAGAGACTTGATGACCCAGGAAGGAGGGGCACTGGAGGGGGTCACCCTCTCATAGGCGAAGAGGAGGGAGGTTGGGGGAAGAACTCTGGGAGGGGGCAACATTTGGGATGTAAATAAAATAATAAATAATATAATTATTAATAATGAAAAAACAAACAAACAAACAAGAGTTGCCTTGGTCATAGTGTCTGTTGACAGCAGTAAACCCTAAGATAGGAGGTATAGTCCCAGTGGAGGAAGTATGACAGTGGTGGTGGGGGGATTTTTTGAGTCTTCAAAGCCTGGTGCTCTCTCTGTTTTGTGCTGTGATTGAAAATCTGAGCTGGCAGTTTCTTGCCCCTGCCTTTATATTCACTATCATGGACCCAACTATATTTCATTTTTGATTTTGTTAATTAGGATACTGTCCCTGTGCCCTCTAGTTAGTTTAGCTAAGGGTTTATCTATCTTGTTGATTTTCTCAAAGAACCAGCTCCTTGATTGGTTGATTCTTTGAATAGTTCTTCTTGTTTCCACTTGGTTGATTTCAGCCCTGAGTTTGATTATTTCCTGATGTCTACTCCTCTTGGGTGAATTTGCCTCCTTTTGTTCTAGAGCTTGTAGGTGTGCTGTCAAGCTGCTAGTGTGTGCTCTCTCTAGTTTCTTTTTGGAGGCACTCAGAGCTATGAATTTTCTTCTTACCACTGCTTTCATTGAGTCCCATAAGTTTTGGTATGTTGTCTTCATTTTCATTAAATTCTAAAAAGTCTTTAAATTTTTTCTTTATTTCTTCCTTGGCCAAGTTATCATCAAGTAGAGCATTGCTCAGCTTCCATGTGTATGTGGGCTTTTCGTTCGTTGTTTTTGTTGCTATTTAGTCCATGGTGGTCTTATAAGGTGCACAGGATTATTTCAATCTTCTTGTATCTGCTGAGGCCTATTTTGTCAATGGTCAGTTTTGGAGAAGGTTCCATGAGATGCTGAGAAGAAGGTATATTCTTTTGCTTTAGGGTGAAATGGTCTATAAATATCTTAGATCCATTTGCTTCATAACCTCTCTTAGTTTCACTGTGTCTCTGCTTAGTTTCTATTTCCAGGATCTGTCCAATGCTGAGAGTGGGGTGTTGAAGTCTCCCACTATTAATGTGTGGGGTGTATGCTTTGAGCTTTACTAAAGTTTCTTTTATGAATGTGGGGTTTTTGGAGCATTGATATTCAGAATTGAGAGTTCATCTTGGTAGATTTTTCCTTTGCCCAGTATGAAGTGTCCTTCCTTATCTCTTTGATAACTTTTGGTTGAAAGTTGATTTTCTTTGATACTAGAATGGCTACTCCAGCTTCTTTCTTGGGACCATTTGCTTAGAAAATTGTTTTCCAGCCTTTTACTCTGAGGGAGTATCCCATCTTTATTACTGAGGTACATTTCCTGTATGTAGCAGAATGCTGGGTCCTGTTTACATGTCCAGTCTGTTAGCCTAGGTCTTTTTATTGAGGAATTGAGCCCATTGATGTTAAGAGATATTTAGGGAAAGTGATTGTTACTTCCTGTTACTTTTGTTGTTAGAGGTGGAATTATGTTTGTGTGGCTATTTTCTTTTGGGTTTGTTGAAAGATGACTTTCTTGCTTTTTCTAGGGTATAATGTCCCTCCTTGTGTTGTTTTCCACCTGTTATCCTTTGTAGGGCTGGATTTGTGTAAATTTGGTTTTGTCATGGAATACTTTGGTTTCTCCATCTATGGTAATTGAGAGTTTTGCTATGTATAGAAGCCTGGGCTGACATTTGTGTTCTCTTGGGGTTTGTATAACATCTGTCCACAATCTTCTAGCTTTCATAGTCTCTGGTGAGAAGTCTGGTGTAATTCTGATAGGTCTGCCTTTATATGTTGCTTGACCTTTTTCCCTTATGGCTTTTAATATTCTTTGTTCAGTAATTCAGTGTTTTGATTATTATGTGATGAGATTATCATTCTGGTCCATTTGGAGTTCTGTAGGCTTCTTGTATGTTCATGGGCATCTCTTTCTTTAGGTTAGGGGAGTTTTCTTCTATAATTCTGTTGAAGATAATATTTACTGGCCCTGTAAGTTGGGAATCTTCTCTCTCTCTTCCTTAGGTTTGGTCTTCTCATTGTGTCCTGGATTTCCTGGATATTTTCCATTAGGAGCCTTTTGTATTTGGCATTTTCTTTGACTGTTGTGTCAATGTTTTCTATGGTAGCTTCTGCACCTGAGATTCTTTCTTCTATCTCTTGTATTCTGTTGGTGATGCTTGATCTATGTTTTCTAACTCCAGGGGTGTCTCCCTTTGGATTTCTTTATTGTTTCTATTTCCATGTTTATATCTTAAATGATTTTGTTCATTTCCTTTGCCTGTTTGATTGTACTTTCTTGTAATTCTTTAAGGGACATTCGTGTTTCTTCTTTAAGGGCTTCTAGCTGTTTACCTTTGTTCTCCTGTATTTCTTTAAGGGAGTTATTTATGTTCTTCTTAAAGTCCTCTATCATCATCATGAGAAGTGATTTTAGATTCAAATCTTGTTTTTCTAGTGTGATGGTATCCAGGACTTGCTATGGTGACAGAATTGGGTTCTGATGATGCCAAGTAACCTGGAACCTGTCCTTCCTGTGATCCTGCTTGTGTCAGAACTCCTCAGAGTTCAGCTGTCTCTGTGATCCTATGATTCTGGGATCCTGGGATTCTATGATCTTGGGCGTGTTAGAGCTCCTGGGAGTGAAGCTTCCTCTGGGTGTTGTGGGACTGGCTGTGGAGTTCATGCTCAAGGTCTGCTCAGGGCACCCAGCCCAGACTGGATGGATGAGCAAGGTTTTAAGGTAGATTTAAGCAGAGACAGTTTTAGATTACACAATAAAAAGGAACTGAGAAGAGGGGGTGGAGTGAAACAGGAGGACCTGCAGAATATCGGAATAAGCTTGGTCCAGTCCCAGAGTTTCTCAAAAACATCTCCCCATTAGCAGAGTCTTCCTAGAAGTGGAAGAAAGAGGGCAGGATTGCAAAAATAGGTGAAGTATGGGTGTAGAGAACCAGTTGCAACACTTCTGTGTCTGGATAGTTAAGAGTGCTTGTTCTTGCAGACCACCCAGGCTTGATTCCCAGGATCCATATGGTGCCTCAGAACCATGCGTAACTGTAGTTCCAGGGATCTGACACCCGCTTCTTACCTCTGCCAAGAGTAAGTGTACACATGGTTTATGTACATACATGCAGATGAAACAGTCATACACACAAAAATAAACAGGCTGCGGTGTCCAGCTAATCCAGTAATGGTTGGCTATGAACAGAAAGTCTAGTAAGAATCCATAAGTTTCTCTGTTTAAAAGGCTACATGTCACAATGGGTCTTCACTAGAACCTGGAATCCTGAAGAAATGGGCTCTAATGCCAATGAAGGAATGGATTTGCTAGTGAGGGTGAAAGCAACCAAGCATAAAGCAAAAATGATACTAAAACTTTATAAAGCAAATACTGGGCCTTTAATCCCAGCACCCAAGAGGCCAGCCTGGTCTACATAGGGGGCCCAGGACAGCTAGAGCTATGTAGAGAGACTATGTCTCAAACAAACAAACCCCAACCAATCAAAAAACTGGGAAAAATTATATTTTATGTTAATTTCAAAATTTAAAAAGTATCCTATTTTTGGCGTTTTTGCTGGTATGTTTCTTGGCTTTTGCTGGTGCTGAGGGTTTGAACTGAGGGCCCTGAGCATGCTTGGTGAACAATCTATATTGAGATCCATTGCTATCTATTCTTAACTTATACAAATTATGTCTCATCTGGGCAACCTGGCACACTTTCTTATTCCCAGCACTCAGAAGGCAGAGGTATGTGAATCTCTTGTGAGTTTGAAGCCATGTTGGTCCACATAGGGAGTTCCAGACCAGGCAGGACTATATAGTGAGATCCTGCCAACAAAACCAAAGCAAACTGAACCTGACTTGACTAATAGAGCCTGCCTAAATCTGGAGACAAGCAAACATGAGGGGAGGTTTGTCGCAGCTTCAATGGGCTTGGGCAGCTTTGCTCTACGCAAGCCAAGGGTCCGCTTCCCTAGGCCAGAGCCACTTAATGGAAGCTTAATTCTTTTCAATATATTCACTCTATCCAGTTGAAATCAACCTCTGTCCACAAACTGACTACTTGCTGCTCTGGCAGAGCAAAGCAAGCCACAGGAGGAGGAAAAAATAGCTAAATAAACAACGGCCAAAATGCTGCGTGGGCCAAGCTGTCTGGAGGAAGCCAAACCAAGCAGCTCCTGGCCAAGTCACAGCAACCAAGTGTGAACGGCCTATCTGTGCTCAACGCTGGCCCCTCCTTAGGGCGCCAACAGATGTGCTTCCCACAAAGGCATGGGCAACAGCTGAAAATTCACCCCCAGTCCAAAGTGATTTTGTTGAACATCAAAGTCCTGTCAGCTGACCTGAAGTCTCGCAGACAGGCCCTCTTTATAGGGAGCAGCCGAAGGACAGAGGAAGGGGAGAGGAGGCCCCTATTAGCGGGAACTTGTACCTCCTACCTCAGCTAATATTACAACAGTTCCAGGAGAGCTGGGCACTCCAGACAATTGCAGACTCGGAATTTTAACACTGTCCCACGTGAGGTGTGTAGATGTTTCCTGGCAGGCTCTTCGGTTATCTGCTCGTGGGTTAAAGAGAAATTCTGGAGATTCCACAACTGTATGGCTGGTTGGAAGACTAAGTGCCCCGGTGCTGGTGACACCCCCTTTGACCTCAGCTCTCAATCTTTTTATTTATTTATTTATTTATCTTTTTGAGTTAGTACTTTGCTATGTAGCCCAGGCTGGTCTTGAACTTGAGATCCTCCTGCCTCAGCCTATTGAGTACTGGAACAACAGGCCCGTGCCACAAATCCTGACTCACAATCCTATTTTCCACCCCAAGATAGGGTCTTACTATGCAGTTCTGCCTGTCCTGAAACTTACTGTGTAGACCAGGCTCTCACAGAGATATGTCTGCCTATATGCCCCCTCCCCAGACTGTGCTGAGATTAAAGGCTTGAGCACCACACCCGGCCACAGTGCTATTTTAAAATGGTTTCATACTTGGGATATATGGAGTGCCTTCTATTTTCCCGATCACAAGACGAACAGGGTGGCTGGCAGCGGTAGCTTTCCATTCCAGGTGGAGGGGCATGGCTTGATTTTGAAGTATGATATGACATGCTTAGCTTACACTGAATTAATAGTCTAGAGGTCATAAGAACACCACTGTAGCACAGTGGCCTAGTGCTGAGGTGATGGTTTTGTACACTGTGTGAAGATGTGGCTCTGTCCTCCCTTGCCTGCCTAAGGCACATTCTGATTGGTTAAAATGAGAAGCCTATGGCCTAGAGCAAAAGGCAGAAGAGTAAGGTGGGACTTCCAGACAGAGAGGACTCTGGGAGAGGAGGCATGGGAGATTCCCTACCCAGACTTGGAGGAAGTCTGACATATGAAGCTGAGAAGAGGGGCCGTGGGCTCCATCTCCAGCATTGTATAAACACATAGGCACACTTGGGAGGTAGACAAAGTCAGTCAAGGCCATCCTCAGCTCCACAGTGAGCTCGAGGATAGCTTGGTCTTGAAGTAAGGCTGTCTTAAAAACAAAGAACAATCAAGACTTCCCTGTGCACAGCATACACACAATGCAGTCTCCTGTGGCTGAATCCCCACGACACGCTGACATTCTGACAGTGGCCCACTGCTCTGCGCATTGGTAGCTTTTCTCGTTTTTGGTAGTGTGGTATTCGACTATGAATACACCAGTCTCCTCTTTCACATGCCTGCTGGCAGACATCTGCGTTGCTTCCGGTTGGGGTGATAATGAATAAAGCCGCAATGAACCTTTGTCTAGGAGTCTTTTTGTGGACATGCATTTTCTTTTCTCTTAGGTAAATACAGATGCAACTGTAGAGTTCCTGGGTTGTATGCTTAGCACATAATTAACTTGTAGGAAATTGCCAAACTAGTTTTCAAAGTAGTTATACCACATTTTGCATTTCCACTGGCAACGAGTGAGCATTCATTCCTGTTGCCAGAACTTAGGACCTTGTACGAACCCTACATCCTTCCACTTTCCCTCAGTCAGTCCCACCATGGCTGGCATTGCAGTGATAGGAATTTACTGGTGGTGGCCTGTCCAGGATAGAGGTAAACGTGCGGCCTGACGGTTCCTGAGTTACTAAGAATCCCTAGTCAACTATTTTCTTAATCCATGGATTCTAGAAGTACATTTTGTCCTGTTGCCTCCTAGGTGAGATTGGATGGTTAGGATGACTGTAGATGATGTCTGAGGTCCTCAGTGCTCCAGCACCCTCAACCTAGGGACCACATGGCTGGCCCACCCTGGATTCTGGGCGCCCAGGGCTCTGATCTGTGCTCTTCCTCTCCTGGTTAACTGTTTGCTGCTCTTCCTGATGATGTGTCGTTCCAGAGAAACACATATAGATGAAAAGATGGAAGAGCCATGAATGCTGCTAATGCTTGCTGTGCTGTGCTGTGCTGTGCTGTGCCTTGGATGCTGGGCGGGTGGGGGGCTAGGGAACCCTAGGTATGGAGACAATAGAACACTTGCCTCCATCCTGATACGTATTGATACGTCAGTGCCGAGTGGCTCAGGGTGGTGAGCCTTTCTATCACCCAGTGTACCTGTGGGGTTGATGTGGTCACACACTGTCCTCATTGGGACCGCTTCTGCACAGCACTCCTTTGGGAGACCTTCCTGCTCCTGAGAAGCAGATTAGGAATGAACACTGTAGAGTTCACGATGCAGGTGGACACCATTGTTTCAGGATATGTAACCACACTGTGGACCCCGAGATTATGTTATTTATTGGAAAAACATTTCTAGTTGTGGTGTAGCTCAACCCTAACACACACTTTTAATCCAGGAACATTTTGCTTGTATACTGTAAACAAGATTAAGTAAAATCAACCATGGGTCAAGAGGCATTTGACAGGGAGCGAATATGTGATTATTAACAAAAAGACATAGTAAGAGGGAGTCAGTAGGAGTCCTGATAGGCAGATGCACAGGAAGTAGAAGGGAGGACACTCAGTTTTGGGAGGTCCACTAAGGAGGAAGGTCAGTGGCTGCTTCTCTACCTGTCTGAGCTAGCAGGCTTTAACTCCAGCATCGGCAGCATCTGGCTCCCAAGTTTTCATTGGCAAAATTGAACAATTGGGATTTTGTTTAAAACAACACATTATACTCATGAGTTTTGTAGATCTGTGTGTTTTGGGAGATAAGTATAAGCCCCAAAGATAAAAAATGCAGAGTGCAGCAAATGCTTAACTCATGGTTAAAGACCACACAGCTACGGAAACTCCTGTGTTAGCTTACAGCTTCCTGCTTTGATTCAAGCTCCCCTCCAACCAACCCCCAGTAAAATTGTCCATGGTCACCACACCTACGAACCAAGTGAAAGTGATGAAAACCAGGATTTATAAGTGCCTCTGGGATACTGTTGCTGGTCCAGAATCTGCCAGAGCTACCCAAACTCACACCATTGCAGTGAGTTTTCTCACATTAACCCCAAAAGTGCACTGGGTGACTGAGGGGCTCACAGTCACCGTGAGCCATTCAGCACTGATCTATCAATACAGGATCAGGCCCATGGCATCTTGTCTCTATGCCTAGGGTTCCTAAGCTCCCGACTCACTCAGCATCCAAGAGTGAAAGCACAGCACAACACAGCACAGCGTTGCTGGGTGCATACTATTTCTCTCTCCTCTTTTCATGCAATCCTCACAACAGGTACATCAGGATGGTACCTCCATTTTTATTTTTCAGATAGCAGGCTGAAACACCAGAGGTGACACACCCCAACTTCAGAATACACAGAACATCATACCTAAATATGACAGAACCAGGAATCTGACTTTCCAGAAGGTCTTTTGGAATTGGTAGTTAACTTCTAGCCTTCTACAGAATTGGTTTTCTCTGGAGAGTACCATAGTGCCCATACTTTGGGTCATTGCATCACCTCGTGGTCATGACAGGAACTGCATCTTCTCAGAGTCCCAATCACATTCCATAGTAGTTCGGAAACAATCTATTTGAAACCAGAGGAAACTCCTTTCATGGGTATTTTCTTCCCTATTCTAAGGAGGAATGAAGTATCCACCCATTGGTCTTCCCTCTTCTTGATTTTCTTGTGTTTTGAAGATTGTACCTTGGGTGTTCTATGCTTCTGGGCTAATATCCACTTATCAGTGAGTGCATATCTAGTAACTTCTTTTGTGATTGGGTTACCTCACTAAAGTTTGGAACTAAGACTAAGGATGGGCCATCCAGAGACTGCCCCACCTGGGGATCCATCCCATAATCAGCCACCAAACCCAGACACTATCGCATATGCCAGAAAGATTTTGCTGAAGGGACCCTGATAGAGCTGTCTCATATGAGGCTATGCCAGTGCCTGGCAAACACAGAAGTGGATGCTCACAGTCATCTATAAGATGGAACACAGGGACCCCAATGGAGAAGCTAAAGAAAGTACCCAAGGAGCTGAAGGGGTCTGCAAGCCTATAGGTGGAACAACAATATGAACTAACCAGTACCCCCAGAGCTCGTATCTCTAGCTGCATATGTAACAGAAGGTGGCCTAGTGGGCCATCAATGGGAAGAGAGGCCCCTTGATCTAGCAAACTTTATATGCCCCAGTACAGGGGAATGCCAGGGCCAAGAAGTGGGAGTGGGTGGGTAGGGGAGCAGGGCAGGGGTAGGGTATAGGGAACTTTCCGAATAGCATTTGAAATGTAAATAAAGAAAATATCTAATAAAATCTAATTAAAAAAAAAAAAAACAGAGGAAAAAAGTCTGCTAGATTCTGCCCTCCCAAAGCTGGCCAACTGATGTGCAGAGCCAGGATGGCCTGGTGCCTCTCTCACATTTCACTGCTGTGGCTGAGGAATGAGTAGAGTCCCTCTTCGGCCTCAGCTCCCACCGGGCCATTGACTAGGCTGCCCACATGCCATTCGCCTCTGTGGATTCTTTAACTCATCTTGCTCACAAGCAGCCTCTATTATTTATGCTAAGCTCACTGTATTTCTGTCACAATATAAACAACCTTGGGCAATTCATACAAATGTAATCACTTGCTTCTGCAAAGTGGGAATCAGGTTGTACCAAAAACTGTGGGTACGATTAAATGAAAAGCTGCATTTATAAACATCTGATAAACTGTGACAAAACATGTAAATGTAGTGATTATCAGATAATATGTGTCTGTGCAAAGCACTGCACACTTTGAACTTCCTAATGTGAGTGTTAGCAGGTCAGATAGAGCCGATGGTGTCCGCAATCATGACCCATACCTATGTGCAGTGAACAGTTCTCTTGCTGTGTTTACAGCCTAGGGAATGAATGTCTGTTAAAAGAGTGCATGCTCTCGTATGTGGAATCACATTTAATAACTTCACAACTGTCCCTCAAGGTGTGAGGGCGCATTACCAGGTTTACAAAAAGGTGCCATCTCGAGGGTCAAGCTGGCTTTCTTAGGGTCTCAGAGCAGTGGCTGGGGGATGGACTGGGGATCATTTGACATGGTCTAGGTGCTTCCAAACGTTCTGAGTGACGGGCCACAGTACAGGACCCACTCACGTGTCAGCACACAGTTGAGATGAAAACCCCACAGAGGGCAGTGCTGACCCCACATTCAGCGGATCCTCACACCCGCTCACCTCTCATTACAGTGACTCACAGCCTACCAGTCACTCTGGGAGTAGAAGGTTCTCAAACAACCTCCACTAGATAACAACCTCTACTGCAAATGACTGTTGATTTCAAGTGGACAGTAAGAATCTAAAAGAACAGGCAAGAAATTAGGAAGTTCCATCAACAAAACAGACTGTCTGCCCAGACAAACTAGTTATTTCATAGGCTTATATCCTTTCCATTGGTAGTCAGTTCTCATCCCCCATGATTACCGACCTAATGCACGCAGGTTGCTAAAGTGCATCCTTAAACACAGACATGCCAAGGAACATTCCTTTTTCTCTTCTCCTGGGTGGTGGTGCTACCCTGGTTGTCAGTGTGTACAGTTGGAGTTCCCATCTTTTATGGCAAATTCTGAGATTTCTTTGATGCCCGAGAGGTACATTTCTTGAAGCTCCCTGGGTGAACGTGCAAATGCTGATGTATATTTTTAAGTCACCAATGTGTTGATGACAGAATAGATGCCCTCTTTGGTGGGAGTCATTCAGCCCAGATCAGAAGGGTATGAGAGACTGAGACAGAAGAAGTTGGCATTGCGAGTACTACAATGAGTTCTGTAGAGACCGTTGAGACGTGGTTTGAAATGTACAGTACCTGTAATGGCAGAGCTTGCATCCTGCAACAACTGAAGACAGCGTTTAAAGCTATTCTAGTCCCTTCACACACCAACCTGTGCACACCCAGCTCTCAGTGAATGAATGAACCAGCTCTTGTGCCCTGCTTCCAGGCTGTTCAGCATTTTGCCTATGGTGCTCAATAAATATTAGTTCACTAAACAGCAGGGTGAAGAGCAGCTGTCCTATTTTCTTTTTAAACTACTCAAAGTAAGTTTAGATACAAATGGTCAAGGCCGCACAACATGGCGCCATCAGTTCCTTTATCACTGTGGGGAAGGCTGAGTCTAGAAGAAAACACCTAGTTCTAAACAACCCATTTGTGTCCACACTGAGCATTTTGTAAATGAAGCCTATGGTCTTCAAATAAGTGGTGTGTTTGTGTGTGTGTGTGCACGCACGCACGTGCCTGAAGGTCAGAGGACACCCTGGGTGTCAGTTCTGTGTATCTAGCTTGTGAGGTTTTGGAGATTCTCTCATCTCCATCATAGAAGCACTGAGACTCTGGAAGCTGTGTCCATCTTCTAAGGATTCTGACGATCTGAACTCTAGTCCACACGCTTGCCTGTCAAGTCCTGTACCCATGCTGTGGGGAAGCTCCCATTTTTTCCTCTGGTGATGCAACTGTTTGCTAATTTTGCTGAGGTATGTGGATAGCCTACCCGAGCCAGTCCAATGCAGCCTGACCAGGGAAGAATATGACTTTCAGTTCTATAAAACATACAAACTGATCTCTGATAGGTGATTGATCAATTAATTCATTAATGCAGTTTGGAAGCACTAGAGGGCCCCTGTTCTATGTCTGAGGTCTTGCCACAACACTGGCCATACTTATGAGTCAGGACTGTTTGCTTAGAATCCCTGGAAATGGCAGGCTAAACAAGAGTTCAGCTCCACACTGCTGTGTATTCTCTCTGTGTATTCTATCCATGGGTCCAAGTGTCTCGCAGAGTGCCCTTGCATAAGATGGACTCTTCAGGCAGGACCCTGCTTCTGGGAACAGCAGGATACTGCACAAAGGCCCTCCTTTCTGGTGGATGGCCCTATCCTCAGGGCATACCCAGAGAGAGCCATGGTAGTGCTCACTGCTGCACACTGTGAGTGATGCCAAGGGAAGCAGAGAGGATGCTGGACCACATTCAGGGGAGGACAAGGCTGACTACATCCTTGGGGCTGCAGTTTGCCTTGTTTATGAGTCATATTTAAGAATGATGACACCCATATAAAATTAAAAACTAGCATTAAAAAAAAAATCACAGCTTCACATAACTTTCAAACAATGCTGAAGTGTTCCCTAGATTTAGTAGCAGTGTTGCAGTCTATGAAATAAAAATGCTTCTATAAAACAGAGGGTGACAGGTCCGTGAGAATGATGTAGGTGGGTAAAAGCACTTGCTGCCAAATCTGAGTTCAATTCCTAGAACCCACATAGTGAAAGAGAGACCAACTCCCACAAGCTGTTGTCTAACTTCTATATACACAAACAAACACACAACACACAGCATAAATAATGTTAAAAAACCGGAAACCCAGAACATGGTGACAGTAAATGAAAGATTCCTGAAGAGAATGAAGAGGCTGTGGATCTGGATGGCAGCTCTGGTGGACTGCAGGGCTATGGAACAAATGTATCCTGGGACCTTGGTCTCTACAGAGCTCTACTGTGAGGACCGACACATGTATGGTCAGTCAGTCTAATGAGCTCTAATCTATTCATCTATTTAGCTATTCTTTACATTTGTGTTTGGTAAACATAATTTTGGGGATGAAGTAGACATGTTTATATGTTAGCTTTTATGTAGCTCTTCTATCTAGCTGTATAAAATGAACAAACGCTTTTGGGCTAACAGAAGCAGAAAAGAAAAAAATACTGTATTTTAAGAGCATGCACCCACAGGAAGCCTCAGTTCAGTATTTCAGCTTCCAAGAAAGGTAAGGGTGTTAGACAATGTATACACAGATGGAGCACACATGTCGGATGGGACACAGACATGGAGGTTTCAGTCGGTTTTGGCTTTAATTGGGGAATCTGCAATGTCAGAGACCGCTAAGACCAGGCATGGGGTGAGACTGCATACCAGGACCTTGGGTGCACAACGCAGTGCACAGCACACCTACCTTTCTCTTCCTGGGAATGGGCTCATCGAAGAGCAGGTTGCTGGCGTCTGCCTCGTCAATGCCATCGTCAGGTGGAGCGGGGCTGCGGAAGGGCTTGAAGCTGTCAGCTGACAGTGGTGGAGAGGGCGTGGATGGGTTGGACTGGTCACTCGGAGCGCTCCAGCTCCAGTAGCCGCTGCTGCTGCTGCTGGATGGTGCACCTTCCTTCCAGGACCCGCTGAGACCCTCTGTGAACACAGGGGACAGCAAGTGAGAGCCTCCGGGAAAGGGGCTCTGTCTTCACCCACCCCAGTCACACGGTTCTTTCTAAGCAGTTGTTCTAGCCACACTGCAACACACTGTCTGTGCTCTCAGTGAGCATTCTAGTGTGAGGCTCCTTCCTTGGAATTGGTGGAGATCATACAAGAACAAGAAAATAATCATTACTTCTTGTTCACCAACTGTGCGCCTCTGGTTTGCTGGCTGAAGTGCTTCTGAGTGGGAGACTGCCCATGGTAGCTTCCCAAACTATCTGGCCAGCAAGCCTCCACCCTGCTCCTCCCCATCCCAATTTAAAAATGGCATTACTCATATAACTACGGTTCTTAGGATATATGCATAAGAAAGTAGACAAAAATTCTGTGAGAAATGGTAATTTCTAGATAGGCATCTAAAGCAAGTTCCCACTACTGATGAAAACACATAATAGGGCCTTAGATTCTGACTGCTTTTATATCCCTTTAAACTTAATTGTCAAAGTCAGTATACAGAGCTTTGTGATGGCATTTTCATATATCAGGGTCATGACCCCTCACTCTAATTTCCCCTTTCCCTCTGGCCCCCAATTATTAGTCTCCTCCTTCACACTTATCAGTCCCCATTTCTGCTTACACACCCTGAGTTCCAATCCCCCCTAGACCTTAGGGCACTCATCTGCCTGCTCTCTACCTAGGAAATGAACCTGGCTGGCCAAGGCTAGAATTGGTCTGATAGTGGCCCTTGGTCTTGCAGAGCATGTAGGTCCTCCACTGTGAACATCCTTATCTCTGTGGCAGAGCTGGATGGCATCAGGGTTTACTGGCAATGCCTACTGACCAGACCGATGCCCAAACGAACTATAGGTAGTCTGACAGAGATTACTTCCTGCTAATGTCAGAGGAGGGGCTTTAGTCACTACAGATTTACTTTATCTTTCAAGATGCCCAAACTTAATTAGCACTTACATAAACTACTTTTTTTCTGGGTAGTTTCTCTTCCATATTTATGTGCACCACGAATATATTAAAACTAATTATGAGGGGGGAGGAGGAAAAAAAAATCCCAAAATGCCTCATTAAAAAATACTATCAATGTCTGTGTAATTACTAATGCAGTAAAGATGACTAGTAGACTAGCATTTGTGGGAAATCATGACCCTTACCTAATTAATTATAGATTTCCAGCAAATTCCTCAACTACACAAAGCTAAAAGTTGAGTAGAAGTCACTAGGTTTAGAGCTGAAGTTCTACAGAAGCTGCCATTTCGTGGTGGTAAACCTCTGCCAGAATTAAATGGTCATTTCTGCATACCTGCACTTTGCAAGTATCAAAGTGACTTCGAGTCTCCTTCCTGCAGACTGATGGCTGAATACGGTGACCTCCTAAAACTAGCACAAGGCGTGAAAACCAATGACTTCCTCGCATACCCTACCGCACAAAAATCAAAGTGACAGTGCTGGATACACATGCTACCACATCACAACGGAGCAGCTGAACTGCTTTTGAAAACTAGCAATTCTCACAGTGCACTACAGCAGCGTGTCGCGTCGGCTTACCAGCTTGAATTCTTCACTCTTTCACCGGGAGGCCGAAGCGATTCAGAAAGGGCCATTGCAGAGTGTTCCCTGGGCTACAGCACCCAAGGGAGTGTAAGCCAAAGACCTCCTAATGGAACAACCCGTCTCAGGCAGGCACAGGAGAACATCACAACAGGTTCCCCTACTCACTGATACACCACAATTCTGGAGAACGACTATCCTCCCACCCAAACTCGTGATTTTGTTATTATAAATTGCTTCCCTTGCTTTAAAAATTAGCTTCCTTTTGAAAACCAGTGGGAGACATCACATTTAGCACTTAGGTAGTTATTTTTTTAAAGTTTTTATTTATATACTTGTTTATTTTGAGGCAGGCAGGGTCTCTGTGTAGACCAGGCTGCCTCATCAATTCACAGAGACTGCTGCCCCTTCAGTGCTGGGATTAGTGGCGGGTGCCGTCATGCCTAGGTAAATAGTTGTGTGTGTGTTTTTTAACCACAAATGAGCACTGGCATACTCTTATTGCTGAGCTAACAGAAATTTGCAATTGAAGAATCAAAAGGTTTACTTTAATTTTAACCTTTAAATACAAAGTATCAATAGAAATGTTCTCAATTTTTTAAAAAACAATTGTATGGTATTCAAACTCATTCCTAGAATGGTTTGTGGGCTACCCCAGTTTTACCTCCAGCCACGCTGCCTAGATGAGAAAGGCAAATCTGGGTATTTGCCAAGAGGCTCCCAAAGGCCACTAAGCAAGAATGGCTACTTCATCTCAATGCCTGTGCCTATGCAGTGCATGTAAGTTCATCTGTGTATGTCTGTATTTAAATGCACACACTTACACACATGCTGCCTGCTGTCCTAATCCAAACTTTCCCCTCTCTGTGTGGATCACCTTAGGTATGCAGGACCTGTCATGATAAAGTGCCTAGTATCATCCATCCAACTCCAGCTCCCGCTGTCTGCTTTCCTGACTAAATTAAATGAAGTGCAGATTAAATGAAGCCTGATTAGAAAGGCAGATCTGGAATGAAGCAGATAGGACCTAGAAATGTAGTACGGTCATTTCTACGTCAAGCCACACATGCCTTGGCTTACTTCTCTGTAAAGCAGTGACAAGAGAACTGCATACACTTGTTGGTAGACATACGATGACATAGAGCAAGCAGCAGACAGCAAGTCTGTGCTCAGTCAATGTACTAGCTATTAACAAGGCCGTGACTGACAGTCTTCTCCCCAGGAGACTGCACAGTCCCTAGAAGTACGGCCACTATTTCTATTCTGTTGATATGTTCAAATCTTCTAGGTGGCATCTGATAAGTATACAGTGAGTTTGTGAATGGACTAAGTAATTCTCTTTGGTTATGAAGTGTATGGTAATGCTTCTACAAACTACTCAACCTTCAGTGTGCTCACTGGTACAATCAAAAGGAAATGATGCTGGGAAGACAAGTTTGTTAGACCATTCTCCGGTTTCCTGAGGAAAAAGGCACATAAGTACTGCACAGATATGTCCTGAAACAGAGTAATCAAGTGGTAGAACTCAGTGTCTGTGAGCTGTGTAGGTGAGCACATCAGTATCCTGGGGTGTAAGGGAGAGGAGCGGGGGAGGCTGACGGCCCAGGGTCTCTACTTCCCGCATATTCTTCAATTTGAAACCAACTGTTTATTGGGAGGAATGAGAGTCCTAGGAGAGAGAGAGGCCTTGCTCTTGGAGCTAATGGGCACATTCCATACTCCAGACTCACCATTAGGCCGCACAGGAGGGCTTCGGACCAAAGGGCTGGTTGACAAGCTGGTCAATACCATGGCTGCAGTCACCTTGTCCATGTCCAGTTCCTCTGAAGATTTTCTGTAAAACAGGAAGAAGTGCTGTCTGTCTGGGCTCACGCTATCGACGGTGGGCAAGCAAGCCATTACAGGCTGCCACATTTACTTTATAATGAATCCTCAGGAAAAGCCAATGTTCTGCCAGTTGATTTATGGATAAGAGGTCACACGATCAAATTGAAGCCATATGCACCAGGAAGAAGAGGGTACCTTTATTCATTGTTCATCCAACAACTACCTATTGAGTGTGCTGATGTGCCAGAAAGTTGCTGCTGCAGGTACCAGTGATGCTGAATAAGACAGACAAACCAACAGGAACAGAAGCCTCTCTGACCATGGCAAGTGCTATGAAGGACATCAGCAGTGGATACCACAGGGTGTAAATGTCTCTGAGGAGCAACTCCTGAGGTGATTCGACGGTAAGGAGGACTGAGTCCTGGGAGCGGAGAGAAGTTAATTGCTACAGCAGTGGTAGCCTGAGGTACACACTAGAGAGAGGAGAGGGGCAGAGCTGGCTCCACTGTGAGACAATGGAATGTTTGTTCTTTATTCTGCATGGAGGTGCGAGTCACTGAACACTTTCAATAGCTCATGCCCATGGCACAAAGCTGAGCTAGCAACATGAAGGATGGAATAAAGAAAAGGCAGAACAGAAAAGAGAGGTGGTAAGACCACTGACAGGATACAGATGAAAAAAATAGTGGTTGGGAGTGGGGTGGGGTTGTGACTGTGGGGCTGGTGGGGAGAAGTGGTATCTGGATGGCCCTGGTACCAGTGCGAGCCTCCACTGACAGGACAGCAACGAGGCGACAAAAGCATTGAGGGGTGTTTAAACCCGAGTCTCCCACTGCCCTTTACACTGAGTGTGTGTGCTGTGTGCATGTATGTGTGTGCAAGTGTTTATGTAAGTGGGTGGGTGGAGAGGCAGTGTGCATGCATGTGGACTTCCCAGGTTGATGTTGGGAATCTTCCTTTATGCTTCTATTACCTTATTCACTGAGACAGGGTGGTCCCAGCCGGCTTGCTCAGAATTACCTATTTATACCTTTGGAGGCTGGAGTCACAGCTTTCTAGGGCTCTGACCTCTGGCTCTAACCACTGAACCATCCATCTCCTCAGCTCTGAGCTCTGGGGCTCTCACCACTGAGACATCACCTCAGCTCTGAGCTCTGGGGCTCTCACCACTGAGACATCTCCTCAGCTCTCATGCCTGGTTCTCGTTTTACTTTCCACATGAACTCACGGACGATGGGGCATGGGAGCAGCTATGGTTACTGAGTGAGACAAGAAGGCTGCTCTCCTTTAATTCTGGCCAGTTAACCATGAATGTGTAAGATAGCCATCATGGTGACTAGAGTCAGCTTGTGTAAGATTATTTCTATGGAAAAGATAAATCTGAGAGGCAAAACTTTCTGGAGTACACCGACATAAAATAAATGACACTCCCTCCCAGAAAATGAACATCTTCTAATTAGGGAAGATGTTGGAGAAGCACAGCAGAGGATTCCTCAGCCATAGCTGCAGATGGACTGTCACCCTGACAGGTGTGAGAGGAAAGCCGAATGGCTCTTCCCTTGCACAGGATGGGGTGAGGGGTGTTTACCTCAGATGGTCAACCTCATCTTCTCGATGGGACTCAGAATCCTTACGGTAACAAAAAACCTCTAAGCCTGCTCGAGAGGAAATTACCAGAGTGGGTGAACTGAGCTAGAGGCGTACCTTAAGTGTGGGCTGAGACAGTCCATGGTTGGAGGGTGGACTTAACCAAAGGGTGAAGGCTTGCTGGGCATAACCGTTTATTGTTTCTGTTCCTGCTTCAGATACGATGAGACCGCTGTCTGAAGCTCCTCTGCACGACTTCTCTGCAGATGGCTGTACTCTCAAACCGGGGCCAAAATACACGCTCCCCTGGCTGTTTCCTCACGTACTTTTGTCATAGCAGCAAGAGAAGCAACTTACACACTGGTAATGGTTTCAGCATGAACTTACAGAAAATGAGTCTGACTCCCGGATATCTACAACGATACTAGATTATTACGGGTTTCCATCGCCTGGTACACTTGGATTCAAGGAACGTCTGAAACACTCCTGTAAAATTCTTCTCCAAGGATCTATGTCCTTACACCCTAAACTGCTCCATCAAGAGGTAAATTATTTCTTTCAGTGCCTGGCAAATAAAAACACGTGTATAAGCAAGCAGGAGCCCGGACCATAAAATTGCTTCCATGGGAACTTACAAGACAATGGCACAGCCCAGAAGCAGAAAACCCTGCATACACTCTCAGCTATGGCTGCACAAGCTTTATACTCATCACAGTGGACAGGATCCCTACAGCCAGCAAAAGGTGATGCTGTTTACTACAGAAATGCAGCACCAGGGAAGGAGGGTGAGGCACCTTCATGCGCCCCGAGTGTTGTGCAGGCTCAGACTCCCTATGCGGTCATGATTACAGAGGGTAGGAGTAAGGAGAAAGGGGTTTTGAGAGCTGTGGAGGTCTTTCCTACCCCCCGATTGGTCAGTTTGAAGACAGGCACGGTGCCTGACTGGTCTGCAACTGTGGTGTAATCACATGTGGTTCATGTCCTGGTCAGGCCTTGAACCTGCCGAGCCAGTCCATCGGCAGCGGCCTGCTGGCGGGACACAGGAGCTGCCAGGGTTTTGTCTTATGTCAGGAGGCTGAGGAAGGAACCAGCCATCCTGGATATCTAGCCATGGCCTCTCTTCTTACCTGTCTGTTATACTGAGTCTAGCTCCTGGCCTCTCAAAAATCATGAGACAAAATGGACTCTTGTATGATATCTGTCAGGTACCTGATCATAGCAATGAGAAAATACACAACTAATACATCAAAACAGTTCTAAATCCAGGACCAGAGAGGAGCAGGCACCTGAGGATGGGAAGGTGCCCGCAACACTTGAAGGTTCCCAACAATACTTGTTAGACATCTGCCCACATCCATCTGGGTTTCAGAGTCCCTTCGCACTAATTCTCCTTGCATCATTTTGAGAGGCGTGTTTGTACTTTTTAACGTAAGGTAAACATTTTGTTTTAGAGGTCTAGCTGACAATTCAAATAATCAATGGCTCTGATGTGTCCTGGTCAGGCATGTGCCACACCACGCTTATAGACCAGGTTGGTGAGTCCAGGCTGGAAGCTTCTTTCATGCCAGCTAGCTCCCCAGTGTGCTGGAAGATGCCAGGGAGAACTGTGAGCAGCCTCACCCCTGGGTAGACTGAAATCTACACTGCTGACTGGCAGGGCAGGGTGTGTACACGGTACAGGGTTACAGTCTTAGGGGGGCAAGCAAGCACTTTCTTTTAGAATGGGGATCCTCTCCACTGTAAGGACCTCACCTCTGGTACTGTAATCCTGGCTGAAATCCTGTGGCTGAGGAGGTCTGAGGCACCAGTGGGGAGGCAGCTGCTGCTGCTTCTGAGCACCTGAGCTGACACTGTCTCTAGGACACCGTCTCTGCCAGCACCCTTGCTGGTGGACAGCAGGAACTGTAGAGAACCTACCAGGAAAGGGCTGGAAATGAGTGCCTGCTGAATGCTCAGTCACAAATGGGACATCTCTGTCACTCCCTGCAAGGCTCGGAGAACACCGTGGAAAGAGAGGACAAGAGCTGGCGGATGGGTGAGGTGTGGTAGACTGAAATCAAAAGCAGCCATGAGTTCCTGCATAACAGATAGGAGAGGGGAGGGCTGGCAAGGCTCACCTCCTCCAAGGACCCAACGGATGCTGGAAGAAGAGAAGTTTTCCTTGTGTTAAACCCCTGGTAAGATACTCATGCTCCTGTCAATAACCTCTCGCTCATGTCTCTAAGTTCCCCCAATGATTGCCTCACCAAAATAAATACATATGAAAATTTAAATCTAGAACAGGACAAAAAAGTCATTAAAGGAAAAGTGGAACTTTCTGGGAAGAATGTATCAGAGGGGGATGGAGAAGGCAATGTGGTGTAACCATGATCCAAATACATTATATATATGTATGAAAATGTAATGAAATCTGTTACCTCTGCAACTACTAAGTGCTAATAAAACATTAAAAATCAAAAAATTAAAAGCTGGGCGTGGTGGCGCACGCCTTTAATCCCAGCACTCGGGAGGCAGAGGCAGGTGGATTTCTGAGTTCAAGGCCAGCCTGGTCTACAAAGTGAGTGCCAGGACAGCCAGGGCTACACAGAGAAACCCTGTCTTGAAAAACCAAAAAAGAAAAAAAGAAAAATCAAAAAATTAAAAGCTGATTTAGTGGATTTTAAAATGAAAAACAATAGCGAGGACACCACTATAAACTATGAATTTATTTTACACATCACTTTAAACTGTGCATTTATATTTTACATTTCCAAAACTACTAGTACATTTCAAAGTAATTATTGATCTTCATACATAAAGCAGATTTCTGATGAGGAGGAGGAGGAAGAAGAAAAGGAGGAAGATGAAGAGGAGAAGGGAGAGGAGGAGAAGGAGGAGGAAGGTGACGATGACAAATTAGTGTAAGCAAGTATTTTTTGTTTCTTTAGCTTTTGCAGATTTTGGACACAGGGTCTCACAATGCTTTCCTTGCCAGCTTGAAACTTACTGTTTAGATGGGCTGGCCTTGAACATTGCAGCAATTCTCCTGCCTCTGCCTCCAGAGTGCAGGGATCATAGGTGCTACTGCCCCTAGCTAACCAGAGTGTTTGTTTATCTGGATTACCTTTGCATATTCCATTAGTTACTTGAGGTCACCACCACCACCACCACCACCAAAATCAAAGGAGTTCATGGCTAAAGTGCACTTAACCCAGATTCCTCGACAAGATTTGGGATCAAGTTACCAGATGCTGCAGCCTGGGTGGAGTGCTGCTTTTGTTTTTATCTTTGTTAATTTCTTTCCGTACTGTACTATCTAATTACTGATTAATTAGTGCGGCAGATCAAAGCCTTATAATTAACACTGAGAGATGATACATGAAGCAGGATCCGCTACACTTGGAGAAAACGGCTGAACAAACTTCTGGTAGACTTAAGAGTGGCGGGAGGGGCACCTGGGGTCATAATAAATACCTTCTCTTACTTTGAAATGGCATGGGCTATTACAAGCCACACCAAGCCCATATTTGCTAAAGACAGGCCTAACTAAACGATATTTCCCTCCACACTCAAGCTGGGGTTTACGGACCTCAGTAATACTTAGAATGATTGTTAAAGAAGAAGCATCTTCATCGACACTTTATACATCATCTTAGCCAAGGGAAGAAGGCGCTACACCCTAGGGTGCCACAAACTACATTAATCTACAATTAAAATGTTGTAGTAAGAACTAGAAATAAAGATGAATAATACCTTCCTTAAATTGGTACAAATCTAGTTCCTGTCAACTACTAAAATCTGTTGTCTAGACTGAAGTCAATCACTTCTTTGCTTACAATGCTGGGCTCAAACCCAGAGCCTGTACACGTGACAAAAGAGTTCAGCCACTGCAGAGCCTTGTGAGTACCGAAAAACAAGGCCTAGAACTAAAAACCCTTTCTTCTAGGGAAGATGAGGAACCCACAGCCAGCCTTGGAATCCAGGAAGGTTTAACTAAGAGTTTGGGAAACCAGATTTGGTAACCATCCATATGATTAGGCACTAACGTTTCCTTTGCTATAGGAATCTTCTAAGCAAAGTAATAGGTGGTGTGCTGGTTTGAATAAGCATGGCCCCCATGGGTGCATATATCTGAGTGCTAACTAATCAGGGACTAGCTCTACTTGAGGAGGACCAGGAGGTGTGGCCTTGGTGAAGTGTGCCACAGGCATGGGCTGTGACCTTTCAAAAGCCCACAACAGGCTCTCTTCCTGCTGCAGCGTATGGATCTGGATATAGAACTCTCAGGTACTTCTCCGGTGTTATGTCTGCCTTCCCCCTGCCATGTTCCTCTTCCATGATAATAATGAACTAAACCTCAGGAACTTTACACAAGCTCCCATTATATGCTTTTTATAAAAGTTGCTGTGGGTTCTTTTGTGATTGGGTTACCTCACTCAGGATGATGCCCTCCAGGTCCATCCATTTGCCTAGGAATTTCATAAATTCATTCTTATTAATAGCTGAGTAGTACTCCATTGTGTAAATGTACCATATTTTCTGTATCCATTCCTCTGTTGAGGGACATCTGGGTTCTTCCCAGCTTCTGGCTATTATAAATAAGGCTGCTATGAACATAGTGGAGCATGTGTCCTTATTACCAGTTGGAACATCTTCTGCATATATGCCCAGGAGAGGTATTTCGGGATCCTCCGGTAGTACTATGTCCAATTTTCTGAGGAACCGCCAGACTGATTTCCAGAGTGGTTGTACAAGTTTGCAATCTCACCAACAATGGAGGAGTCTTTCTCTTTCTCCACATCCTTGCCAGCATCTGCTGTCACCTGAATTTTTGATCTTAGCCATTCTGACTGGTGTGAGGTGGAATCTCAGGGTTGTTTTGATTTGCATTTACCTGATGATTAAGGATGCTGAACATTTTTTCGGGTTCTTCTCAGCCATTCAGTATTCCTCAGGTGAGAATTCTCTGTTTAGCTCTGAGCCCCATTTTTTAATGGGGTTATTTGATTTTCTGGAGTCCACCTTCTTGAGTTCTTTATATATTTGGATATTAGTCCCCTATCTGATTTAGGATAGGTAAAGATCCTTTCCCAATCTGTTGGTGGCCTTTTTGTCTTATTGACGGTGTCTGTACTCACTGATAAGTGGATATTAGCTCAGAAACTTAGAATATCCAAGATACAAGATACAATTTGCAAAACACATGAAACTCAAGAAGAACGAAGACCAAAGTGTGGACACTTTGCCCCTTCTTAGAATTGGGAACAAAACACCTATGGAAGGAGTTACAGAGACAAAGTTTATTTAGTCTTGCAAACTTTATATGCCACAGTACAGGGGAATGCCAGGGCCAAGAAGTGGGAGTGGGTAGGTAGGGGAGTGAGGGGGGAGGGTCTGGGGGACTCTTGGGATAGCATTGGAAATGTAAATGAAGAAAATACCTAATAAATTAAAAAAAATTTAAAAATTTAAAATTTTTTTAAAAAGTTGCTGTGGTCACGGTCTGTCTCTTCACAGCAACAAAACTGGGTCTACGAAAGATGCTAACATCTCTAACATAGGCACTGTCCACCTAGTTTTTCTGAGATAGAGTCTCTTAGCTGGAAGTTGAGAGACTCAAATTCAAATTACTGAATATAATGAACAACCAGTCCTGGGGACAGAGTAACGCTGCCTTGGGAATCTCTTTTGCTTTCAGGACGGTGTCCAAAGTCCCACATGACAGACCTTGGTCCCCGTGATCTGAATCAGTCACAGTGCCGTGCATGATGTTTTTCAAGGGTTTGACAGTCCTCCCTAAGTAGTCAGGCTCCGTCTTCCCTAGACCTTGACACCACTCTTCCTGTCTGCCTGCCCTCAGGACTCAGTTCAGCACTTCTGATAGAAGCTTCCTCTTCCCAGATGCTCGGTCCTGCTCCATGCTGCGCCAGTGACTTCATGGTGCATAGAAAGCTTGTCTCATTTCTAGAGTTTGCTCTCTGCCCCAGCAAAGGCCAGGGCTCACCCCAACTTGCATCTCTCCAGCTCTCGACATCCCCAAAGACCCTGGCTTAGGTAAGTTCCTCATGAAGGTTTAGGGGACAGTGCTAGTGACAGTCACTGTCTTAGTCCGGGTTTCTATTCCTGCACAAACATCATGACCAAGAAGCAAGTTGGGGAGGAAAGGGTTTATTCAGCTTACACTTTCCACATTGCTGTTCATCACCAAAGGATACCAGGACTGGAACTCAAGCAGGTCAGAAAGCAGGAGCTGATGCAGAGGCCATGGAGGGATGTTCCTTACTGGCTTGCTTCCCCTGGCTTGCTCAGCCTGCTCTCTTATAGAACCCAAGACTACCAGCCCAGAGATGGTCCCACCCACAAGGGGCCCTCCCCCTTGATCCCTAATTGAGAAAATGCCTTACAGCTGGATCTCATGGAGGCATTTCCCCAACTGAAGCTCCTTTCTTTGTGATAACTCCAGCCTGTGTCAAGTTGACATACAAAACCAGCCAGTACAGTCACTGAGGGTGGATAGGCACAGAGACCAAAACATCTCAGAAGCTCTTGTGGTTATCCACATTTACACTGTCATCTTGTTGGACTTGGGGGGTTCTTTACTTCTGTCTTGTGAAAATCAAAGATTTTAGCTTTTAAACAGGTCACCCCTGCAAATGGTTTTCTACTGGCCCTAACAAACAAACAAACAAACCAAGCTAGTCTATCTAGGCAAAATTGATTTTTCTCCAATGTCTGTGATAAATTTTCTATATTTACAAAGCCTCACAGATTTCCTGGTAAATGTTAGAATCTCCAATCCCCTGAAAACAATCCGTGTTCTTAGTTGGCCTTCTTGATGAGAGTGAGGAGCCTCAGAGAGCGAAGCTCGGAGAAGCGTCTCCAACATTCCGCAGAGCCTCTTTCACTGTGTGGGTCTGAAGCTTTCTGACTACAGCCAACATGGGTCTTCAGGAGTCACAGACAGTCTTAAACTGTGTCCTCTCTGAACATGCGATCACAACCGGTGGCCACCACTTACACGTCATGTGGTGACAAAAAAGCCCAGAAAGAATGTGACAAATTGCTGAATTTATTTTGGCAGCTGTACTTTGTGGGTCTCTGGGTATATGTATCTGGGTCCTGTGTGTACCTGTGCATATGTCTGTGTGAGCTGGTGATCTATGCTGACTATCTGGGTGTGTATACCTGTTTGGATCCTTTATGTATGTGAGTCTGCACTTCTAGTCTGTTCTATTGGGACATTATTGTCCCTGGCTCTGCTTCCAGATGCAGCCAGCCCTTTCCTTCCATTCTAGTTTCTCTCCGTCCCATTAAGGGCGTGCCCGATATCCTCAAAAGTCTGCAAAAGGCCACCACTCTCCAGGAACCTCTTGGCTGGGCTGCCGTCTGCTTGGGCCGTCAGCCAGCTGTCCCACAGTCCTGCCTTGTCAGCAGGGCCTGCCACTCATTCAGGAACAGCAGGGTCCACTGTAATGGGAAGGCAGAGCCCTATATGTCATTCAGGAAGCCTGAAGTTATCAGTCTGCTTGCTCAACAACGTCCCAGTCACCCTCAAGGAGGAAACTGTCATGCAAGTTGCACCTCTTAACTCATGCTCATGGTGGGTCATCCCCGATGTACTTACTGTGCAGCTCATTATGTTATTACCTGGAGGCCTCAAATTCCTGTGTGCTCAAGTAATGTATAGAGCTGCTAGCCACAGTGTATGGCCATAATTATTTTATGCAGGAAATTGGGAGAAAACAAGTCTAGTGTTTGCTGGTTTGCCAACTTAAGAACGATGGATAAAGTCACTGTCTGCTAGACAAAAATACACACACAATAGCCACATGTTTACCAATAGCCTTTCTTATTTCTGCTGCTTCCGACCTGTAACAGTGACCACTCTGCAGACAACGAACCGAGGGCCTCTCCTAGTCACGGCTACAGCCATTTCCCTCTCTGACTACGTAAAGAGACCGTGCCACGTCAGTGAGCATCAGAGGAGCCTGAGTGGGCCTCCCACGCCATCCCAAAGGCCATTCTGCAGCCATGGCTGTGCACGTATCAGGGAGGGACTGGGAATGTACTCCGTTGCAGAGGCACTGCCCTTCAGTGACCCCCCCGAGCTGGGGAGAGAACTGGGTAAAGGCTGCACTCAGATGGGCACACTCCTTCACACACCCAGGGGTATGGGGTGCCAGAGTCAACCCCTCCCAAGGCACACAACTTCCATACCTGGCTTCAAAAAGGAAAAGTCTACCCTTTAAAAAATGTTTGTGTCAGCCGGGCGTGGTGGCGCACGCCTTTAATACCAGCACTTGGGAGGCAGAGGCAGGATTTCTGAGTTCGAGGCCAGCCTGGTCTACAGAGTGAGTTCCAGGACAGCCAGAGCTATACAGAGAAACCCTGTCTTGAAAAACCAAATAAATAAATAAATAAACAAATAAATAAATTATATGTACTACTTTAAATTGACAAGTGTGTACCGACGATGTCACTGCCACATTCCCATATTCTACTAAGAAACAGACTTGGGGACTTTTTTTTAAGGGGAGCTCAGCCAGGCTGGCCAGGCCTGTCCAAGAAGTGACCCAGTGTGATGCTAGGCATGACACTGGTACTCCTTCCTCGTCACCTGCTTCGGACCTTCTCTCTGAGGACAGGAGCTCACTACGTGGCTCTGGCAGACCTGGGCACTCTCTGCAGCCCAGGCTTGTTCTGGGCTCAAAGATCTGCTTCTACCTCTGAGCACTAGAATTACAGGCACGCATCATCTCACCTTGCCTACAACTTGGTTCAACTAGAGGTATAGACAGAATTTTCAGTGATTAAAATATTTATGTGAACTAAAATAGAATTTATTTCAGATTCTATTTTTAATTTTGGTATCAATTTAAACTTATGTTACAATGAAAAGAATTATATATGGCTTGGTCTACATTAGTGAGAGCATAGTACTTAAAAGTTGGAGTCAAGCTGGAGTCCACGCCTTTAACCCCAGAACTCAGAAGGCAGAGGCAGTCGGTTTGATGCCAGCCTGGTCCTAGGAGGGTTTCAGGACAGCCAGGGATACACAGAGAAACTCTGTCTCAAAAAAACAAAACAAAAAACAAAATAAAAAGTAAACAAAGAAGAAGTCAACAACAAACAGACTAAATTATAGGCAGATTACGCATTGTGAAGCGCTCCCCGTTGTCTGAGACACGCTATCACTATGTAGCCCTGGAAGACCAGACTGGCCTCAAACTCACAGCTGTTCCTCTGTCTTTCCCTCCCAAGTCCCAGGATTAAAGGTGGCGGCCAGCTAGTATTTACTTTTAAAATAATTTTCAATAGTATTCTCATAATTTATTCACACATGTTTTTACTCTTTAAAGCCACATTTTATTTTAGGGAAAGCAATAGAGCTTACCTGCTAACTAACACCATAATAGAATGGCTTAATAGAGCTTCAGACACAAGAAAAGGGGAAACTTTCAAACTATAAAACCCTTCCCTCAAAACAAAGGTTTTAAATCTCCTTTTCTAAATGGGCCAAGGTAACAAATACACTCAGTGGCTAGTCCTGTCTGCGTCTTAGTGCACTGTCTGTCTGTCAGTGGAGCTGAGAAGAAAGCCTAAGTTCCACAGTCTGCCTCAGTGGAACACCGCATGTGGGCGACGCGCACAGACATGCTTCCTGACACTTCAGCACCCAGACACCTGAATCCGAACACCCCTCATGTGCAGAGAGATCCTGGGCTACTAGGTCTACATGCTTAAGTGGAGACAGCTGTAGGTATGGAAAGGTGGAAACATTTGGAGAGGAGACCCAGAGAAGGTCCAATCAGAGGACAAACTGTGGTGTGAAAGCCAACGGACACACCAGAGGACCTAAAGCATGCTTGCATGATGGACTCTCAGCCCACCTCCTGTGCTCACAGACCCTGCCACTGATGTTTCATTTATGCTATCTGGTGGAACCCTATGAAACTGCCAGAATTTAATAATCTCTACACAGTTCTATGTTAATTCATGAGGCTGAACCTGATTATCCTCATGTGCTTTTTTTGTGTGTACAAGCACATGTCTGCGAGAGCACACATGTGTATTCTATGTGCGTTTGGAGGCAGGAGAAGAATCTTTGCTGGGCCTCTCCTCAGGAGCCACAGGCCTTATCTTGAGGCAAAGTCAAGCCCCGGGATCACAGCCCATAAACGCTCAAGTGTCTCAGCCGTGGGCTTTCAAGCTCTACGCTCGCTCTGCCCTCTGCCCCAGCAACCGGCCTTCGGGTGAAGGCTACCACAGCTGGCATTGCTTTACACGGTCCTAGGAATCAAACTCATGCTTACAAGGCGAGCACCCTACTGAATGAACCTCTTTCCAGCTCTTGAAATGTTTGTCTTTAGTTGGAGACCAAGGAGTCTGTGCTGAGTAGTTTTATGTCAACATGCCATAAGTTAGAGTCATTTGACAACGGGAACCTCAGGTGAAAAAAATGCCTCCACCAGATGGTTCCTGTGCAAGCCTGTGAGGCGCCTTCTGGCTTGATGACTGATGAAGGAAGGACGAGCTCACTGAGGCAGCACTGAACTATGAGGAAGATGACTGAGCAAAACCGGTAAGCAGCACACACCATGGCCTTTGCCTCCAGCTTCCTACCTTGAGTCCTGACTTCCCTTAGTGTGTAACCTAGGAGCTGGAAGCTGAAATGGATCTCATAGAGATTCATTCAAACCCTGACTGAGGCTTAGCCACACAGTGCAAAAAGTGGTCCTCTTGTCTCAGGTTGGAAGTTCGAGTTATCTTATTTATGGCTTTTATTTGAAGATAAGCTGCAATTAGCAAACCCCAAGGCCTCAGTTTGCCTGCACTGCTCATGTGCAAAGTCCTGCGTTAGCAAGTCATGCAGTTATCAGTGTTTCTCATATGGCACAAGAACGTCCTGCTTGGCTCTGCAGGATTCTCATGCTGGGTCTAGTTTCTGTGGTTTCCATTTCTATTTTAACCATGTTACTAACAAACATTTACACTAATTCATACAGCCATTTTTGAAAGCTAATCAATTTGATGGTAAATATATGTGCCTCAGTCAATGAAAGTGGCAATTCTATATATTTGATCAGATCAGTACCACTTGAATGCTATGAAATCATTCAAAGACAGAACCATGGCACATCTAGCTGTGCCTACCAAGCATGACTTCCCAGAGCAAATGGTTGCAGAAGGATCTAATGCCATCAGAAACAAAACAGAAAGGTTATGGCTGGACACACAGTAGATCAGTAACACGGCCCAGTGGCCCTGGGCCAGACCATATCCAGTTCCCTGTAATAAGAGGTAGATGAATACAGGTTAGTAATGCTAAACAAACAGGGATCAGGCTAAAGCCAGGGGAAGGACGCAGCCGAGGGAGGGGAAAGCAACACTGCTGCTGTCTCCTATTTCCTCTGAGAACAACAGGCGTGGCTTGTAAGCTGAAGGCGCCAAGGTTACTATCTAATGTAAAAGGCATCACTATGAATAGCTGGATGGCTCACAGGTACCACCCTGTTTGCACTTATGCTGATAATCTTCACCCATGTAGACCCTCACACCACTGCAGAAGCAGAGTTTAGAAGCACTTGCTGGAGTAATGTTGCCTGAACTATGCCGAGCTTGCCCACTCCATGTATCTTTCCATTCTATGCCATTAGAAAGTTCCAGGTATCTGAAATGCAAACAGGTCTCTATTAGTATGGAGCTCGGTGCTTGCCTGTCTTCTGCTTTTCAATCCTTTCAAAGGCTTTCCGCATGCTTCCAGTGTCCCTGTCACCTCATGATATGGCATCAAATTGTAGAATCCGCTTTATTTGAAACTTGACTGGAAAATGAGCTACTTCAGATGATCCTAAAGCATGGAGAAACTAAGCTTTGAATGTGACCTATCACTAACTCCATTTGCATTTCCCACTTGCTGTGCTATCGCTATGCAGGTTCATCTACACAGATGGGAGGCCCGCCTGCTTTCTTCGGTACACAGATGACATGTCTAACAGTAAAAAAGTGCATGCCAGTGTGAGTTCTCCAAGAAGTAAGTACCAAGATGAACTCAGTTCAATGAGAAAAAAAAAAATGCCCATCAAAGACAGAGGGGTTGGGGGCAAAACAAAGCAGGAAGGTCTTGCACCTCTGTTCCTGACAGGGAGTGTGGTGGTTTGAATATGCTTGGCCCGTGGGAAGTGGCGCTATTGGCAGGCGCAGTGCAGCCTTGTTGGGGAAGTGCATCACTGAGTAGGCAGGCTTTGAGCTCTCTTACTACTCAAGCTCAGCCTAGAGCAGAAGAGAGCCTCCTCCTAGATGCCTCCAGAAGGGAATCCCCTGGCTGCCTTTGGATCAAGATGTAGACCTTTTAGCGCCTTCTCCAGCACCATGCCTGCCTGCACACAACCATGCTTTCTACCATGATGATAATGGACTGAACCTCTGAAACTATAAGCCAGCCCCAATTAAACGTTTTTCTTATAAGAGTTGCCTTGGTCATGCTGTCTCTTCACAGCAATGGAAACCCTACCTAAGACAGGGAGAAAGGCTGGGGGAAGGAGAACATACTGAGTAGTTCAATCTCTGAGCACACAGATGGGGTACTGAGCAAGACTGGTCAGTTAGAGGAGCCCTGCAGTGTCCAGAATGGCTAGCTCTAGCAGTCCTTCTTATCCAAGTCCTTGAAGCCAGAAGCACAAAGAAAGCATGAAGGTACAGTGGCTATGAATTCAAGAGATGTCAGCTGGCACTTCCATGTCCTCTAAAAGGGCCATTCTTTCTGCTGGTCAGTTTTATCTTGGGACCTTAGCTCAAAAAATTCCCACATGAGACAGTGCCTCGGCTTTTCTGAGAAACACACCGAGGACCAGTTCTGTTTGTTTTGGGTTGTTTTGTTTTGTTTTGTTTTTGCCTGTTTTTCTTCTAACCAGGCCTAGTGTGATGACTAGTTTTTATGTCAAGTTGACACAAGCTATGGTCATCTGAAAGAAGGGAGCCTCAGTTGAGAAAATGCCTCCATAAGATCAGGATATAGCCAGCCTGTGGGTCATTTTCATAATTAGTGACATGGGATGACCCAGCCCACGGTGGCTAGCACCATCCCTGGGCTGTGGTAGTCCTGGGTGCTGTAAGAAAGCAGGATAAGTAAGCCATGGAGATTAAGCCCATGAGCAGCTGGCTTCATGGCTTTGGCATCACATCCTGCCTTCAAGTTTCTTCCTGGTTTGTGTTCCTGCCTTGACGTCTCTTGATGGAGTATGATTCAGGATTTGTTAAATGAAATAAACCCTTTTCTCCTCAAGTTGGTTTTGGTCATGGTGTTTTGTCACAGCATAGAAACCCTATTAGGCAAGTTCTCTGCATTAAAACGCCATGCCAGTCTCTTCCTTATATTCTAGGACGACAGAGACCAGTTTGGACCCCTTTTCCATAGAAAGCACCACTCCAAAATGACAGACGAGAATGCCTGTAAGCCCTTTCCTTTTTGAAATGGGCTAAGCACCCCATATGCCTTGACTGTTTCAGCCGAACAGTCTAAATGTCTAAGCTTGTGCTGGACTTCTATGGGTGAAGTAAACTACTTCTGTCTTCTATGCAGAATAGAACCGAGGATTACTAATCTGACAGGACCTAGGCACTGTGAAGGAGACTCTACTCAAGGTGTGTGGGCATGGGGGGTGTGAGTTTTTAACAATAGATTGATTGAGAGCTCTGTACAATTTATACAGACAAACATGAATGACTTTAGAAGTCAGTGGTTTGTAGCATACTAACAGGGTTCTACAACTGTCACCTCTTCTAAGACATTGCCACCATCCCAGAAAGACCACCCATCCTCCAGCCTCTCTTGACACCATCCACGCATGGTCTCTACAGATTTGCCTATTCTGGTCGCTTCACATGAATGCAGTTTTACCATGAGATAATCTGTGATCAGTTTCTGACGCGTAACACAGTGTTTCTGGTGTTCACTGTGCTGAAGCAAGTACCTCACTTGTATTATGGACATACAGAGCTCCACCATATGCAAGCCACATTTTATTTGCCCACTTATGAGTTGGTGGGGGGCATCTGAGCTACGTCTACTTGTACTTTATGAATATGTAGAAATTTGTGTGGGGCAAATGTAAGTCGAACTGCTGGGACACACACTAATTCTGAGTTCAACTACTGCCCACAGCAGCTGTACCTCTTACCAACTGCCCAGTCCTGCACCCCGTCTTTCCAACGTTTGTTAGGGTCCATCTTTTGAGTCACACCATCATTCCTCCATCAGTCACAGCTCTGACCTGATGACTAATGATGCTGAGCGTCTTCACAACAGTCCCATTTCTGATTGCTTATCTTTAACAGAAAAGTTCCTCAAGTCCTTTGCTCGTTTCTTAAAATTACATTGCTTTTTAATTAATACGTTGTAAATATTCTGGATGTTTTACATATTCTTTGTGACTATGGCCTACCTTTATTGTCTTGGTAGTGTCCTTCTCTGCATTGAGTTTTAAGCTTTAATAAAGTAAAGTTTCAGTTGTCTTCCTTCCCATTGTTGCTTAAGCTTCTAGACCATATTTAAGAGACCACAAGTAAATCCAAGGTTATTAAATTTACTCCCGTTTTGCTCTAAGAGCTGGATAGTTTTATCCTTTACATTTCGGCATTTGATATATTTTGAGTTACTTCGGTGTACAGTTCCATACAGGAGACCTTGTTCATTTGTTTATAGCTCTCCAACGGCCTGCATACCACCTGTTAAGGGACAGTTTCTTGTTGAAATTAACTGTGACAGGGGACCCATTCCTTGTAACAATATTAGACATTTGCTTTCTGAGCTGCTGACTCGTGCTGAGTTTGTTTGGTACCCCTAGATCCCTTAAGTGTTTCACAGGTGTCACTGTTAAACAGGTTTCCATCTATTCTGCCCTTGTACAGATGGTAATTGTGGCAGAATTTCGTCTGGTCATTTCAGAAGGTTTAAAGTACAGAAGTGTTTATTTAGTACATCATTCCAAGACTCCATCATCTGTATTCTCGGTTACTCCAATCAGTCATAGGATACAAGTCAACTTTGTATGGGACTATGGAAGTAGAAACTGGTGAATTAGATCACATGCCTGCCATTCTGAGGCAAACATAGAGATGACAGATAATACAGAAGTGAAGCCATGGGAAAGATGATTTCAAACTGCCAGGCATCATTTTGAGGAGTCCTGTTAAAGTACCATTCCCATAACAAGTCTTCATGGATTTAAGTCTTCACCGTCGCCTTGGATAAGGGCCATGCCTCCATATCGCTGTGTAAGATTTACTTCAGTGAGGCCTGTACTCCAGGCACCCTCCTTACATCTGATACTGACATCAAGGAGGTCACTCCTTTAGTACTGCTGAGAGGGGTGTACTCTGTAAAGGCTGTGGGTCTCACCCAATAGCTGTCTGGTTCTGGGGCTTAGGGAAAGGCATGAAGTAGCAGTCTGCATAAAAATGGTCCCCATAGACTCATGTTTGAATGCTTAGTCATCAGGGTGCGGCATTATTTGGAAGGATTAGGAGGTGTGGCTTTGTTGGAGGAAGAGTGTCATTAGGGGAGTGGCTTTAGGTTTCGGGAGCCCAAGCCAGGCATGGTGACTCTCTCTTTATCTCTTGCCTTCTGTGGATCGTGATGTAGAACTCTCAGCTACCATCTGCCATGATGAAAATGGACTAACATTCTGAAATTGTAAGCCAGGCCCAATGAAATGCTTTCCTTTATAAGAGTTGCTGTGGTCATGTCTCTTCACGGCAACAAAGCACAGGCTAAGACACTTGACAAACTCCAACTGACCATTTGTTACACTAATGAGGCCTGCTGGCAGTCAAAGGCAGCACAAATAGGGCTCAATGAGTCATTCTTTTAAAAGAATACCAGTAGCAGGGTGAGCCTGGAGGAGTTATGGATAAATATGAGCATAACATAATGTGCAAAATTCTCTAAGACTCAGATAAGAACACAGGTTAAAAAGAGGGCCACATAACATTGCTGTGACTTTCCCTCATGTAACTAATGCTAGCTGCTGGAGTGTGGGACACTGACAGAGCATGGGACCACATCTCCGAGTGTGCGACCACAGTGTTCGAGAGCAGCCACAGTTATATCCATCTTGTTCCCTCTTTAAGAACTGATGTCTGCAGAATGTTCAATCAGCCAGAAGAGGTAAATGTTTGATTATTTGAATGTTCCAGAAGAAAATCCTTTCCTTGAACCTGTATCAGCCAAGAAGAAAACACATTTATGTGGACGAGAACAGTCCTGTCTCTAGAGCCCAAACTAATGGCTGACATGGGGATCCAATAAGTGTTTGGGTAATGAACAGGCAAATCAATGCAAATTCCGCACTCTCCACAACCTTATTTCTCTTAAAGGATGTGAGAGAGAGAGAGAGAGAGAGAGAGAGAGAGAGAGGGGTGGGGAGGGGAGAGATAGTCAGACAGACAGACAGACAGACAGAGGCAGAGAGACAGAGTGTGAGTTATCCAGAAGGCATGATATCGTGGGTACCAAGCTGAGGTTTTTGTGGTTGTTGTTTGATCTGGCTGTAATTCTTTCACTCTCAATAAGCCACTAAGGCTCTCAGGTAACATTAATAAGTGCTATGACTTTGGGGTACCTCTGCACAAACCTGACTCACAGCCGCCCTAAGGAACCCCTCTAGCCAGCTCACTGTGTGTCCACTGAGCTTTTCCTAGCTTCACATATTCACATGTGGAGTAGTCTTCAAAAAATCCATTCCTCCAAAACTCGAAGTTTTCCTTGTGATCATTACACACCTGATTGACAGATTCTCTTGTGAGTGCACTGGCAGCACCCTGGCCCACTTTAGGTTATAGCGGGCTGTGGCGGAGAAGGAGGAGCATGCCTGGACTCTGGGATTTCAGTATAAATATTTTGCTCAACAACAACAACAACAACAAAAATCTATTATAATTGCCTTTCTATTCTGCTAGTTGTCTCCCACAGAAGTCAGACTTAATATTCATCAGCTGAACGGATTCCACAGAAACAATAGTGATTTCTAAAATGAAAAGAACAATGGATGAACACTGGTTTTATTTCATGGCTGTAAAAATCAAAACTCTGACTCATCAAATTAAATTACTCATTAAGATCTAAGTGAAGCAACTGTACTTGGCATTCAGGCACTGAGGCTGCCAGACCGAGATGAGGTGATGTTGCAAAGAGATCACTCGATCCCTGTGCCACCCCACTGTGCAGAAGCAGCAGGTAGAGCTAGGATCACTCGGTTTTTAGAGAGAAGCCATGTGTATGGAGCTCAATACAGATTGTGCAGGAGTCTGCTCTCTTCTTTGACCATGTGGGTTCTGGGACTCAAACTCAGGTCATCAGGCTGAGCAGCAAGTACCTTACTACTGAATCAGCTCACACACTCTGGGATCACTAGTAATGTCTTAAGCCTACACAAGATGAGTATTACACTCTTCTCTCCTTTGTTTCCAGCTAGAGGATCTGAGGTGGATGTTTTCACAGTTCCTGAAAGTAAGCATCTTATTCTCTTTCTCACTCAAGACTGACTTGTGATGGGAGCTGTACTGGCTGGTTTTGTATCAACTTGACACAGCTGGAGTTATCACAGAGAAAGGAGCTTCAGTTGAGGAAATGCCTCCATGGGATCCAGCTGTAAGGCATTTTCTCAATTAGTGATCAATCGGGAAAGGCCCCTTGTGGGTGGGACCATCTCTGGGCTGATAGTCTTGGGTTCTATAAGAGAGCAGGCTGAGCAAGCCAGGGGAAGCAAGCCAGTAAGAAACATCCCTCCATGGCCTATGCATTAGCTCCTGCTTCCTGACTTCCTTGAGTTCCAGTCCTGACTTCCTTTAGTGATCAACAGCAATGTGGAAGTGTAAGCTGAATAAACCCTTTCTTCCCCAACGGCTTCTTGGTCATGATGTTTGTGCAGGAATAGAAACCCTGACTAAGACAAATTGGTACCAGCAGAGTGGGGTATTCCTGGGACAACCTGACCATGTTTTGGGGAGGACTGTGGAAGGACTTTGGAAATTTGGGCTAGAAGATCCATTTGGTATTATGAGCTATGTCAGATGTTGTGTAGGAGCTTGGAAGATAATGTTGAGAACAGTGTAGACGATGGAGGTCTGGCTTGTGAAATTTCAGAGGGAAAATTAAAGACTTTTCAGGGCCATTGCTAGTTTGTGAAGATTCTGCGGTTCTCGTTAGCTGGGGCTGAAGACTCAGCTGTGACTAACAAGATACCAGAACTACTAAAGTGAAACTTTTGCATTACTGGGACTATTGATGCTGGTTAGCTGGAGCTAAGAAATTAGCGGTGATTAAGAAGAGACCAGCATCATTGAGGTGACATCTTCTAGGAAGTGTTTTCTGAGAGCACAGAGACTGTGTTTCAGAGATAGCCAAGGTTGTACCTTGTGCTGTGGCTGGACTTGGTAATGTGTAAGAGTCACCCAGGTGGTACTGGTTTTGAAGGCATGAAGGGGTCACGGAGAGCAGCTGAGGCTTTGGCACTGTGAGAGGCCATGGAAGGCTATTGGTGAAGGTGCAACCTCAGTTGCAATTAACGGCTCAGGACTGAAGGGGTTATGCAGTGTTTTGGAGATGCCAGTACCATGAGATGACCACCAAGAGCAGCAGCAGTGGAGTACAGCCATCTGGAGCCTAGAGGACAACGTGTATGCTACAAAGGGCATGGCTGGAGAAGTGACCCAAGCCCTTGAAGGAGCCCAGAAGATCATGAGTTGGATCCCAGACATTGGATGGTTGGAGACTAATTTTGGCTTTTGATTGTGACTGTGCCCTGATATTTTTCCCTCTTGAAGGAAGATTTTTAGTGAAGCCCACATTTAAGAGACTTTAAAGAGATTGAAATTTTAAGAATATGTAAAGACTAGATCTTGGGGATGAATAAGAATGTAAGGTTAAGACTTACTAGTGATGTGTTTGTGTGTCAAGTTGACAAGGGGTCAATTGACTGGCTAGTTATGTGTCAACTTGACACAGCTGGAGTTATCACAGAGAAAGGAGCTTCAGTTGGGGAAATGCCTCCATGAGATCCAACTGTAAGGCATTTTCTCAATTAGTGATCAAGGGGGAAAGGCCCCTTGTGGGTGGGACCATCTCTGGGCTGGTAGTCTTGGGTTCTATAAGAGAGCAGGTTGAGCAAGCCAGGAGAAGCAAGCCAGTAAAGAACATCCCTCCATGGCCTCTGCATCAGTTCCTGCTTCCTGACCTGCTTGAGTTCCAGTCCTGACTTCCTTTGGTGATGGAAGTGTAAGCTGAATAAACCCTTTCCTCCCCAACTTGCTTCTTGGTCATGATGTTTGTGCAGGAATAGAAACCCTGACTAAGACCGGAGCCTTCTGGAGACCTCAGAGAAGGCTCCAGGCACCTGAGATGCTCTGAGGCAGCAGTCTCAGCAATGACTGCACACACGGGTTAACTTGCTGTTAGAATCTGAGTGCATGCTTCGAACCTCCCCGGACTGTACTTTGCCATTTCTGCTTTGATGACATGGAGTAACAGAGGGGAGTGAGGCCCACAGAAGGTGTGGGACCAGGTGCTCCCAGATCTACCATCCAGTGTCTGGCCTGTAAGACTGTTGAGTCTTCATCACTAGTCAAAGCTATCATCTGTATGGCAAGACCCCTACCAGGTGAGACCCGTTAAGTATGAGTCTTTATTATTGAGCTGGGTCACTGATGTTTCAAAAGCTCCCCTGACCAGACTGGGAAGGGGCTCTCCATGAGGTCCACTTCCATGCTTCACTATTGCTGCTGTGGTGAGGAGCATTAGGCCATGTCATGCCACCTGTAAGTACAGAAGGGCTTCAAATCACAGGTCCTGGTGCTCTCCTGAACAGATCTCTCTCTCTCTCTCTCTCTCTCTCTCTCTCTCTCTTTCTCTCTCTCTCTCTCTCTCAAGTGCCTGTGATCAAATGCACCTTTTTCTCACTATGAGGGTTCAAGGCAGCAGGAACCATGCAAGGAAATGGATGCCTAGGAAAGGAACCTTAGTCACTCAAAAGACATCTTCCTTGAGCTGCACCTAGTGCAGGCACCATCCAGGAAGACCCCCTTCTTTCCTAAAACTTACGGGCCAAGTGCCCAGGAACCTATGGTCTCAGGTTCAGATACAGACCAATAGGCAGAGTGTTTGCATACATGTCAAACATATGCCCCAGAGACATCTTCTAAAGTGATTTGAGATATTTGCTCATTTATTCATAGTCTAGCAATTTCAAACCAAACAGCCAGATTTGGGGCACTGGTCTCTATTTTCTATCCTTGGGATACAGAATATTCCCAGACTCTGAAATAACAACTCAAGAATCTGTTCACGCTGTGTTTATCAGCCTTAATGTACCAGAGTGGCTTAATTTTAGCTTCCACATGGAAGATGTGTGACGGCAGAACTGTCCCTAAGTGACAACTGGCAAGGTCAGTTACTAGCTCTCCATCATCAGTGGCATCTGCTCATTTGCTTTATCTGCCTTAGTGAAAACTAAGAAAGCCAATGAATACACTGCTTAAATGTTATCACACAGTTTCTGAACTGCAAGGACGCTCTGGACTCTTAAAATAGTGCCAGGATTTAAAGCCTTTCTGACACATTAGCTGATGGAGAAGGTTCTTAGCAGGGAAGCCTGTGCAGGAACTGTTTAGAGTTCAATGACATTCTATGTACCATTCTGCAGTTGTTGCGAGAACTCACTCAGCTCTGCAAGGCTGCTTTATGACACAGGAGGAACACACACACACACACAAGTGCAAGTCTCACAAGATTTCTCTACACATTTATCTAGTGTGAAAGATTTCTCCTAGGCACCAAGGGCACAGTGAACAGGGTCACACTTGGGAGAGTTTTCCTGAGCAGGGTGAAGGGAACAGAATTTCACACTGCACAAGGCTGGAGTACGGTTTAGGCTTTCCCACTTGTGCTATAACTCAACTTTATCAACTATAACTGAAAACAGGGATGCCCAGTTCTTTGGCCATCGTCACCTGACAACGTACTCAGTTTCCCTGGGCTCTTCTCTTTCCTCTTTGCTAACCTGAACTGTCTTCTGCATTTTCCCTGCCTCCTGCGGTCCTTTTTCAGTGAGGCCTTCCTACTGCAATAGCTAATGGTTGCCTAGACACCTTTTTGTTTCCTAATGTTTTATCCTCTTAACCCTTTAAGCTGTCTCTTCTGAGACAGTGCTAAGACTCCATTTTCATCATTTCTAAGCCAGAAGTCTTTGATGACTCTATATTACCAAAGAAATGAAGTCTAACCTGGAGTGTAGAATACAAAGGTGTTCACAAACTGTTTCCTCTCATTTGCCAGGGGGGGTTTGTCTATATACAAATGTTCAAATGTGTGTATGTACATTTTCTATGATAGTGTCAAAGCATTCGACAAACTCTCAAACTGCTAGCATGGTCCTTCCTGGCCTTTGCTTCCATCTTCCAAAGATCCCTAGTTTGAGGCCCTCAGTCACTCAAACCCTAATAGGATCTTCCATTACCTCATGAAAGTATCATTTGCTCTAATGGAAACAAAACCTCAGCTTGTTTTATTTTGATCATTCAAGGTTATCTCAAATCCCATCTTCCCCACAAGCTACCAGATTCTCCCATCAGAAAGGATGAAGGTCTATTTACACCTCCCAACACTTGGAGGTCTGGTGATATCACTAGCGTCACACTCTGCGTCCCTGAATTTCATCGTCTGAGGATCATTCTTACCATGCAGCTATTGCCCTTGCCAGTTTAAACTGATCTAATCACTGAACCTAGGTATATGCCACCAGGCAGCAGCTGTTCTGTGTTCAGTTCAGGCCGTGGAGAACACAGCAGTTGTGTTTGTCTGTCCTGCATTTCTGTACCATTATGAGAGAACACACACTCGCTTGCCTGCTGATCCCACGCACATGCCACTCATATGACAGAAACCTGAACCCAGCCCAGCCCCCTATAGACCTGCCAGGTCCAGCCTAGATCAGCTGACCTATAACTAGCCTGATGAGAATGAAGGGGGAGCACATAAGTCTTGTTTTAATTTACTAGGTTTGGGGCGTTCTGAGTCCTAGCACTGCTGTGCACACGGCTAACCAATGGAAGCTCGTGCAGTTTTGTGCTGTAGCTTCCAGGGCTTCCCTTGCACATGACTAGTTTGCTTTGCCAACTGTAAGTTACTGGTGGGTAGAGACACACTGTTTACATCTTTATCCTGTAGTAACTCAGTACCTTCTTACATAGCATGAACACACTATGTATTTTTGCTGGTTGTAATTAGGTAATAATTTACTGAGGTGTAAAATCCCCAGTGGAAGTCATTAGTCAGTGATGGCATGATTATCCAAGTCTACTTCCTGTGCTTCCTGCCAGGGCATCAACGTGGGTTGACAAGCTTCCTGAAAAGCTTCCAGGAAAATCAAAGTAACAATAACCATGGAGTACTGCGCAAATAACTATTAGTCACTGATAATGGCAGGCTATGCTTTTCAAATGTGACACAGGTCAATTAACCAAAAGGAGCTAGGACAAAAGTGTTTTCTTCTGGTGAACAGCAGAGTTGGGGCTTGTCACACGGGTCAGGGGGATTCCTGTGCCCACCTGGCTTTCTACAGAGTAGTTTCTGCTTTGCTACCGCGGCTCTCAGCTACTCAGTTGTTTAACAGGGTTTGTCGATGGGTTCTTAGGAGACGTGTTGGGAGTTGTGGCTGGCAGAACACAGGCCGCCACTATAGTCACCAAGCAAGTTACTAAGCAATGAGAAAGAAGAGGATCTACTCCAACCTGAATCTGCTCTCCATCTGCGGTCTGGTTTCACATAACTAATGGTATAACCTCAGGACATCATGTAACTTACCTGAAATGGAAAGACCTCGGGTTAATGGACACAGAGCTCACGTGATAGTCCATGCAGTTCATATTTCATTTTTACAGGAATGGTGGGAGGAAAGCCAAGGGCTTTAAAGATAACCATTGAGCCAAGTCAGAGTCACTGTTTATGGGAAATTCATATATAACCCTGTCATGTGTGTGTATGTGTGTGTATATGTGCACACATATGCACAGGTGTGCTGAGCTCCTGATCCCCCTCCCTCTACCCCCCAAGCCCTGAGATTAGAGATATGTGGCGCCATGCCTGGATGCCTTCTGCAATTTTATTTACAAATTTAGCAACAGCACTTTAAGTGTACAGAACAGCTGGAAGACAAGAACAAGGCACCAAGGGGCAGAAGGGGCAGGTGCATGGGGAGGGGAAACTGTTGTTACAGGAGACACTGTCAGGAGAGGAACCAGAAAGCTCTATCAGAAAGGCTGGCTTCTGAATGACCCTGTGTGCCACAGAATGATATGACACCATCCTAAAACATTCAACAATTAAAGAGGCAGTGTCATTTGCAGAGGGTATGAATACAGTTTCATAGCCCTAACACCTGTCTGTTAATTCTGTTAATTCTGATCATAGGAGTTGTGGCTACATCTGGAGCCTTACAGACGTATCCCCCTAAGAATAAAGAAATATATTTCTAAAAATTAAATTAAATGTTTACACTTAAACGAAGATAACTCTTGGCAATGCTACATAGTAATCATTTTTTCTAGAAAAAGTTCCAAAATTGCGATTTACAATCTGTAAGTGTAAGATAAAAATAAGCTAATAAATATACCAAGAAACAAGTCAATGAATTATCATCTTGTTTATATAAAATCTGTTGATTTAAATAAGATTTTAAACTTATGGTCATACAAAAAGAACATTAAATACCAGCCATCTAAAGTATAGATATAAAACTACTGGTTAAAAATGAACACCCTCATTGCCTATTATCTTAATGAAGCTTTTTGCTTTAAAACAATCATTCAAATAAGCAATGACAAAAGCAAACTAGCAATTTTATATAAATAAAAGCATATTTTAATCAGTTTGACAATCAGCTCTGAAAAAAAATTCAAATGATAGAAGTTTAAGCACCGAGGAATATTTTCTGTGATTATTTTGAAAAAGTTATTAAAAGATACTTTGAGCAACTGGAAATGTTTGAAGAGGGAAAAAGACAGTAGATAATAATTTGACCCCATTTTAGTATCTGTGGAGTTATCCGATGATAGTAGGAACCCATTTCAATGGCTTATCATAAAAGGTGACAGTGTAGATTCATTTCGGTGCTAGAGAATCATCAGAACAGAAAATACTGAGCAGGCAATGGTAGTCCACACCTTCAATCTAGGCACGGGGGGGGGGGGGGGGGAGCAGAGGCAGAGACAGGAGGATTTCTGTAAGTTTGAGGCCAGCCTGGTGTACAAGGGAGCTCTGGGACAGCCAGGGCTAAACAGAGAAACCCTGTCTTGGAAAAGTACAGAAATAAAAATGAAAACGAAAAAACAAAAACAAAAACTAGGCACCTATTCCAGTGCTGGGGGGATCATCACAGCCGTGGCTAAGCCTGCTTTTCCTTTGGTAGAACACACTCAAGTATTATGAGAACAATGATATAATGTCTGGAATCTGCTCTTAAAATACTGCACTTAAAAAAGGGAAGCAGATGAAAATCTGCCAGAAGGGGCTGCTGCTGCTGCTGCAGAGGGAAGGTAGGTGTGGGAGTTCCCTCTGCGGCTACTTAACATTTCCACGAAATCTAAAACAAAACAGACTTTCTTATTTGTAAATAATTTTCTCAAAAATATACCGTATGACAGCTTTACACTCTCCTTTTAATGCCCCCCCCCCGCCCCCAGCAGTGGAGAATATGGGTATTTGATTAATGAGCACTGGTTGCTTCAGGACAGGGTGTGGGCCAGGCACCACGCATGCTCAGTGATAGCCACCCGGCCTTCACTTCCAGATCTAGGCTAGGCTGCATTACCCTACTTTATAGATAGAGAAACCAAGGTCTGCAGAGGTGACAGTTTCCATGGTCACATAGAGTACGTGATCCCATGGTGATCTACACTGCTGACATGCAGGACGACAGGCGAATAAACCAAGGTCATCGCAATGTATAATGGGAAAAGTGTAGGAAGCTGCTTGGCTGTCACTGCCACAGCCATGGGGCTCAGTTCCAGCACTGAACTCAGTCACAGATTCAGCCATTATTTAAGTAGAAGAGGGACAGACTGCTCCTAGAGCAAGCAGAGGCAGAGAGAACCAACACCATTGTCCTCTCACTGAAGACAGTTCTACAAACTGCTTAGTACTTTCCTTCATAAGACTATCAATGAGAGGAGTGGCCCTTTGTCCTGCGAAGGCGCTATACCCCAATATAGGGGAATGCCAGGACCAGGAATGGGAGTGGGTGGGTTGAGGAGAAGGGGGAGGGGGGAACAGGGGATTTTCAGAGGGGAAACTAGGAAAGGGGATAATATTTGAAATGTAAATAAAGAAAATATCTAATTAAAAAAGACCATGCAGTTCTATTTTTCTTTTTGAGTGCCGTCTGAAGACTGGTTATCTTTTGCAGGAGTTCACCTTGGGTCTTCAATAATTCATCCTTCAGTGTCTCTTTGGCACAGCAGGCAGGGGGTGGTGTAGGGTAGGGTAGGGTAGGGAGGGTGAGCAAGCCTGTAAGAGGAACATCACAAGTCAGGAGCTGGCACAGCTGCAACCCTGAGAGCCCCGCCTGGATGAGCTCATCCTTGGCGGCACAGATTAGGATGACATCATGTTTCTGGAGAGCTCTCTAGCCTACTGCAGCTGCGCGCAGCGTGCTTGCTTTTCCTGAGCACAGGAAAAATTAGCACCAGTATTTCTAGCTGTTCCTAAGGAAATGGCATTTTATTTCAGTGTGCTGTGGGATGCATAATACATCGCCTGCCTTACTATCAGCTCCCAGCCTATCAGTACGCAACTCACAAATGCTGTACTTACAGGCTAAAAAGGAAAGGTCCCCTTCAAAGCTGCAGTCCCAGTACAGACTTTTATCCCAAGAGTATACAAAATTACCACACCGTAGTATTAAGAACCAGTACTGATCATTGTTTACGTACATCTCCTTTGTGTGGGGACAGGGGTCTTTGTGAACCCAATGCTGGCTTCAAACTTTCTATGTGGCAGCAGATGACCTTGAAATCCTCCTGCCTCCACCTCTTTAGTGTTCCCAGTTTCTTGTGTTCTGGGAACGGAAGTCCTCCATGGCCCTTATGTAGCATTTGCTTTAAGCTGGGAGCCATGCGAAATGCTAAACATATATTATCTAACTTAATCCTTTTCTTAGGCAAAGAAGTAGCTCTGGCGTTTCCATTCCTGCCCATACCTTACAGGCAGGACACTAGGACAAAGCCGGTCTCCCTGGCTGACAGCGCACCACTGTGGATCGGCATATCACAGTCTTCTGTGGGCCCCATGGCTCTGTTTATCGACAACTCAAATAACAGGAACGAAGCTAGATATAGTGGCATGTGTCAGTAATTCCAACATTGGAGGAGCTTGAGGCAGGAGCATTGCTTCAATTTGAGTATAGAGTACTTGGCTATAGAGGAAGAAGACCCTGTCTCACAAATAAAATAAAATACAAAAAAGAGCCATCTGACCCTGACTTCTCAGACCATGAGAGTGAGAACACTTTGCGCCTGGTGTGTCTCCCCGTGCCAGGGAGAATGGGTGCGTGAGGGTGAGAGCACAGTTCCTAAGGCTGAGTACGAGCCAGGGATGCCGCGTGCTGCAGCCATTTGACAGGATAAATGTAGTTACCAATTATCCTAGCTTACAGACAGAATCAACCAAGCTGGGCATGGTGATATACAGTTTTAACTCCACTATTGGGAGTCAGAGGCAGGTGGATCTCTTTGAGTTCCATATCAGAACAGAATACATAGTGGGACCTTGTCTTAAAACAAAACAAAAATCAAAGAAGTAACTGCCTAAAAGGCCCAGGCTGCCTGGGGAGTCCGTCTGCCCCCAAGGCAGCTTATCTCTGAAGCAGCTCGCTGTGGTAAAACATGCAGAGCTTGGGAAACAACAGGTCTGGAGTTGTTAGGTTTCTAAGTTTAGGGTATTTTTTTTTTCTTTTGACACTGGGCAATGAACTAAGGGTTCTACAAATACCAGACAAATGTTACATTAGTGACCTATGTCCTCAGCCCTGGTTTTGTGAAACAGCATCTCACTATTTGGCTGAAGTTTGCCTGCAGACCCACCCCATGGCTGATACAGACATGTGCCACTATACCTGCTTAGCCGTCTGACTACTTATAATGTTGGAGATGGTATTAATCATCTGGCATCTCACTTTCTCATCAAAGAAGTAGAAATAACAAAGGGATACAGACATTAGTCAATGAGAGCGTACAAACATAGCAGGCCCCAGGGCCCACTACGGAGTAAGACCTTCATCCTCCTCTGCATGAACAGAAACCACCTTGTGACATACTTGAAGAAAGACAAGGGGCCAAAATGAACTGCCTGCAGTTTCCAACACTCTCGCCCTATAGTTTCAAATGGCCTTTGTCAAACTCAGCACTGGAACCAGGGCTTTTGCGAAAAGGAGAGAGAGAGACTGAACAAAGAGAAAGAAAGGGTGGACAGGAAGAAGGGGTAGTGGGCACAAGCTCAGAAGTCGGGCAGCTTCAGGCAAATGGGTGATGGATGATAAATCCTCATGACACCCTGAGACACTTCAGAGAGTGAGCAGTTCTGGCCTAGTGTGTGCTGCATGGGGAACCTGGATGGAGCAGGAACTGGGGCCTCAAACCCTTGCCTGCCTCCCCAACTCGCACAGGATACAGCGGACTCACTGTAGAGAGTAGGAGCCAGTGCTCCGTGTTTATCCTGAAGACCGCCCAGCACAGCCGCGCTCTCCTGAGCCTCTCTCTGGAGCATGTTAGATACAGTCCTGGTAACAAACTAGGGGTGTATGGTGTGGTATAAGTAGCTGAGCCCTTTCCATCGACTCAGCTCTGGTGTTTATGGTCAGAAGTGCATGGTCCAGGCTCTGAGGAATACCATTTAGAGACAGACTGTCCTCCACATGTGAGATTTCATTAAAGGTGTCTGGTATAATAAAATCTTACCCATGGAGAATAGTATTTGCTTCTGGAACCCTCATGAACCAGGGACAGACCTCATCATTCACTCACTCATTCATTCATTGGGACAGGGTTTCTCTGTGTAGCTCTGGCTGTCCTGGAACTCACTTTGTAGAACAGGTTGGCCTTATACTCTCAGAGATCCACCTGCCTTTGCCTCCCGAGTGCTGTGATTAAAGGCGTGCACCACAAAGGCTGGTGCCCAGCCAGGATCAGATTTTTGATTGGCCTCACCACAGAGAAGCCCCCAGACAGGGACAGGCTGAGGCTAGATATGTAGTCCAAGATTGCTTGGTTCTCTTACTTCTCATACTGTGATGCAGGAGAATAAAATCATTATAGTTCTGGTGCTTGCTATCTCTCAATAAAAGGTTCAGTTTATATATTTTCAATAATGGTGATCAAGTCCAGAGAGTCACAGGGTAGGCAAATGCCCTATGGCTAAGCTATATTCTCAGTCTCAATTTTTTTTTCCTTTTTTTTAACCACTTTTGAGAATTTTTAAAATTATGTGTCTTTATGCGTATGTGGCATTTAGGTACCCATAGACACATTGAATCCTGTGGCTTTGGAGTTATGGGTAATGCTGAGCCACTTGATACAGGTGCTGGGGACCGGCCTCAGTATCTCTGTAAGGATAGTACGGCTCTTAACCTAGGAAACATCTCGAGCCCATCCAGCTCTCGGTTTTTCCACAGAGTCCTGTCACAAAGCTCTGGCTGCCCTTGAGCTAGAGTGCTGGGATTGTAGCATGTCCCCATGTCCAGTTTACATACCCAGTTCTCACACGCACCAAACAAACTGACAAGACACAAATGCTAGGTGCAGAGCACACCAGATGATAGACTATAGTGGTACCAAGAAAGAAGTGCCAAACTCCAGTCACATGGCAAGGAACTAGATTAAAAGGTATAATTCCTGTGAAATGATTTCTTCTTATTGTTAAAGGCAGAGACAGGTGAGCATCTAGAAAACGTGGTTTGTAAGCTACACAGTTCCATCTCCCCTCATGCTGCTAAGCTGAACAATCTTAGCAAATGGCCATGGACTTAGTGCCTGGGATACAACAGAGACGACCACCACCAGCAGTGACACACGTCTGAGTTCCTCTAACAGTGAGAATAGCTCCTTCTCCACTTTACCAGGCTGCACATCCTCCAAAGGCCATTGATGCCGACTCCAGCAATGTTACAGATTGGGAAACAAAGAGTGTGACATCAGTATCTCACATGTTCAAGTTCTGAGTAAACTCTGAAGAAACAAAAAGCACCATAATTTGATGACTAGAAGGGACTTTTAAGACCCTTAAAACATTTTCACGAGGCCAGTTAGTCTTTGAGTCATTATAATAAAATCCTGACGACAATCAGCTCGTAGAGAGCAAACATCTCTGTGGAAGGCTGCAGCTCATGTTGCTTAGCCTCATTACTCTGGGCCTGTGCTGAGGTGGCACCAGAATGCAAGCCTGTGCCAGCGTCCCTGAGAAGCTGCCACTGCCAGGAACCAGCCTGACATCCATGCAGGGGCTTCCTTTTCCTGGCTGTCCTCTGCTCAGCTGTGACTGAAGCCTAGAGAGACCTCCAGAAGGAACGAAACACACCAAACATCTGATTTCCTGACTCAAGGGGACACGGGTGTGTGGGATGGTAACTGTGGCGGGTCATCTGCCACAGGAAGGAAGATGCAGCGCCCTGCCTCTCCCAGTAAGGTTTCCTCTCTGTTCTTTAGCTTCTCAGGGATCTCATTCTGACAGCTGCCAATTCAAGTATCTTAGAGTAAGGACTAATTTTAAAAACATCTGCCTCATAAATGATATGAAACTCAATTTTTCTATCATAGAAAGTTATATTCCTATTACCTATAATTCCCAACACCCCCTTCCATTTTATTCTGTTCTCTTTGTGATCTTGGTTATTAGCTGGGTATAGATCATGAATGTGGAAATCTTTAAAATAATTATGCCCACAAGGCCTCAATACTAACAAAAACTCCAGGCAACTAGGAATAGTGAGAGAGGAGAACTAGGCTTCCCAGGGAAAAGCACACCAAATGGTTAGCCTTGAAAAGATACATATAGGTAACTTACAAATTGAGACGTTTATAGTTAGGAATATACACGCACACATACATATACACATATATGTATTAACAACAATTAAAATGGACAGGCTATGGACTTGAAAGAGAGTAAGGAGGGTTGGGTGGGAGGGTCTGGAGGTAGGAAAGGGATGGGAAAAATGATGTAATTACATTTTAATCTCAAAAAGAAACAAAAAAATTGAAATTCTGATGACTTGTTCTTTCTTGGAGAGAATCTTGCTATTACTGACAGGTTTAAAATCCAGTGGTCCAGGGTTTTAATATGGCTGAGATGATGCTAGATGGCTACTGTGTGTTGAAGATGATTTGAAGTTGAACTCCAGGCTACCATGGCTACTGAGAGCTTGCTACATCTACTCCAGTAGTGACCCGTGTGACAGGCTGAAAAGCCTGATGGACATGGTCCCGGGGCAAAAAGTTCACAGAAACTTAGTCTCCTGGAACTGTGGCATCCTGTAATAACGAATGCTCCAAATCTGTCCTTGCTTTAGTTGGTAAATGGATCTGTGTGCTTTCCCTTAATATTGCTTTATTATAAGTGCCTCTAAGGATTGATTTTGACATATAGCTAAGTTAGATTCCTCACCAGTCCTAGGCAGTCCTTGAACTGACCATGGGTTTTGAATTCAGTAAGAACATTGCCTATTCAGTGACATTCAGAATTGCCTCTAGTATTGTAAGAGAGACAGTCAAAGAAATCAGGCATTACTATCTACCATTAAGAGTCAGAAATCTCAGGGCAAGCTACTCCCATACACAGGAACTTACCATTATCTAAGAAGAAGAATGGTTGTGGTCTAAGAAGGAACCAGAGTAGACATTTGAACTATAGATAGCTGAGTTATACCCATACACAGGAATTTACAATGGCCTAGGGGGAAGGTGGACTAGATAGACTAGAATAGGAACTATGGCAAGGGCACCATGCCCTTGCCCCTGACTTCTAAGATTAAGCTGACCTTAGGTGGGGCTGCTTTTGATCCCAGTTGTTAACAATGATTTTTATTCCAGTTGATTCCTGTTAGCTTTTAGTACGCATTCCTCTGTTTTGTGTAAAAGTCACTTATAAGACTGGTGCTCACGTTGAGACAAATTACATTCAGATCCACACTCCTTTGTGTCCTGTCTGTTTGTCACCCCCTTTTCATCACCAACTCCACTGCCCACCTGTCCGGAACCCAGAGTTGTCCCGAGGATTGAGGGAGGCCCAACTGTGGCCTGTCCGTTGCAAGAGCTCATTCTCTCACCTGTGATAGCCACCCAGCATCATCTCAACCACAGTAGCCACCCAGCACCACCTCAGCCACAGCAGCCACCCAGCACCACCTCAGCCACAGTAGCCACCCAGCACCATCTCAGCCACAGCAGCCACCCAGCATCACCTCAGCCACAGCAGCCACCCAGCACCACCTCAGCCACAGCAGCCACCCAGCACCACCTCAGCCACAGCAGCCACCCAGCACCACCTCAGCCACAGTAGCCACCCAGCACCACCTCAGTCACAGTAGCCACCCAGCACCATCTCAGCCACAGTAGCCACCCAGCACCATCTCAGCCACAGTAGCCACCCAGCACCATCTCAGCCACAGTAGCCACCCAGCACCATCTCAGCCACAGCAGCCACCCAGCACCATCTCAGCCACAGCAGCCACCCAGCACCATCTCAGCCACAGCAGCCACCCAGCACCACCTCAGTCACAGTAGCCACCCAGCACCATCTCAGCCACAGCAGCCACCCAGCACCACCTCAGTCACAGTAGCCACCCAGCACCACCTCAGCCACAGTAGCCACCCAGCACCACCTCAGTCACAGTAGCCACCCAGCACCACCTCAGCCACAGTAGCCACCCAGCACCATCTCAGCCACAGTAGCCACCCAGCACCACCTCAGTCACAGTAGCCACCCAGCACCACCTCAGTCACAGCAGCCACCCAGCACCACCTCAGTCACAGTAGCCACCCAGCACCACCTCAGCCACAGCAGCCACCCAGCACCACCTCAGCCACAGTGTGGACTGTTTGCTGTCTTCTCCCTGACTCTGCTGTATTTGGGGCTGTAAGTTCGTTTCTCTTGGTTCCCAGTGCTGTTGAAAGTCCTGTCAAGTTCCTTGGCCTAGGTATTACATATTCTAAGGGAAGTGGCCCATGTGTCGCATAATGTGGTTGTATTGCTATCTAATGCCTTTAAGCCTCATACTTCATCCAGTCTTTAATATTCCTGGTGGGATGTTTGGTCTAACCTGTGACCTCTCCAAGAAGTCCTATTGTTTTATTAGCTAATGTGGAATTAGTCACCTCAGAGAATAAATACAGAAGACCATCTGCTAAGAGTCTGATCTCATTGTTACTACAAAACCACTTCCATAATAGAGGAATGATAAATATTTTTATTTGTTTGGTGTCTATTTATAAAGCCAGGGACTCATATAGTTCAGGATGGCCTTAAACTCACTATGTAGCTTAGGGTGGCCTTGAACTCCTGATCCTTCTGCTCCTAAGTCCTTGTATTACAGGTGCGTGCCACCATACCCAGGTAGAAACCTTTATTTTTCAAATGAAGTAACAAAGATCTGCCAATCTACTCAACATATCATTAGTTTAGCTTCTCACTGCAGAATGTCAAAACCCTGTATGTGCAGAAACAAATACTTTCTATGGAGAATGTCAAATTTGCAAGCCCACCATGTCAGAGTGCTTCTTCTCATAGTCAGACTTTAGAATACAGGTGGGGCTTAGCTCCATGGGAAACTAGATTCTGTGTTGTGAGGGCACTCAAACATATCCTGTCACGGAGAATGTTGTCCAACACTTCCTGGACTCACTATTACTACCATTACACCCAAACACCAACTCAAAGGCTAGTTACTCAGCCAGAAGAATGGGAGAGAGATTTCATACAGATCAGGAAATGTTACATTGGAGTTGGTAATAATAAAAATGAGTAATAAAATCTAAATGTATAGTATAATACCGAACAAAATTAGTTAGAATTCAAGCTTTCAGGTATCTTAAATTACAAAACGTAGCAATCAGGCCTGAAGAGATGGCTCGGCAGTTAAGAGCTCGTGCCACTCTTCCAGCGGAACCAAGTTCAGTTCACAGCACTGACACAGAGGCTCAGAATCATCTCCAGCTCCAGGGGATATGGTACCCTCTCATGACCGCAATAGGCACTGCATTCACATGGTACACAAACATATACATGGGCAAAAATGCCACTTATACACATAAGATAAAAACAATTACATGTTTTTAAAAATGAAGGAAACAAGTCACTGAATTTGACAGCGTGGTTTTAAAGTGAATATTTTAAATGTGTCGCAAACACTTTCTTTCCATCCTATAGCAATGCAGGTGGATCATCTAAGTTAGGAAAATGAACAATTTGTCACAATGCCTTGGGAGGTTTTCTTATGTACTCTATTCAAAGCATACATTTTACAGAAATTATAGCTCATTTTATTTTATTTTATTACTATTTTTTTTTTTTTTTTTGGTTTTTCGAGACAGGGTTTCTCTGTATAGTCCTGGCTGTCCTGGAACTCACTCTGTAGACCAGGCTGGCCTCGAAATCAGAAATCCGCCTGCCTCTGCCTCCCAAGTGCTGGGAATAAAGGCATGCGCCACCACGCCCGGCTTATAGCTCATTTTAAATTTTTTATTTTTCAATTTGGGGGTGTAAATATTTAAAATGAGTTATATCCTGGTTGTATGTGCACCACCGCCCCACCCAGAGCTGGCCCTCAGCTAAGCTATGGGCACGGCAGGGGTGTCTATTTATCCAATGACTCAGGTTTCTGAGTTTCCCTGCATGTCTTAGATTTGTCCATTGCTCCAACGTCTACTCTTTCCAAACCACCCTGAGAGCAGTGTGTTCCTCCCATCCTCCCCTCAACAAACAGCAGCCATCTTGGTTTGCTTGATAATTTTCAATGGCGAGGGGTTTTCCCCCTGGCTTTCAAGGTACCTGGTCCTAACGTACCAGTCCCTTTCCATTGGTCTTCAAAGAGCCTCACTTGACATCACTCAGTCACAGCACTATGCTCAGCTGCTTTTCACATTTGGGTTTTGGTTCCCTCCTGGCTTCCATGGATTTCTTTCTGCTTACCTAACCAAATTATACAAGAACTCACTTGTTAAGGGCAAATGACCACACACTATGACCACTATCACATCTCCTCTGATTCATGCTTGTTACTCCTTTTCTTTTTTTCTTTTCCCCTCTTGATTGGATATTTTCTTTACTTACATTTCAAATGTTATACACTTTCCAGGTCTCCCCTCTGGAAACCCCCATCCCATCCTTCCGTCCCCCTGCTTCTATGAGGATGTTCACCCAGCCATCCCCTCACTCCCACCTTCCAGCCTTGGCATTACCTGACAGTGGGTCACTGAATCCCCTCATGCTCAAGAACTTCTCCTCGCACTGATTCCAACAAGGCCATCCTCTATCTACCACATATGCAGCCTGAGTCATGGGTCCCTCCATGTGTACTCTTTGGTTGGTGGTCCAGTCGCTGGGAGCTCTAGGGGATCTGGCTGGTTGACACTGTTGCTTCTCCCATGAAGCTGCAAACCCCCTCAGCTCCTTCAGTCCAATGGTTGGCTGTGAGCATCCCCCTCTGTATTTGACAGGCTCTGGCAGAATCTCTCAAGAGACAGCCATATCAGGTTTCCATCAACACACACTTCCCAGCATTCACAATAGCATCCAGGTTTGGCAACTGTATATAGGATCCCCAGGTGGGACAGTCTCTGAATGACCTTTCCTTCAGTGTCTGTTCCACACTTTGTCTCCATATTTCCTCCTGTATTTTGTTCCCCCTTCTAAGAAGCACTGAAGCATCCATACTTTGGTCTTCCTTCTTCTTGAGCTTCATATGGCCTGTGAATTGTATCTTGGGTATTCTGAACTTTTGGGCTAATATCCACTTATCAGTCGGTGTATACCATGTGTGTTCTTTGTGGTTGGGTTACCTCACTCAGGATGATATTTTCTAGTTCCATCCATTTGCCTAAGAATTTCATGAATTCATTATTTTTAATGCTGAGTAGTACTCCATTGTGTAAATGTACCACATTTTCTGTATCCATTCCTCTGTTGAGGGACATCTGGGTTCTTTCCAGCTTCTGGCTATTATAAATAAGGCTGCTATGAACATAATGGAGCATGTGTCCCTATTACATGTTGGAGCATCTTCTGGATATATGCCCAGGAGAGGTATTGCTGGATCCTCCGGTAGTACTATGTCCAATTTTCTGAGGAACCGCCAGACTGATTTCCAGCGTGGTTGTACAAGCTTGCAATCCCACCAACAATGGAGGAGTGTTCCTCTTTCTCCACATCCTCACCAGCATCTGCTGTCACCTGAATTTTTGATCTTAGCCATTCTGACTGGTGTGAGGTGGCATCTCAGGTTCACTTTGATTTGCATTTCCCTGATGATTAAGGATGTTGAACATTTTTTCAGGTGCTTCTCAGCCCTTCGGTATTCCTCAGTTGAGAAATCCTTGTTTAGCTCTGTATCCCATTTTAGAATAGGGTTTGATTTTCTGGAGCCTAACTTCCTGAGTTCTTTGTATATATTGGATACTAGTCCTCTATCAGATGTAGGGTTGGTAAAGATCTTTTCCCAATCTGTTGGTGGCCTTTTTGTCTTATTGACAGTGTCCTTTGCCTTACAGAAGCTTTGCAATCTTATGAGGTCCCATTTGTCAATTCTTGATCTTAGAGCATAAATTTTCCCCTGTGCCCATGTGCTCGAGGCTCTTCCCCATTTTCTCTTCTATTAGTTTCAGTGTATCTGGTTTTATGTGGCAGTCCTTATTCACTTGGACTTGAGCTTTATACAGGGAGATAAGGATGGATCAATTTGCATTCTTCTATACGTAGACCACCAGTTGAACCAGTACCATTTGTTGAAAATGCTGTCTTTTTTCCACTGGATGGTTTCAGCTCCTTTATTAAAGATCAAGTGACCATAGGTGTTTGGGTTCATTTCTGGGTCTTCAATTCTATTCCATTGATCTACCTGCCTGTCTCTGTACCAGTACCATGCAGTTGTTGTTTTTTGTTTGTTTGTTTGTTTGTTTTGTTTTGTTTTGTTTTGTCACAATTGCTCTGAAGTATAGCTTGAGGTCAGGAATGGTGATTCCTCCAGAATTTCTTTTATTATTGAGAATAGTTTTTGATATCTTAGGTTTGTTATTCCTAATGAATTTGAGAATTGATATTTCTAACTCTATGAAGAATTGAGTTGGAAGTCACTCGTTCCTTAAAGTTTAAGTTTACTCAAAGTCCACAGAGCATTCTACAGTACTCTTCCCTTAGCCACAATGCCTCAAACTGCTAGGCGAGCCACACCTTCAGAGTTTTCTCACCAACCACACATACACTTGGGCACACAGGGGCACACCTGCACATGCATGCTCGTGCACACACTTGTGTCGAGGGAGGCCCACCTGCTGCTCTGCAGTGAGGGCTGGCAGAAGAAAGCCAGAATCTTGTGGGTGGGCACCACTATGAGTGTGTGGTGGAGAGACAGGAGAAAAAGAGAAGCAGAATGGCTTGAGCTCTATGAAGAGAGGCAGACCTAAGAGTCGAGGGTGGTGACGACTGTCTGACGTGAGAGGCCTGTGCCATCTGAGGCCATGGGGATGTTCTGTTCATGCTGCCATCTAGGACCATGTCTGGGTCTGCGACCTTCCAGCAAAGGCCATGGGGAAGTCCCTGGTCTGGGCTAATACCTGAGGCCATGTTGATGGCCAAGGGCTTTGCAGACTTGGCCCACCCCTCACTTGTCCGAGATGAAAGCAGAAGAGATGGCCCTGCCCATTCCCTGGGTAAAGCATGAGAGCTGGCAGGCTGACCAACTTAGCTACCACCCAGACCCAAGATCCAGGTCCACTCCAGCATCTTCCCCATCCATGACCTGCTGGGGCGTGTTAAGAGGCCAGTTCTCTGGATCCAAAGCTGCAGGGTCTCCGTGACACAGGGCAACAACAGGATATCTCAGAGGAGTCTAGTGAGGAGCCAGTATTGACACTGCAGCAGACAGCCAGAGGCCTGGAACAGATCTATGACTCAGTGCAGTGAACATTTACAAGTCAAGCTGTTCAGGCAGAGGCCCTACTGTGTGATACACACACCACGACATGCTGTGAGAGCTTTTTTTTTTCATCTTTCATTTTTGTTTTTTGTTTTCTTTTGGAGGAGGGAGTTGCAAGGGTGGAGGGCAGAGATGAAGGGATTGGGGTTCACGATATGAAATTCATAAAGACTCAATTAAAAGTTTTTAAAAAGTGTCTAACTCTGAGTAAAGAGATGTTTCACTGAGCATGCTGGGTGTGTCCAGCAAGCCTGGGTTTAGACCAGGACTGTGTCACTTGCCACCCATGAGATCTTCAGCTCAGTCTGCCAGCCAGCTCTGCTCACATGTGAGAAAGTCACATGAGGCCAGCTTCCTGAAGTGTGAATCTCAGCACAGTGGGTGGTCAGGGAGTGCTGGCCTCCATAACCAAGCTTCCCTGGCCCAGTGCGTGACTTCCAGAATGTCACCAGGAGGCTCTTTCTATATATGAATATAAACTGAGATGTTCTGAAGTGTAGGTTTTAAGAGATTTGCAAGATTTATTTAAAAGGGAATATAAAATAAATCATTAGTATTTTAAAATACTGATCATTTTGAAACGATTTTTTCAGAAATGAGTTACATAAACTGTTACTACTACCAGGGCTGGGGGTGCACCTCAATGGCCGAGCATTAGCAAGCATGTAGGACACCCTGAGTTTAGTCCCCAGTATCATATACAGGAAGTCAGCATTACCAGTGTGGTTTTGCTCTTTAAAATATGGATACTAGGAAATGTAGTTATGTGAGTCTCACAGTGTTTGCGAGACTTTACTTTTGTAGACTGTTGAAGTGGAAGACAATCACTTCACTGAGTTTCGTCTCAGGGCTCTGTGAGAGCTAATGTCTTTCCCCAAGGTGCTACTGAGAGTGTTCAATCACATGAGAACACAAAGGAAAAACATGTTGCAAACTGCTAATCACATCATTAAGGACGCTCTCCCTGGATGTGGATTGTAATCCTTTATGAAAGCAAAGGGCTCAAGGACTTTGGGTAAACTGCAAACACCATTCAAGGAATCTTCTCATCCCTGCCAAATCTGTCATGATCTAATCTGGGTGCAGCATAATGCTTGGTGTTTCTCTCACAATTCAAGAATGCAGTCAGCTGGCACCAATGCCCTTCCTTCTTCACAGCGCTGGGGAAAGAGTGGTCTTAGCTCCCAGTGTGCTTAACTAATGGATTATCCCACTGGCCAGGGGCAAGTTCAACAGCAAGGAGGAGAGACCCAGAAACTAACTAACCAGTACTGAATACTCAAGTAGCTAATTAGATGTTTTGTTTAAACTGGGAGACACACAGAAGTTTCCTTACTTCCTTACAGTCTTCTGAGCTGGGTAGCTTCTAAATTTCCATTTATTACATAGCAATAGCAAATTTCTATTAAAAAATCTAAATTATAAAAAAAAAAAAAAAAAGTAAAAAGCCCATGCCTTTTATTCCCAGTATGAGGCAGAGGCAGAGAGGCAGAGAGAGGCAGAGAGGCAGAGAGGCAGAGAGGCAGAGAGGCAGAGAGGCAGAGAGGCAGAGAGGCAGAGAGGCAGAGAGAGGCAGAGAGAGGCAGAGAGAGGCAGAGAGGCAGAGAGGCAGAGAGGCAGAGAGGCAGAGAGGCAGAGAGGCAGAGGCAAGTGGATCTCTGAGTTCAAGGCTGCCCAGGCCTACAGAGCAAGTGCCAAGATAGCCAGGGTTCTTTTACAGAGAAACCCTATTTCAAACAAACTGAATAAACAAACAAATAAACAGTTGCATGTGCTGATGAACTTCACTATTGAGAGGGCACTCTTTTTCATTTCTGTCACATTCCTTTTCTACTCTTACTTTGATGTATTTGTGTGTGTGTGTGTGTGTGTGTATATATATATATATATATATATATATATATATAGTTGTAATATGTATAGCAAAATCCAATATACATGACATAAAAGCTTGATATTCCAAATTTCACAAGTTAGGAACTAAATTAGTTTTACATTTTGGGACTTATGTGGAGTTAGTTCTATTTTTAAAAAAATGTAATCTTAACTTTATTATATACTTTTGTTTCTTTCAGACAGGGTATATAACCCAGGCTGGCCTTGAACTCATGATCCTTTTGCCTTGTTCTCCTGAGTGCTAGTTTTCAAGCCATGTTAAAATATAGTTTTGATGGCAGCTCCTGCTTGCTTCTCTTGTGTTATTTTCTACTGTATAAAGACAGTCAAGATTGGGGGGGGGGGATATGGTGGTAAGAAAGAGAGTATGTGTGTTTACTCTCAGAAATACCAGGCACAGAGAAAACTCTTTAGTTTGGATTAGAGACACTAGGCCAATCACACAGCTGAACCCTAGCTCTAGAAAGAACTCTGTAGAGACTTGGAGTCTTGAAGAAGTGATTTTAGAGGCTGAGAACATCCAGGATCAACAGATTGGCGGCCTATCTCCAATAATGTTTTAAATAAAGGATCTATCATCAGACTGTTTTAAAAAAAACACATAAACTTCATAATTAATTTTGTCAGCAAGCGTGCAGGTCACATCGGAACCTAAATGAGAGCGTGCCCACCAAAAAATCCACTCTGCAGATCTCTTTCTGTAACTTGTGTTTTTGCATCTGGATTCTGGTCAACATACAAGGACATGGGCAAGTTCAAGTGTTGAGACTGCAATCTCACTGAGCTTCAAGGGAAGCTCCCCACTGACAAGCACTCAGCGAGCCCTTCGGAAAGAGACAGAAAACATCAAAATCTTCTCAAGGACTCGTAGCTGATTAAATGTATTTCTGCGGAGGGAAAGCAGATTTAATTTCCTTATAGCTCACTTTCCTAACTTAGCTTTCTTAGGCCTGGTGTGCATGGGGCAGGAACGCTGGGATACACAGCTTGGCAGCCTCTTATCACTCAGAGAAGACCGACCCTACACTCTTAGGCTTTCACTCAGGAGGAATGTAACTCATACCTGTGCTCCAGGAGGGTCATGGCGATTCAGCAGGATCCTGGAACATAACAGTGGCTTGGAGGAGCTGTGCACTCAGAAGACGGAAGTGAAATGTGATTGTCTTTCAAGTTAAGGAAAGCATGATAGACCACGGGATTTCAAAAGTACATACATACTGGGGTTTCGGTGTGTGTACAGAAGCACACAACTGTGTGTACAACAGGTAGGCATCAGTTATTTTCCTCCATTAATCTCCACCTCAGTATTTTGAGACAGAGTCTCTCACTGAACGTAGGATTTACCGTTTCTGCTAGACCGGCTGACCAGCAGGCCACAGGGACCACCCTGTTTATTCCCCCAAGGCACTGAGCTGCCACACCTAGTTTTTTCTTACAAGATTCCCCAAACTCGGGACACCATAGTTGCATGGCGAGCACCTTATCAGTGAGCCATCGCCCAGGTGAGTCCTGGTTTATGGCGTGACTCTAGTCAGCCGTTCTGGAACCTCGGCTGGGCTAACGCTGGAAATGCTGCACTGGGTTTGAGCGCCCCATCTGCACTCTTGAGCAGTTTACAGCCTTTAGCAAGATGCTGAAGACTCAGAACCTGGCTCTGCCTGTGCCGCTCTATTCAGCTCTGCACTTGTGGTGACACAGTCTGAGTCACACTGGGAACAGACTGCTCTCATGTCCAAGGTAGCAGGGATGGTCACAGCAGTGAGGGAGGGAGGGAAGGCTTCCTGAAGGAAGAGCCTGGAGCTGCATCTGGCACAGGAATCAGTGTATCAGAATCCACGTCCCTGGGACTGGGAAGTGAGACTATTGCTGAGAAGGTAGCCTGCAGCCCATGGAGGCTTTTGTGCCATGAAGCAGTGCTTGCTTCACTTTAGGGGCAGGCAAGTTAAGTTGGAAAACTGTTGTGAAATCTTAGATCTAGTTTACACTATTTGACAATATGCTGTCTTCCTAACACATATGCTCGCTTTGGGCTTTCCACATCTGTTTCCTCGATGCCAGTCCTTCTAAGGTTCTGCCTGAAGAAATCGGGTAATTGACTGAATTGCTTTTAGCCACCTGGGGCCAATTCTGACGTCTAGTCAAGTTTTGGGGGTTGCTAAATCCATTTTATGGCCTAGCTCTGTGGTAGGCCACACTGGCCTCAGAGCACGAACCAGACCTCCCAAAGGAACCAAGATGTCTGCTACTCTGGAACACGCCAAAGCCTTCATAATACTTTTTTTTTTCAGTTTAATTGAAAAGTTCTGTTTGTGAGACTTAAATAGAGATTCTAGTACAAATAGCATGTAAAATAACTCAGTTGACATTAATGAGAATTTGTTAAAAGGCTTGGTGTGTGTGTGTGTGTGTGTGCAGCCCTCACAATATGGATGTCACACATAGCAGGCGTTTAGAGGTCAGGGGACAACTCTGAGGGTAAACTATCTCTCTGCACTGACGTAGCCTCTGAGGCTGAAGCTCAGGTTTATCAAGCTGCCATCTTGCTGGTAACAAGCACCTTTGCCTGCTGAGCTACCCGGCTGGCCCCTGCCATTTTATTTTACATGCCTTAAGACTTCTGACACAGTCTAAGTGTGGAGTAGAACTGAGGGCAAAGGGTTAAAAATCACTTTTCCCATATATGTCATTAAAATGAACAGAGATCCAGATGTTGGAGAACTACTCAGGCTGATGGAAATCCTTCATGTGGCCTCAACAGCAAGAGCTCTACCGGACCTTGTCCCAGATCAGAATAACTTGGTGGTGGGAGAGGATGTTTAAAGTTTTCCATCACTTGTAGGGGCTGTCTAAGGTGTTCAATAGAACACTCCTATAAACTGCAAAAGCTTATGTGAATCTCACTTTCCATTTTCAGAAGCATCCCAATTACAGCAAGATGCCAGTGGTATTTCCTGGATTGTCAGAAAGCAGGAGATAATAGAGAGATGACCCTTCCCAAAATCACAATGTGTCTGTCCTCAGGGCAAGGTCACAGCTGTATAAACATGACCCCTTGGAGGGCAGAGTGAAAACTCTCATACACACCCAGTAGCCCCGTCTGTGAGAGGAAATGTCTAGTGAAAAGAGATCAATGGGCTTTTGGATTCCCTGAACAGACAGATCAACAAGGCACTGATGTCTTCAACCCCGGCACCAACGAAGGCAGTGGGCCATTGGACTTCGGAGTGCTAACTGGGCTCTGGAAGGTTTTCCTGAGGTCCACTGCATGCACACCACTTCATCAGCAATATTTGAAACCGCTGTGTAAAATGTACATCTTTAGACGACTGGAAACGGCTGGGGCATGGAGAGTGACTGTCAAAAGCAGCAAGGGAGGAAGCAAGCTTGCTTGGCTAGAGAAAGAGCTGGAGAAAGTTCCAGATAAACACTGAGTCCCAAGGGCAACATGTGTTAGTTGGGAAAGACGTGGAACTCTGGAAGGAAGGAAAGAGAGGAGGAAGGAAGGAGGCTGGGGAGTTTGAGAACGTCTTTTCCAGCTCCCAGGAATCTTCTGGAAGACAAAGTTAGGAACAGAAGGGGGTGTTACTCAGCCCGTGTCAAGAGGCATGGAAGTAATACAAACTCTGGATTAAGAACTGGCAGACATAGTTCTTACAATGCTTTATCAAACAGGAAGGCTTAGAAACTCTCTTTCCAAAGCCAGTGTTATACTAACATGGAAACCAGTATGGAAATTATAGTCCAATTTCCTTGATGCACTCAAATACAAAAGTCCTCAACAAATGTGAGCAAACCAAGGGATTGCAGGGCCAGTACAGGGGCTAACGGCGCTTACTATCAAACTGAGGGACTGCAGGGCCAGTGCAGGGGCTAAAGGCGTTTACTATCAAACGTCTAATGGCTTGAATTTGATCCCCAATATGCTCATTCTCCAAGAAACCACTCCCCCAAATTGTCCTGTGATCTACACACACACACACCCCAATAAAATATTTACAAACTGAATTTAAAATATTAAAAGAATACTGGATGACTTGTCAATACAAGTATATCAATAGATCCAAAGAACAAATAAAATAAATCACACAATCATTAAGGATGGAGAAAAGGCCCTTAATGTATTTCTATTGTTTTCGAAGCATGTCTTGGAGATAATAGTAGTATACATGAAGACCCCTGACACTGATGCTCAAATATGCTGCTTCATGCAGCATGTGAAAGAAGGTTCTCGTAAAGAAGGTGCATCTTCCACTGAACATGTTGCAAAGATCGTTAACTGGATGAAAATGGCCCCATAGACACACAGGGCGTGGTCCTGTTAGGAGGTGTGCTCTCTCTGGAGTAGGTGTGGCCTTGTTAGAGGAAGTGTGTCACCAGGGTGGGCTTTCTTGCTGCCTGCTGATCCAGGTGTATCTATCGGCTATCTATCTCTCCAACACCATGCGTGCCTTGGTGCCACCGTGCTTACCCCTGTGATGATAATGGGCTAACTCTGAACTGTGAGCCAGCTCCAAGTAATGGTTTCCTTTATAAGAGTTGCTGTGGTCATGGTGTCTCTGCACAGCACTAGAAACCCCAACTAAGACACCAACCAAAAGGGTAAGAGTGTCATTGCATAACGTGGGAGGCCTCCAGCACAAGTACCTGCCCACTTCATGTTCCCACCAGTGTCTGGGAAAGGTGTCTCGATTTATGGCTTTGTTCTGTTAGTATGAAGGCTTCGTTAAGCTGTTTCCATGTGAGAATAAGTAATTTGAGGTAACCGAAATGTGTCCTCGGGCCATGCTCATTCATATTTGTCTGCAGAATAAGCTTTCTCCCTTTGAGGTTTTTGCTCAACCATCACACGTCACTGTTTGTTTCTGGACTGCAACGCAGCTTTGTTACTGAGTTAATAGTCTCTTGTTATGAAGCCTGGAGTTTTAGAACCAACTCCATGCTGAGTTTAACTGCTCCTCAGTAATACATCCAGCACAGATGATTTCATTATGGAATGTGGACTGGCTACTTCGCAGTATTTTCTGAGGCACAGTAAGCTTTTATCATAAAAATCAAATCGACATTAATCTGCAAACGGTCACTTTACATTAAGTGCCAAGGGAAAAAGATAAAAAGAAAAAACAAACTGAGATAAGGCAAACCTATACCAAAACAACCATCAAAGCAGCTCACTCTGTCCCTCTGGGGCAATCTGATTTAGGAGCTGAGGTTTCAAAGTCTAGTTTACTTAATTGCAAAAGGCAAGAGAACAGTAGGGGGTTTGAACCTCCTTCTTTGTGGCTCCCCAGCTCTGCTTCTGGGGAAAGCAATCTTTAAAGTCAGTGTTCTCAAACAGGCCCCACAGGCCCCTTGCTGTTCAACTTCAAGAAGATTTAAACTAGTAAAGAGCAGACCGCTGTCTGCAGGACAGGTGAGAAGGGCTCGGATTTCACAGCTGGCTGGGAGGCGAGCTAACACAAAGCATCGCGGGAGTGTTTTCACACCTTTATAAACAGTCTATGTTTAAACACCCGTGCACACAGTGCTTCTTTCACAGTCCCTCAAAGCTGGCCACTGCTGCATGTTTAATTACACTCCTAAATCTGAAAAAATCAAAACAGCCAGCAAGGTTGATCTGCATTCTTTGGCTGGAGCCGCGTGTGCAAAGCCAACCTGCCCGGGCTCCTGTTTCTACATTCCTCAGTGCAGTCAGCAGCTCAGCCAAACCTCCGCCTGGAGGGCGGCAAGCACAGAGCACACACCAATTGCCTGCATGAGGAAGCAATCTTCCCCACCACACACTGTATTTAGAGCCATCTCTTGGCAATGCAAACATGTTTCTGGGCTTAGTGCCATTCAGACAACACACACACACACACACACACACACAGGCGCACGAGAAACCGGTTTGGTCTTGTTCCAGTGCTCAGTCCAAACAACCGAAGTTAAATGTAGCTTTCATTGTTGATGCCTTTCTGTGTCAAACATCGATCTTTCCGCAAAAGCAGCAGGGACGGATGTAGCTGTGAAGAAGGTTTTCCCTCCCCCACTCCAAAGAAGAAAATATATTTTTCATTCTCTAAGGAGGCATTTGCTAAAGAAGGAAGCAATGAAACAGAGGCTACGATGTTTTGGAATTTTAAAAAATAATATCAGCCGTGGCGCACGCCTTTAATCCCAGCACTTAAGAGGCAGAGGCAGACGAATTTCTGAGTTCGAGGCTAGCCTGGTAAGTCCCAGGACAGCCAGGACTACACAGAGAAACCCTGTCTTGAAAAAAAAACAAAAAACAAACAAACAAACAAACAAAAAATACAATTCATGCTAGGGCTGTCAACTTTCCCAGACAGAGTAACCCCAGAGAACAGTTAAGCCCCAAACTTGCTACAGAGCTGATGGGAAAAGCTGTGAAGACCTGCAGAGCCTCTGCAGAGCCTCTGCACCGCTCCCAGGGCAGGCCCTTGCTCTCCAGCATGATGCTGGTCCGGTTGGCCACAAGGAAGAGAAATGGCATACAGAGACATGCAGAGGCATGCAGCCTAGAGCAAACTGCTGCAGGTCTCCCTTGCCGGCTCCAAACACTCCACCATCACACAGTCTTATCAGAAACAAACAAATCGAATGTCTCCTGACCACTCCCCACCCAACGTCTGCCCAGGTGAGGCTGCCCATGAAGGTGGGACCAAGCAGGGCGGGTAGTTAGTGGTCTGGGCACTTCCTCCACACTAAGGCAGAGTCACTTTAACCAGTGTAAGAAATACACAACAGGAAAGAACAAACGGATCTACAGCTCTCTACAGCTCTGCTGTCATGCTTTCCATGATAAAATTGTAACAAAAAATTAACTTGACTACTTATTTTAAAAAAACTTAAACTTGAAAATACTAACTAGTATGTATAAATGTGAAGTGACTTCATCCGACATGAAATATGGACTGTGAGAGCTCCAGGGAAGTGTGTATAAGACTTCTTCCTGCATTGGATTTTGTACATTGACCAATACAAAAGCACTTAAAAAAAATATCCTTGGTGCTCCAGACTTACAACTGCTCACAGGTTCCCTCCCTCACGGCTGCTCTGGTGTGAGTAACTGTTCCTGGAATCCATGCACAGAGGCCCTCAGTCCTTGCTTGCTCGGGGTGGCACTACTGGGAGGTGCCGCCCACACAGGGCCCATGGATGAGTGCTAGACCACTTCACAGACTGCCCTAGACAGAATTATGAGATGCTGACCCTATCTATCTATTTATCTATCTTACCTTTTCCCTTTCTGCTTCCTGGCTGGTGATCTGAGCTGTTCTGCTCCACCCCACCCTCCACCCGCAGCCCAAAGCATGGAGCCAGCTGACCCTGCACTGACCTTTTTTCTTTATAAATTAACTCGGGTTACTGTGTTAGAGCAACAGAAACTGGCGCCCAGATCTAAGGTAGGACTGTCAGCTGAGCTCTGCTAAAGTCAGTTACGGCCAGATGCTGCGCATCAGTTCCTGAGGTGTGAGGGGAAACTGTGCTCGCTCTCTACTGTTGCTGCTAACTTATCTTCCCTCACTTTCCCGAGCTCTCAGTGGATACAAAGCAAATGGCAGGAGCACACCTCTGTTGTTCAAGCATGCAAACTCAGTATAAGCTGCTGAGATTGAATGTTAATTAAAAATAAAATCAATTAGTAATAATTAGCAAAACATAATTATTCCATCAGAAGTTTGAGTGAGTCACTGCAGGTCTGAGATTTTCATCTACTCAACTTCCACAGTTCTTCTCAGCACCTCTCCTGAAAGAGGTCACACAGACCACTTCAGACTAACCCAGAACAGAACAGGTCTGAGGAAGGACAGGCAAGACTGCCAAGAGACGAGAGACGCACAGCTAACTTCTCTAAGCCTGTGGCTCTTGACACTGAGTGTTCACACAGTCCGACTCTGACAGAGGAACGCAAGTGTCCAGCTGCTTCCTGTCCCCCTCACTGATGCAGTCAGTGTGCAGCTCTGAGAACCATGCCCTCAGATAATGGGGTTACTTTCTTTCAAAATGCTGTCCCAGAACATAAAATATCTTAGGCAAAGAAGACATGCACACATAACAGTATCCTTAATCAGCAAGGCCACGTAGCAAAACGTAGCTGAATATCTACAGTGCCCTGGGGCCCCTTCAGGGACACACCACCTGTATCAGAAACTCGAGTCTTTCAAGTACCAGAAAGAAAGGTTCATAGACAGTGAACATCACACCTAAGAGCAACTCATGTCTCTTTGCACCTTGGCAGATGAACACATGAATTTCTAATTAATGGCACTATTACCACTCATTAGGCACGGGAACATCATGAGGTATTGCAAAGATACAGTCTCCTCTTAGCCGTGCACCAATTTCACGAGGAAGCATTGCTGCTGTTTCCATTTTACAGGCTGGGTAATAAGCTGGCCTCTCACACGTGCTTATGCATATGAAAAGAGCTAAAAGTAAAGAAGTTCCACACTGCCCCAGATGTAAAGCAAAACTGAGAAACACCTAGCTTCCGACAATCCCCTATGTCCCTACTAACGTCACGACGCCTGACCTGGAAACCAACTTAACCATCCAGAAGAACCTGCCGTATTCATAATGGACCACGGGGCTTAGTTTTGACAAGTGCAAAACAGGTTAAATTTTGTTAAAACATTTTTAGAGTTTGGCAGTGCTCTACCTCTCTGTCAAAGGTTAAACAGTATTCATCTAACTGATCAGTGAGGAGTCCGGGACTTCCTTCTCAAGCACTAGCTTCTGCAGACGAAAGGGGAGGACGAGTCACAAGGCTGCCTACACAACAACACTGCAGTAAGGTGTGCGATAAGGAAGACAGGATGGTTGGTGTTTTCATGTCCCTCAGGTCTCCATGAGTGGCCAGCTGGCCTAGCTTACACTGAGGCGCACCAGGCTTTGCAGCCGGTTAGCAGGTATCCTATTGGCCAGGCTCTGGCTTACTACAGTGCAGTTTTACAGCAGCAACTGCATTGGTATCATGATGCTTCAAATACTTCTTTCTCTGCCCTTTGAAGTATTGCCAGCCTCATGCTCATGAATAAAGGCCTTCCTTCAGTTCACTGCAGAGCAATTGTCAGCCAGTCACCAAATTATCAGTTATCACAGGCACAAGGCAAGCTGAACAGAGCTGTATTCAAAGCGCCTCTGAACCTGCCCGACCACTAAGCATAATCTGTGCCTTTATTCTACCTTCACTTGAGAGATGGAGAGTGGGAAGCCATGTTCCACCAAAGGGCCTTTGTCAAGTGTCACACTCATCAAGCATTTCAGATAGAACTGCAGGTCATTATATATCATGTTTGATATAGTCATTTTGCTGATAACCCAGTCCTTTACAAAGTCCTTTACAGTAGCCTTGTACATCCATTCCACAAATCCAGTTTCAAATATCAAAAAAACAAAAACAAAACAAAAACAAAAAACCCAAAACATTATAGCTCATTTTAGGAACTTGAGGATGACAACTATTAACTGCCAATCACAACATAGCTCATCTTTTCTCGGTTCTTGTCGTGTGAAAGGTACTGTGTACCGAATACCATGGGAATGCCATCTCACTTGGATTTCAAATAAAAAGCAGCTAGGCAGGTCATCCTCAGACGTCATCCATTCCCCATCACACACAGCACAAACAGTCTTTTGATCTGCTTAAAATCAGGCACATCTTATAACCAATCAACTTCCTGCATGTTTATCAGCTAGTTCCTCTCTGTGAGTCATATGGACAACAGTGCCATTGTAAATGTAATGGTGCCTTAGCCTTAGTAAAGGCTGACACAGGTCCAAGCCCCCAGCAAGTGTGTGACTCTGCATTCCTCTGGCTAGAAGACGGTCTGATACACTTTCACGTGACAGACAAGCTCTCATCCATCCAGTACTTGGCATCCATTAACAGAGAATCATCACAACCTGGCATGCTGGGCATCAAAGACTTTAGAACCAGCTCACTAGGGACCTTGGGTACCCTAGAAACCAGAATGTTCAGCTGGGCTGATTTTCTTCAGCTTTTTTTTTTTAAAGATTTATTTATTGATTATATGTAAGTACACTGTAGCTGTCTTCAGACACTCCAGAAGAGGGAGTCAGATCTCATTATGGATGATTGTGAGCCACCATGTGGTTGCTGGGATTTGAACTCCGGACCTTCGGAAGAGCAGTTGGGTGCTCTTACCAACTGAGCCATCTCACCAGCCCCTTTCTTCAGCTTTTATTGATATACAGTAATTGTATAAGTAACTGCTGTACTTTCTTACATGTATTTCTTTACTTTGATCATACTTCCTACCCCAGACCTGTTATTATTCTCTAGTTTCCTTCTTCCCACTGGTCTGTTCTCCTTTAAGCCCAGATTTTCACATGAGGGGAAACGTGATGTTTGTCTATATAAATTTTGCTTACTTTACCCAACATGGTCTACACTCCAGACCACATTTGTGCAAATGTTCTGATTTTGTTCTTATGGCCCAATAACACTCCTGTATGTACATAGGCTAATCTGCTTCACTGACCCCTCCACTGATGGACTCCAGGGCTGACTGCCCAAGCTGGCTACCTGGGAAGTAAGGAAATTGGTGCGTGCTAACCTGGAGTTCTCAGGTACATACCGAGGAGTGGTTCTCAGCCTTACAGATTTCTGATGTGTTGTGGAATTTCCATATGCCCCCACTCAAGGGTACAACTATGGGGTCATACATGCATACCTTGCTGTGTCTTACCTTTGGAATTGAAGAAAGAAACTTAGCCAAGCGTGGTGGCGCATGCCTTTAATCCCAGCACTCGGGAGGCAGGCAGAGGCAGGCGGATTTCTGAGTTCGAGACCAGCCTGGTCTACAAAGTGAGTTCCAGGACAGCCAGGGCTACACAGAGAAACCCTGTCTCTAAAAACCAAAAAAAAAAAAGGAAAAGAAAGAAAGAAACTTACCTTCAGGTACCTCCAATCAAACAGACTTAATAACTCTTGACCTGCATCGCTGATGCATTTAACTATATGGGCCCCTTATAGTTGTTTAAAATTTATTTTTAAATGACCATTGAATTACTAAATTATGCCACCCTCAGTTGACTGCTGAAACTCAGAGCATGGAAGTGAGAAAGGCCCATGGATGGTGAGGCCTGGACGGTGAGGCCTGAATGTCATTTGTGGGGAAACTGTACCACAGAGGGAAGTCCTTTTATAGGACGAAGATTGACACCAGGATTCCCTGAAACCTGGCCTTTCAGATTCCTTCCAGTGACCACTGTCATATACTGGTACCCTGAGGTTCCAGAACATCCCAGAGGCTTAGAGAATTTGACCACTGTTTTAAGATTTCTCACGAACCTTTCATTTCTCAAAGACCTGTAATTAACTTGGTTGACTAATAAGTCATAGTAATTAAGCCTAGTTAATTTGATATAACATAAATAAATGTCTGCTCTCAACATAGCCACACTAAAACACATGGTCATCACTGTTAGGTGAGTTTCATTTATGGGGGCTGTGTTTATTTACTGACACTATTGTACTGTGGTTCAATGTAAGTTCTAGACTACACAGTATTTGCTATACACATAAAAGTGATTAAATTATAAAAAGAAAATTTAAAAATCTATAAAACTGCTTCATTTTCCCCACTCCTGTGTGACTCCTAGTCATGAAAGTGACATTGCATTCCAAAGACTTGACGGAACCACGGAGACGGAAAGCGGTCATCCTTCATGTCTGAGACGAGAGTCAATGATGACCTCATTTAGCAATTTGTCGTCTGCTTTTTGTAAACTTTTAGTGTCACTGAGCAGCTACGAGCAAATGCCCCAAAGTAAACAATCCTTTGTGGGTTAACTAATGCTCCAGACTGTCTACCTCCTCCATGCAGCCCTTGACCTGTTTTCTTACACTACGGTCTCAAGATACTCTGGAGCCAGGCACATCAGGCCACCACTGCCAGGTCCCCTTGACACACTGCACAGAGTGTAAGGATATGTGGAACGCCTGATCACGGGCAGCTTTAGAAGACACTAGACTGGATCCCCTGAGGTTTTCTTGTACAGGTTAGCTCACCTGAAGTCTCTATGGCAACAAAACTGCACAGCAATCCTTGGATGGAATAAACCCTGACAAAGCAAGAGGAGACTGTGGCCCGAGGGCACGCGCTCAGGCACCGCTTTGAGGCTGGTTTTGTAGTAGCTGTAGAGAGAGTGAGGGAAAAATGTTTTCTGTGTCCTCAGGACCAAATGACATGTGTACATTGAGAAATAAGGCCATGTGCAAACACCCTGGCAACTTCCCCAGTCCTTACAAAAGGAAGGCTTCCTTTAGACATGGTGGCCTTTGGAGTACATCTCTCAAAAGCAATCAACATCAAGAGGAACGAAAACAACTGATCAAGGAAAGTCAACCAGCTTAGCCTGAGTCAGACAGCAGTAAGCGACTGTCATCTATGCCATTCCGCAGCAATAAACCATATCAGTCGTTAGTTTCCTTTCTAGTAAAGCTGAGTTTATTTTATGCCAACGCCTGATTCTCACCAGATCTCTGCACTGATATAAAGGGAAAGGGACTGAGCAGTAACCCGAGGCCCACGTCATCATCGTAGTTGGAAGTAGACTACACAAGTCTGGCATCAGAAAATAAACACTTGAGCTAATGACTACTTAAATCACTTCCATCCTCAGCTGATGGACCAGCTCGTGCTGGCTCCTCCCAGGCAAGTGCTACCACCTCATTCCAACTGGAGAGTGGGCTAATTGGCTAAGAGACACTTATACAATGTATCCAATGGGCAGTTTCGGGTTTTCTTCTGGGTAGTGAGCTGTTAAACATCTACCCATTTCCACATGGGCACACGACTATCCCATCCATTCATGCTACCATCTAAAGTCTATCAAAATCTAACATCTACTAGCTGGACGTTATGATAACCCTACAACTACATGAACAACATACAGTCCATGTTAAAAAAAAAAAATCAGTTCTCTAAAACATGTGAGTCAATCAACCACCTTGAATCTATTTCTTTCCCAGCAAGATAAGATGCCTGTGATGAAACTAGAACCTTAAGAGATTCCAGCAAGTTCTGTGAGAATAAGTAAGTGGAACTTCCTGTTTTTATTTTGTTGGAGATTGAAATGCATAGTCTCTACATGCTAACCACACACATTGGCTTTTGTGCTAGAGCCCCAACCCCCACCCCAGCAGCACACACTAGCTTTTTTTATAATCCACTTTTATTATGGTCATGAAACATACTTTATATGATTTTAGTCTTTAGAATATTTTGAGGTTTGTTTTATGAATTAGAATATAGTGTTCTTCTTCTTCTACTACTACTACTACTACTGCTGTTCCTTCTTTTTGGTTTTTTGTTTCTCTGTGTAGCCCTGGCTGTCATGAAACTTGATCTATAGAACAAGCTGGTATGGAAAAGAACTTGCAAATCCACCTGCCTCTGCCTCTCAAGGGCTGGGATTAAAGATGTGTGCCATCACCTTCTGGCTATGAATCTTATTGTTAATTATCCACAGTTTGTACAGATTTTTGCTGATGTAGATATTACATTAACTGTATGCTACCTTATTAGAATCTGGGGCTTACTCCTAGTTCAAATGAAATATGAAGTCTTGGCTCACATCTTTCTGAAACCACAAGGCTCCACCGAATTAGCATGTGTCCACAGAAGCGTCAAGAAGCAAACAGAATACAAGAAGTTCTCTGCCTTGTTTTTCTCCATAGAGTCATGACAAAGACCAGTGAAGACCAGCTTGCAAGAGCATCATTGGAGAGATCAGCCAAGCTTAGCAAGGCAAATCAACCAATGAGTGTTTGTTGTCAGCCAAGACCGGCGAAGACCAACGGCAAATCAATGCAAGAGCATCCCCTCACTGTGGGGTCACTCTTCCTAAATATCACACGCCCTCTCAAGTGTGTGTTTCAGCAAAATGTTACATGCTGTCTCCCAAGACAGCTTCTAGAAAACTACCATGTGTCTATTCTCAGCAAAAAATTCTCTTGTGACAGTTTCCAGAAAAACATCAGGGGCTGGAGAGATGGCTCAGCAGTTAAGAGCAATGACTGCTCTTCTAGAGGTCCTGAGTTCAAATCTCAGCAACCACATGGTGGCTTACAACCATCTGTAATGAGATCTGATGCCCTCTTCCAGTGTGTCTGAAGACAGCTACAGTGCACTTACATATAATAATAAAAAAATCTTAAAAGAAAAGAAAAAAATCACATGACACAACTGAGTCTCCAAGAAACTAGAAATGTCTACTTCAGGGTAGGGTTCAGGAACCCAGGGGTGCCCACACATGCTTCAGTAGGTGATGCTCTAACAGGCCAGCTCTTTAAAAACTTAGGCAGGAAGTGTTTCTTGGGGCTACTGACCTTGATACCACAGGAAGGGAAAGGCTTGGTTTCAATGGCATTTTATTGACACACTCTGAAATTTGAATTTCATATATTTTTCATATACCAGTAGTATTCATCTTTTGTTGATGCCTACCCCTTGCCCCCCTCCCAGTCTTTCAACAATTAAGAGAGCTAAGCACGGTGATAATCATCTTTAATCTCATCAGTCAGGAGGAAGAGGCAGGGAATCTCTCTAAGTTCAAGGCCAGCCTGGCCTACACAGAGAGTTCCAGGCTAGCCAGGGCTACATCTACATAGTGAGACTGTCTCAAAGCCAAACACAAACAATTTAGAAAATAGGTGATAAAGCCAGCTTTGGGCCACAGGCCAATTTGTCAACTTGAGATGCTGTTTACAAATCACAGCTTCCAATGGAGTAGGCTTTTTTTTTTTTTTTTTTTTAACACCAGTGGCGTGTATGAGCCAGCAGAAGAAAGAGTAAGAAGCAAGCAAGCAGCTGAGGCTCAGGATAACCTCCAGCGCACCTGCCCAGCGCACCTGCCCAGCGCACCTGCCACCTGCCAAGCGCACCTGCCCAGCGCACCTGCCACCTGCCAAGCGCACCTGCCCAGCGCACCTGCCACCTGCCCAGCGCACCTGCCACCTGCCCAGCGCACCTGCCCAGCGCACCTGCCCAGCGCACCTGCCACCTGCCCAGCGCACCTGCCCAGCGCACCTGCCCAGCGCACCTGCCCAGCGCACCTGCCCAGCGCACCTGCCCAGCGCACCTGCCCAGCGCACCTGCCCAGCGCACCTGCCACCTGCCCAGCGCACCTGCCCAGCGCACCTGCCACCTGCCCAGCGCACCTGCCACCTGCCCAGCGCACCTGCCACCTGCCCAGCGCACCTGCCACCTGCCCAGCGCACCTGCCACCTGCCCAGCGCACCTGCCACCTGCCCAGCGCACCTGCCACCTGCCCAGCGCACCTGCCCAGCGCACCTGCCACCTGCCCAGCGCACCTGCCACCTGCCCAGCGCACCTGCCACCTGCCCAGCGCACCTGCCACCTGCCCAGCGCACCTGCCACCTGCCCAGCGCACCTGCCCAGCGCACCTGCCACCTGCCCAGCGCACCTGCCACCTGCCCAGCGCACCTGCCACCTGCCCAGCGCACCTGCCACCTGCCCAGCGCACCTGCCACCTGCCCAGCGCACCTGCCCAGCGCACCTGCCACCTGCCCAGCGCACCTGCCCAGCGCACCTGCCACCTGCCCAGCGCACCTGCCACCTGCCCAGCGCACCTGCCACCTGCCCAGCGCACCTGCCACCTGCCCAGCGCACCTGCCAAGCGCACCTGCCACCTGCCAAGCGCACCTGCCCAGCGCACCTGCCCAGCGCACCTGCCACCTGCCCAGCGCACCTGCCACCTGCCCAGCGCACCTGCCCAGCGCACTGAGGGTTTCACTGAAGTGAGCGGGGCTCTCTGGGCACACTGTACACTTACAGCAAACCAAGGACAGCAAGGGGCACACATATTAATAAGCTTCTGGTCCAGATGAGTCACAGTCTTTTCTGATGCAGAAGAAAGGAGTGACAGCAGTAGTTTCCTTTTTTTTAAACTTTTATTTTTTTTTAATTAGGTAATTTCCTCAATTACATTTCCAATGCTATCCAAAAAGTCCCCAATACACTCCCCCCCCCAGTCCCCCACCCACCCACCCCCACCCCTTGGCCCTAGCATTCCCCTGTACTGGGGCATATAAAGTTGGCAAGTCCAATGGGCCTCTCTTTCCAGTGATGGCCTACTAGGCCATCTTTTGATACAAATGCAGCTATCTCTTGTGAGACAATGCCGGGGCCTAGCAAACACAGAAGTGGATGCTCACAGTCAGCTATTGGATGGATCACAGGGCCCCCAATGGAGAAGCTAGAGAAAGTACCCAAGGAGCTAAAGGGAACTGCAACCCCATAGGTGGATCATTATTATGAACTAACCAGTACCCCAGAGCTCTTGACTCTAGCAGTAGTTTCCAATTCCATCAATACGTCCTTAACAGCCTCCTCTGCCATGAAGACACTTCCACGTAAGCAACCACAGAAGGCCACAACAGAAAGATGGCAACAAGCTGGAAGGCTCAAAATGCCGATGAAATGTTACTAGGGCAAATGTATTGTCTGCATTGACATTCAAAGAGACGGAATAAAACCTCCAGTGGAAAGCAAAAGCGAGAGGCAGCAGGTCACAGACTGAAGGCCTCGGGGGGAGCCTCAGCTGCAGGCTCCACTCTGCTGCTGAGCTGAAGCCCAGGAAGAACTTTGACACCATTGCACCGTCCACAAGCCATAACACTCTTTTCCAGGAAAGCCAGTAATCCGCTACTGAGCTCAGCCAGGCGCTGTTTTCCTTAGTGTGTGGGAACACGCTCTGCTCCTGTTCATATACACACGTGGAAGGGTGCACGTGGAGGCCAGCCGTAGACGTCACGAGTGTTCTCCCATTATACCCTACTTTATCATATGAGACAAGGTTTCTCACTCAACTGCCTTGAGTGAAAACCATGTTTTGAAGATTAAAGAGTGCCGAGCACAGCACCATGGGACACTCCATGTTGCACATGCACTGGACACGGAGGTCAGTCAGAGTCATCTGCATTGAAATCCCTTTTGAATGCAAATTCCTACGGGTCAATGTGCACTTAGCTCCCTCTGAGCAACCTTTGATGTCTTCCTACAGCCTGTTGCACATAGTCGTATACTGTTCCTCCATTTCTGCAGCTTCCCAGGGATGTGTAGTCATTCAGGAACTATATGACAGTTGCACGTGAACATCTGAGTAACTTGAACCAGCAAGATGATTTGAAGTTAAAGAAAAATAACTAAAAATCAGAAGTTTATTAGAAAAAAAGAATGGGGTGGTCTGTAACACTCATAGTAAGCTCTATCTAATCAGCAAGTACACACAGAGATGGGACTGCTACCTGCCCAGCCTGGGCTGTGATACGAATTAGCACACTGGACTCTTATTCCAGTAATGTCTAAGCCATGGTCCTGGCCTGTAACAGTTGTCACTTTGTAAATATGCACACAGACAGCCCTATGGGGCAGGATTTGTTATCAAGAAATGAGTAAGGCTCCTGATTGTTATCATTGAAAAAGAGCCCGTCTTCAGAAAGCCACCACAAGTAATAAAATACAAGAATAAAGCATAGCCAAGAACAGAAGAGGCTTGGTTTTATTGAAAGTGCTTCCTGGGAGAGAGGTGAATAATGTATACCCTAGGTGCTAAAATTATGGCAAATATTTGAATCAACTGCAGGCAGAGTAAAGCTTTCTGGCACCTCCCACTTTCCTCTAAACTTGTGCACAGAGGCAGCACATGAGCTCTGCACACAGGGAGTATCCACGAGTGTCCAAGCATAACTGTGCCCATCTGTGCTCCACTCCACCCCAACATGTGGCCCACTCAGGTCATGTGGTCCTTACTCAGAAAACTGCACAAACCTCACAGTAAATAGAAAGTAAGAGGGCCACCTGTACTATCTACAATGTATAAGCAGGGCTGGTCACTGACCCACTGGCTCACCAGTAAAGGCATTGGCTACGTAAGCCTGACAATCCCCCAGAGTTCAATTCCTGAGAACCTTATATGGTGGAGAGTATAAAACTGTCCTCTGATCTCCACATGAACACTGATATCCACCCAACAAATACATATATGTGCACATAATAAAACATTGCTTTTTAAAACCATGCACAGTTGTTCGTCATGAGCATGGGACTGCATTTTCGACCTGCACCTGGAGTTTACAGACTATGCAGAATGAAATCATTAGGAATTTAAACTCTGCATGTGTGTGTACGTCGCCATGGTGAGAGACTACATGTGTACCTTCCAGTGTGTGGAGGGCAGAGGGCCATATTGGGTTTTCTCCTCTGTCACTGTCCGCCATAATGTTTTGTTCTAGCTGCTGCTGCTGCTATGGGTTTGCTTTGGCTTTGCTTTGCTTTATTTTTGAGGCACTCTCATATGTAGGCTGGGTGGCTCTGTGCTGGCTGATTTTATGACAACTTGACAATATGTTCTAGTCTTCTGAGGGGAGGGAGCCTCAATTGAAAAAATGTTTATAAAATCCAGCTGTAGGCAAGTCTGTCCAGCATCTTCCTATTAGTGATGAGAGAGGGCTCAGCTCACTGTGGTGGTGACACCCCTGGGCTGGTGTCCTGGGTGAGAGCAAGCCATGGGGATCAAGTGAGCATCAGCTCCTCGCTCCAGGTTCCTGTCCTAACTGCCTTCGCTGTTGACCAGCATGGAAGTCCACTAACCCTTTCCCCCACGGAAGTCGTTAATAGACCAGGCTAAGCTCAATCTCAGAGAGCCACCTGCTTCTGCCTCCCAAGGGGAGAGATTACAGAAGTGAGCCAGCTCACTGGCTCCACCTTAGTTGTTGAGACAAGTGCTCTCATTGAAGCCTTAGTTCACCCATTAGCTAACCTGGCTGGCCTGAGCCCCAGCAATATTCCTGTCTCCCCTTCTCCAGCTCTGGAATAGAAGTATGCCATGTTGCTGCTGTCTGAGACAGGAGCTCACTCTGTAGATCTGCCTGTCCTGAAACTCAACTCAGCCTTTCAGGTACTGTGAAATGTTGGATAGATATAGGCCAGGCTTCTCGGTCAGGAGGCCCTGGAGATCTGACCTCCTCTTCCCCAGCACTCGACTGCAAGTGTGCACCACTGCACCCAGCTTTTCTTTTACTATTTGAGTTTTTAGGATCGAACTCACTTCATTGTTCATGCTAAGTGCTGACTAAGCTATCTCGCCATCCTGTTTTTATTCTAGAGATAGGGTCTCAAAGTTATGGTTCTTCTGAGTCCTGGGATAATGGGTGCTGCATCATCACCTCTGGCTTAAGACACCACCAACCGGGGAATGTAGACATGCAGAAGCCCATGCGAGGCGTCCAGAAAGTTAAAAATAGGATGTTACCTCAAAGGTACATGGTAGCTGTCCTGGCAGAAGTGAAGGACATGGTCTGGAGGCAGCCACACTAGGCAGAGTAGAGGATAGGTTAAAGGCAAGACTGGAGGATACTCTGAAACATACATATACACACATGCACATGCACACATATGCATGTACACACATATAAACAGAAACAAGAAACTGGAGAGATTCTACGACACCTCCCCAGACGCGTACAGGTGGCTGGACTGTGGTAAGCCTAGAGACAGATGCCATGCCAGGTAAATCTTGGCAATCAGCTCACAGACACCCTTAAATGGCTGACCCTTAAGAGCCTGCAAGCTCAAGGCAAGAAAGAAAACAGTAGGCAGACACCTGGACTACATCTCCAATGGGAACAAAGACCCTGAAAATAACAAGGGAAATGCATCAGTTTCTCTGGACTGCGGGAGTCTAAGTAATGCCATGTAGACTTAACAAGTTCTGGAAAAGAAAAGGATGCTCCTGAGTGTCAGCTACCATATGTCCCATGGGACAGTGCACTGAGAAGGGCTCTCAGTGGCCCCTGCTTCCTGGCACTCATAGAGCCGCCCCCCTGCCCAAGACACAGAGGGATGAAATTTCCGCCTACCTAGTATACTTCTTCCTTGGAGGCATAAACACATCAACTCTAGAAGATTCTTGCTGGCTTTTTTGAAACAAAATGGCACACCGAAAGGCCAAGTGACAAGGCACTGAGAGCTAGCTGCAGCCAACAGCCTCAAAACGGAGGCCTCACATTCAGCAAGTCTTTAGGTAGAGGATTCTGTAGCAAGCACAAGTTTAGAAGCAGATCCATTCCTAGCTGGGCTCTCTGATGTAGAACTTAACCCGGTCAGCCCTGCAATCATATACTTGAGAGACATCCTGAACCACAGCACCGGATGAGGCCACACCCAGACTACTGGTCCATCAGACACTGACATGTTTGCTTTAATGCAATAAGTATGGAGTCATTCATACACACACACACACACACACACACACACGACTTAGTTTATATTACATATAGCCAGAGTGCTATATGTAATAACAATAGGAACAGAAATAGAAAAGTCTTCTGGGATATTTGTTATATACACAGTGATACACACATATAATATAAATATTTATACATTAAGTTATATCCTAGAGTTTGAATAAACACAGCATACACTCATAATACACAGATTTCACTTTTAAAATCTCAAAGCATATGCCATGTAACTGATCATTTAGATTAAGAATGCTCTCTGTACATGCAAATATAAATGAATAACTGAGATTGTGGCATTATGGCAACTGTCATGATCTGGCTCATTTTGTTACTGTTCATTTGCTTATCAGAATTCACCAATTGTTTAAAGTAAGAGTACTCCATTTTGGTGAAAAATTAAATGCATGATGGAAACAAAGAGTGGGATACCCACAGCACAGAGCGGCAGCGCACATTAAGCGAATCTTACTCCTGCAGGTTCTTGCTTGCCTCCTGTGTGCAGGGGGAGAGAAAGAACAGACAGGAAGAGACACCTGAAGTGATCTGCCAGGAAGAGTCACTGGTTACCTAACACAGCACACTGTCTCTTCATGGGGGTAGGGGTGGGGGGATGGCATGCAAGGGGGGGGGGTGATTTGTCCCTACCTGCAAAAACATATCAGATCACATCCGATATAAATAAACAGACTGTGTTAAAACACTGTACCAAATACATTTATAGTCCTACATGGCCCACTGTACAGACCACTCCTAAAGTTTACAATGGCTCGTGCATACACATGCAAGCATGCGCACACCTGTACCTATCCACGTGCAAATATATGCATACACAGCATATACACACAAAAAGCAAATGAAGAAAAGAACCCAGACTTGAGCTCTCTGGCTCTGTGTGGAAGCACAGCCTTGGACTGATCATTTACAGTTTGGCTTTAGTGACGGTTGGGTGAACAGAACAATTGATCAATGGATGACCAGAGAAACTGCGGCTCATCCTATAGCTAACAGTCAGATTCCTCTCCTGGAATCAAACACAGCCCCTCCCCTCCCCCTGTATACAACTCTTTAGAAGAAGAACCCTCAAGCCCCTCTGGGCAGCAAGCTAAAGAGTGGTCTCAGCTGCTCCGAGGGGCTGACTTGTCTCCAGGGAGGAAGTTGTGTAGCGTGATTTACAGTCCCTCCGAGGATACAGTAACACGCCTTTGCAAACAAGCCAGCTCACTGCTAGCTCAGTTTGTTTAGACACACCCAAATGCCCGGGAAGAAAGCAAGTCATGGGTGGAATGTAAAAAGATTAACATGCAAGCAAACTTGAGCTGAAAGAGATGCATGCTGGAGAGAAAAGCAAGAATTCTTTTCCTCATCTTCTTTCTAGGGTCCCATGAGTGGAACCCTGGAAAACTTTTCCACAGAAGCAAAGAGGGGAGAGTAGACATCTAGTGTGTGCAAAGCATCAACTCTCCGGACCACGCCTTCGACCTGTGCATCAACAGGGAGCATGGCACATGCAAGTCACAACACGTGATGGGGGTCAAAGGACACAATAACAGGACTGTTCCAGACAGGAGATGAGTGACAGGCTGTTTCCTGACACTCCCCCACCATACTCTACTGCACTCCAAAGAGAGCTTCCATGAAGAGCCTCTGAAGGACAGACAAGACACCCTGGCATCTAACAGTAAGCAAGCAGACCCTACGACTGAACGCATTTCTGAACAGAGCCTGGTTTTGTTTCCAGTGCAGTCTGTACTGCGTTAGTGGCACTGGAATGCCACCAGAGCTTGTAAATTTTAGATATAAAATGAGAAACATAAAACAAGGGGTTATAAATCAGCTGGATCTCAATTAAAACACTTAGACTGACATTCAGAAACACTAGGCAGACTATAGTAAGATGCGTGGGTGGGTGGTTCACTGTTAATCACTGGAGCCTGCAGGAAGGTTTTCTCTCCAAAGTACTAGTCACATACATCCAGCACTGACTGGAACGTTGAAATACAAGTTTATATCATGTTATCCTACAGATGAAATGCACCGCCACAGAGGAATGTCTGCTTCACAGTTAGGGCCATCTGAGAAGAACCATGCTGCCTGCGAGCTCTAAGATAAATGTCTGCAGTTAATGTAATAATGGAGTTGTATCCAATGGTTACCCCACTACTTAAAAACAAACAGGAAGTTATCCAGTTGCTGTCAGTGAGGGTACCCTGGACTTGAGTGGAAGCATGTGGCCCCCAAACACTTCCAAATGCCTGTTATGGATGGACAGGGTGTAGTGGTCGTGTTAACACTCACTATTCACTGAGAACAATTCATTTCAGCTGCTCTAAAATGTGTGCTCTTTAAATGGAAAGCTGCATCGCTACGTTCCTTGAAAAAAGAGTGCAACTTGAAATCTTTTTTCGGGGCTGGTGAGATGGCTCAGTGGGTAAGAGCACCCGACTGCTCTTCCGAAGGTCCAGAGTTCAAATCCCAGCAACCACATGGTGGCTCACAACCATCTGGCGCCCTCTTCTGGAGTGTCTGAAGACAGCTATAGTGTATTTACATATAATCAATAAATAAATCTAAAAAAAAAAAAAAAAAAAGAAATCTTTTTTCTGGTTGGTTGGTTTTCTTTTTTTGTTTTTTGTTTTGTTGCTGTTGTTTGGTTTTTTGTTGTTGTTTTGTTTTTCTTTTTTTGTTTTTTCGAGACAGGGTTTATTGAATGGCCTATACTTTGGGACATCCTGGAAACATTTGGAAATGGGAGCCTGTGGTGAGTGGGTCACTATACAGAGGGACTTGGAAACCCTGCCTTGTCCCGGCTCCTCCTTCCCCTTCCCATCTGCTTCAAGCCACTACGAAGAGTCTTCCACCAGCAAGCTCTGTCCCAGTGTGCAGTGGGGCTGAGCCATCCCAAAGCACGAGTTAAGTCAGTTCTTTTCTCGCCAAGATTATTCATTCCAAGTATTTTGTCACAACAATGAGAAAGCTAATTAGTGTATGCTGGGACCTTCCCAATTGGCAGATGCTATCTAGTAATTCATATCAAAAAGTTTCAAGGAATAATTTCTTTTTTTTTTTTTCCCCCAAGACAGGGTTTCTCTGTGTAGCCCTGGCTACACTGGAGCTCACTTTGTAGACCAGGCTGGCCTCGAACTCAGAAATCCGCCTGTCTCTGCCTCCCAAGTGCTGGGATTAAAGGCGTGCGCCACCACACCTGGCAAAAGAAATAATTTCAACACTGTGCCATGCTGCAGTTTTAAATGGTGCGCCATTTCGGAGCTAAATTTACTTTACAAACCTAGACTTTCAAATGAATGCTGCTTTCTCTCCAGCCTGGAGCGAGGGATGAACTCTGGTGTCTCATTTGTACACATGCAGGTACTTTTATAAGCCTGCCTGATCTAAGTGAAAAACACAAAATAAGGAGCAGAAATAGAGGAGGTCCTTCTGGTTTTACCAATAATATATAATAAGTAGAGCTTAACCCATCTTTTTATTGGAGGGTCTGTCTTTGCCTCTAATGTCTAACTGTTAGGGTTTCAAGGCCCTCAACACACCACAAAGTTATGAAGCAATGTAAAGTGGAGTGACAAAGGGCCTGCTCCCAATGATACTGCACTGCAGCCTTCAGCAGCCAGGAGCCCCCTCCCACAATTCCACTGCAGGTGCCAAAGCACTGAGGCCGTCACAGAGAAGCCAAGCTTGGGAAACATTATCTGTGAGAGATTTGACTTTACAGAAAAATACCAAGTCCTGGAGAGTCAAGACTTGAGCCCATCTTTCTCACTGTTTTGCTTTTTCATGAATGCGCGCGACGTCTTTTTCTTTAATTGTTAATTACACATATATGTGTCCATGTTTTAAATATATAAGCTCAACTTGCTCAGCCCGTATAATGTCACTTGTACATATGTGCTCAGGGATGACCGTTTGGTACTGGACCGGAGTGCTCGTCCCTGGGTGAGACCATTTCCCCCACTCACAGTCTCCTTAGTTGCCTGTAGTCCTTTCGAGGCCCCTAGAGCGACCCCCAACCCTCACTTATGTTAGCATGTCTAGTGGTAGTGTCTTGTTCAAGTCATGTTCAGACGGCCATGTTGGAGAGACTTCAGCATCTCAGACACTTTAAGGCGATGCAATCTTACAACAAACTTCCTGTTTTTCAGGGGGGGGGGGTCATTCTTCAGATTAAGCATCACACATTCCAAAACACAAATTTTAAATCTGACAACAGCAACAGTGCTGGGTTCTCCTCACAGACAGACAGACGTGGCAACAGGCTTGCTTTCATTTGTAACTGTTCGGCCCTGCCAGAGGATTCACCCAGCTCGCAAGGCACCTACATGTGGCCGCTTACCACACTAGGCTTCAGTCTGTGACTCCGTCCACCTTTGCTTGACTTTGCCATCATCACTGCCACCATCAAACAGCACTGTTGCATTCTGACTGCAGACAAGTGTCCTTCTCAGTGGAGAAAGAGCACAAGATAGGTGGCAGGTGGCAGGTTTCCTGGGCAGAGGCACAGAGCAGCAGCCTTTCCGTCCTAACAAGAAGGGAGGCTCTGTGCCCATCAGCACAGGAAGTCATGCACAGTGTGGTAACATTTGAAAAAACATCTGAGTCTATTATTCAAATCTAAATTTAGCCTTCATTCACACCAGGTTTTCCCATCTTTTAAATAAAGGGGATGAAGCAGATGACTTTTAAGATGCTCAGAAAGCTCTTTTCTCTGAGATCTAGGCTTGACTGTGGACAGTACTGCAAAGCAGCACACTTAGCTCTGCCAGGGCACACAGCATCTCCAGGACGCACCTCCTAGGCATCCGAGAAACTGAGAGTCCTCCTCTTCCTGAAGCCACTGCAGAGAAACTTGAGAACATTTGTGTTGTTTTCTTATGTAGGTAATTACAAGCAATAAGATTAATATCCTTAAATAACTCAGGGCTTGGGAAGTAAAAAGACAACAAGCATTTGAACATCAAATGTTTACCACTTCTGTTTTTAGGAAAATGTGCCCTTCCCCCTCCCAGAAAGACTGGGTCTTCCGAAGCTGAGTAAAAGCAGATGGGAGTTTTAATGATGTGAAGAGAAAGCCCCCGTGCCCAGCTACCAACACAGGAGAAGGGAAGCACTCTGCCTGACGCTGACTGGCCTGATACAGAATAGGGCTGACAGAGCAACATCCTTCACTGCAGATACTGGGTCACTGTAGGTACGGCATCTGTTGGACACTGTGTACACACAAAGCAATGGTTTCTCAGCTTTGCACAGTTCCCTGAACATCAAGAACTGAGAAACTGCATGCTACAGCTTTGCTAAGAAATCAAGCACACTTTCAAACTGGTATGTTTCACTCGAGAGCAAAGGAAGTCATATCTGCTCAGCTTAACTGGCTCGTCTCCACAGCAAGCACTGGAATGCCAACACAGAAACATTCCTCCACTCTTAGAGATGGCAACACAAGGGAGACTAGTGCTGAGCTCTGAGCCCAAGACACTACACATGCCACTGACAAGCCATGAAACCTGTTCCTTAGTGGTGCAATGGCCTGGTTTCCTCCTGCCCAGAGAGCAGAGGACAACCCAGGTGTCACACTCTGGTGGTCTATCAACTAGTTTGCCAGTGCTGTGTGAAGTTTGTCATACAAAAGATGAATGAGACAGAAATCCCTCAAAGTCTCTTGTGTCAGCCAAGAACTTTGTTCATCATGTAAGGCAACACTTCTCCAGTGAGGTGTGGTTTTACTTTATTAAAAAAAAAATGGCCGGGCGTGGTGGCGCACGCCTTTAATCCCAGCACTTGGGAGGCAGAGGCAGGCGGATTTCTGAGTTCGAGGCCAGCCTGGTCTACAAAGTGAGCTCCAGGACAGCCAGAGCTATAAAGAGAAACCCTGTCTCGAAAAACCAAAAAAAAAAAAAAAAAAAAAAAAGAGAAGGATACACAGATTTTAAATATAGAGGCCATGGACAGCACAGCACAACTGTTACTTCTATAAGAACATCCAACAGATATCTCCAATTAATCATGCAATAAAAAGACCTGGCCTGCTGATACACCAACATTTAGAGCAGAAAATACATGAGCTAGTTTAGCTGTAAGTGGTCAGTCCTGATTTGTGTACTTTCATTCTCAGAGTAGCTGAAGTACAAAACTCCTAATTACTGATGAGAGACAACCTCTTCTTAATTCTCCTACGTAGAGGCACTAACCACATATACTAACTTTGTAATTTAAGGAGCAAACACCAAGAAAACAGGTGAATGTTTTTAAAAACAGAAAAGGCTTTTGCTTTTGTGTCTGTCTGTCTGTCTGCCTGTCTGCCTGTCTGCATGTGAGGGTGTGGTGTATTGCACAGTGCACACACACCTGCATACACATGTGGAGGGCAGAGGAAGCTGTTGGGTATCCATCAGTTCTCTATACTCTGCTCCCTTACAACGTGGTCTCTCACTGACCCTGAAGCTAGGCTGGCAGACAGCACTCTACAGTGATCTTCCTACCTCCCTCTCTCACCAGCTAAGGTCAGAGGGGCGTATCTGTATATGTATCCAGCCTTTATCCAAGTGCTAAGATTCAAACTCTTGGTGGCTCACACTTGTGGAGTGTGTCCTTAGTCACTGAGTCATCTCCCGTGTGTGGCCCCTCACCTCCCTTTTGCCTTTTAATCTTTTTTTAAGCTCGAGCCTGATTCTGAGAGGGAAACCACTGGCGTTAGTGTCACAGCACTGTGGGAAAGGAGGCTTGGTAGTGACCTAGAGCACAGATAGACGTAGCTGACATTGTTTCCACACTGTAGGACATGAGAAGGGCCTTGCCTGTGGATGCAGGTGTGAGCTGACACAAAGGCAGACTCCGAGGCCAGAGAGCAGCAGAGCCAGGCACTGAGCCGCTCCTGACCGTGGGTTCTGTTTCCTACGCTACCTTTCCTCGGGTGTGAACACACTTCCCATGCTCTTACGCTTTGCAATGGCGTCCCCTGCAACTGCAAGTAGACTTCTCCACTGTGGATTGTACTTTGCTTACACTGTATGCAAAGGAAGGCACAGCTATTAACTGGATAGAAGGCAGATCTGAGGTCCAGCCCACTGGTGCTGAACTGCAAATGCATCTCTTTCTGATGTACAGCAGCGCTTCCCTTCAGCTCTGTATCCGCTTCTTCTTAACTTGACCCAAGCTGGAGCCATCGGGAAGGGGAACTCGGTTAAGAGAAAGCTTCCATCAGACTGGTCTGCACAGCTCAGAGAAGAAACTTCTTGATTAATGACTGAAGTGGACGGTCCAGCCCACTCTGGGCGGTGCCATCCTTGGACAGACAGTTCTGGGTTCTACAAGAAAGCCGGCAGGACAAGCAGTGGCAAGCAAGTGATTAGGCAGCAGTCTCTTATGGCTTCTGCATCAGTTCCTACCCTGCTTGAGCTCCTACCTGGCTTTCCCCAATGACAGATGTGCAAGCCAAAGGATTCCCCTCCTCCCAGGCTGCTTTTGGTCACTCTATTTATCAAAGCAATGGAAACAAAGTAGGATGAATTCCAAATGTGACTCTTTCAGGTTGGAACATCTGCAGGCATGTGGAAAATACAACTGCACTGTTTGTCAGGAGTGAACCAAAAGGAAAACCATGTAAACTTGAGAGATAAGCAGGAGGGAGAACAGGTTCTTAAGGACAGTCTTCAGTGGGTGATGCTGCTGCTCATTACGTCAGGAGACAGCAGGGGCTTGCCATCTGCACCTAGGCCTGTCCATCCTGATGGATGTGTGGAGCTGCCTAGCACTCTCAGCCTAGGGAGATTCTGAGGATCATTATCACTACTTGCCCTGTGAAACTATACGCATGTGCAGGGAACGTGTGTGTGTGTGTGTGTGTGTGTGTGTGTGTGTGTGTGTGTGTGTGACATCTTGACAGCCGTGGAGTTAATGTGCTTACCAACCAGGGCCAGAAAGAACAGGGTGCAGTTACCAGGATGTAGAATCCAGTCTGTGTTTTATTCAGTAACCTCAGAAGAACTCAGTTAAACATGACAGTACTCAGTACCACTGAAGATCCTGCTGCAGTATGCCCAGATAACAAAGATACAAGTTTCCAGAGGCACCTGAGGGACTCTCACAGTCTGCAGACAAAGCTACTCTTTCTGTATTTTAAATACAACAGCAAAATGGATGTAGGAAAAAGCATATGATCTTACAAGCTGTGCTTTCTTAGAAAGGGGCAGCAGAACAAACCAAATCTATTATGAGATGAATTTTATTTGAGGTGGGGTAATTTTAAAAGCTGATGTCACAATCTCCATTCAAGATGCAAATGTTTGCCCAACACAGTTAAAACAAAACCCTGTGTGAAGGAACAAGACATATCTTCGCACTGTGTAGAGATGGCGGTAGAAGTGTAAAGCTCACTTGAAGACAAGCAAACACATGAACTCGGACCTCCAGACAGGTAAATATTTACCTTACAACAAAATACATTACAACAGCAAGCACTTCTAAGTACAATCATTTACATTACGTACATTACGATTTGACTACTTAAGGTGGTCTGCATACTGTTCTTTGTAAACACACCAACTGCCCATTTGATTTTTACAGAAAGTCTTTAAGCCTTGGTGGAAAAACTATCACCGAATTCTGTTTTTGTTAAGAGACACTGAAGCATTACATGTCCCTAAGCCTTGTTGCGATCTGCCACATCTACTTTCTTCTGCGTTGCTTGCAGATTTCTTTTTCCCACGAGATGCTTGAGCTAGAGTTTCTAGACCCATTCTGAGCACGCCGCAGCATCCTCACAGGTCACCCCGGTTACCAGCTTCGTCCCACCTTCCTCTTGAGTTTCATAATTATGTCTCCTGGATTTCTATCGGTGTTTCTTAACTATTTAAGGACTGACATAGTTTTCATGCCGATATACACTTGTTCTTCCTCCCTGCCTTCTCATCCCTACAAGATACCAATCAAATGCATCACCTAGAGTGTATCACTACCTAAAGATAATCAAATTTTCTAAGTATCCCAAGTTCATGTTAATTCTCCAGCCTTGTATCCCTAATTCCCAGCCAGAATGCTAGAGGAAAGGAGCCTCCCTAATTAAGGGGGAGCTAACATTTAAAGGTACAGTAACAACTGAAGCCAGTAACCAAATGAAACCCTGAGCTCAGGTCCTTAAGAGAATATATGATATATTGGTTGCATTTCCCAGCTCTAAAGTCATATGCAGTAACTAACTCTTCTTACTGCATGCAGTACATGAAGAGAAAGCATAAATACACACAGAGTGTGGTGCCTTAAATTTAACCGGAAGTATGAATACTTCTGTAAGGGTCACCACCGTGGGGACAGCAGGCTGCATGGTAACTAAGTTAAGTTCTCTCAAGCCCTCGAAAGGAAGCTGTTTCTGTGTCTTTAAAGAACTAAAATTGGACTGACACCTGCTTAACCATCTGACTCAGATGGAATTAAACAGCCTTGTAACAAATCTACAAAATATAACCTGTTGGGAGGGGCCACACCAGAGTCGGCTGAAGATTTCCAACAAGAGCTATTTCATTGCATGTGCCCTCACCCCCTAACCCCACACACACTTGTTCTCCGTACCGACCAGGCCTCACACACTGACACCAAGAGAGAAGTCTACCCCTAATAGTAGGTGAGGCGTTTTCTTCATGTATGAGAAAGGAAAAGAAATGAAGAGAGAAACTGGTGCCTTGACAAGATAAGTCGGGCTGTGATGCCAATCTTGCCCGCGCTGCCTGTCAGGCTCACTGCTGCCAGTCACCAGCAGCCATACCCGTGCCTGATAGCTGATGCCTCTTGTAAGACACAGGGCAGCTTCTTAAGGCACAGCACGCAACCGACAGTACAAAACACCTCTGAGAACCTCATTACCTGGTGAGAAACTACTTGAGATATTTTTTATGATTTATTTATTTACTTTATGTATATGAGTACACTGTAGCTGTCTTCAGACACACCAGAAGAGGGCATCAGATCCCATTACAGATGGTCCTAAGCCACCATGTGGCTGCTGGGAATTGAACTCAGGACCACTGGAAGAGCAATCAGTGCTCTTAACCACTGAGCCATCTCTCCAGCTCTTGAGATATGTTTTACTAAATTTAGTACTTATATTTATTTTAGCTGATCTTTTCTCCCTGTGTTTATGTTGTGACTACAAACTGTGAAAGTGAGATTTCTTCTGGCCAGCGTTACTGAGTCCTATGTTTTGCTTTTTGAGATGCTGATACCAGGGCAACCATGATACCACTCAGTTATAGCACCAGTTCTTCAAGTGTGAGGAAAAAAACTAAGAGTTAGTGAGTTAGTGAGTGAGTGTGTGTGTGTGTGTGTGTGTGTGTATGAGAGCAGGAGCAGGACGGAGGGAAGAAGGAGGGAGGGAGAGGAGGAGGAGGGGAAGGGGGAGGGGATGGGGAGGGAGCAGAAGAGGGAGGGAAAGGGAGAGGAGGTGGGAGAGGAAGAGGGGGGAGCGAGGGGGGAGGGAGAGGGAGTATGAGCACCAAGATAAAGGCCAAGGCTTTTGTCCCGGTGTTCTTCATCCACTAGGCTTGGATGGTTAGTTACTGCCAAGGACATCCCACAGAAGGCTCCACTAGTTACACATGATAGAAACGATGCCTGCAAGAGTTCCATCCCTCAGAATTTTGCTTCATAACTGTTCAGTTTGATCCAGAGAGAAGAGCCTAATGCTCTCCATTCAAAACGCAATTCTCAGCAGGTGCAGATTTTAATGTGGTAGCAATCTGTATTCAAGAGTAAATGGTTACAGTATACAGTTATTGGCAAATAGTGGATTTAGTAAGTTATTACTTAAAATCAGCAGTAAGGACAGTGTAAAGCTCTTTCTAAAACACACCCACTAGCATCTACCCACTCTTTCCTCTTGCCCAAAAATTTGGGTCACAAAGCACAGGCTTTCTTATGTTACAAAATGAAGGCCATATCAGTACCATCACTGTTAGTAAGATAAAGGGAAGTGTGAGCTGGATGGCTCCTCTGCCCGCCAGCTTCCATGGCTCTGCTGGGAGCGTGGGTGGAGCCTCGGAGAGAGGGCAGCAGGTCTGCAGTTAAATCTCAGACATCACCTACGAGCATCTGACAGGAAGAGATACTCAACAAACAGAAAGCCCAGCGTCTCGTTCCTGGGTTTAAAATAACAAACAGAAAGCCCAGCATCTCGTTCCTGGGTTTGTTCCTGCGGAAGAAGAGCTCCGTGAACGACTTCCCTTCGCCGGGTGGTTTCAGATCTCTAGGTCCCTGGAAGGTTGACTCCGGGTGACTGAGGACACTTAGAAAGCACAAGTGTCTCTCTGTGCTTGACCCGCTCACTGGCTTTACAGTACAAATCTCAGCACCCGGGAGGCAGAGGCAGGTGGATTTCTGAGTTCGAGGCTAGCCAGGTCTACGAAGTGAGTTCCAGGACAGCCAAGGCTATACAGAGAAACCCTGTGTTGAACCAAAACACAAATCTCAGCACGAAGAGGCAGGTGTGTGCAGACTGCAGGAGCTTTCTGACTGCGCGGCTTAGAGAGGCAACAGGTACTCACAGCCTGGACTTTCTCAGACAGTAGGACAAGAGAGTAGGAAGGAAGGAGTTTCTTAGAAAAGTCTGTCAATGACCTAAGAGAGCCACAAATCATAGTCTTAGTGTTTCTCTAACATGAGTGAGTATATTTATATTATTCTTATGTATGTGTTTTAAAGAAAATGTATTTAAAAATAATTAAAATGTCAAAGTGGCCTTTCTCAGTGGTCTCGTATCAGCTACCAAGCTGGGGACCTGCGAAGCCCCTGATGTGTATGAAATATTACATCTTCCACCCAGGAGCTGGTGGTCTTAACTGAGCTTCAGGAAATAAAAGACAGCAATTCTGAAGGCAGGTATTATGGCTCGCTCACGTGAGTACTGGGGACGCTGTGGTGGAAGGAACAGTCCAGTTTCAAGAGCAGCCTGGGCTGCAGAGCAAGACCATACCTCAAATAATAAATATGTGACGGAACCTCGTTTTATTCCATTTACTTCCAACCTTGCCACAGGGGACCATGCTCTAAGGGACACTGGATAGGAAGTAGCCAAAGTAGCCCTGGGTTTCTACTGTGCACATGGAATGTGGTTTATAGATTAGGTTACTTTCCAACTTTTACCAGAAGATGGACATGACAGTCCAGGCCTTTGATGCGTCTTTTCAAACTGAGGCAGAAGCAGAAGGATCTCTGGAGTCTGAGGCCACCCTGGTCCACATAATGAGGATATACATACATGCACACATACATACATACATACACACACACACCCTCTCAGAGACAGACACAAACAACACACACTCATATTCATATACACAGACAAACACACACTCAGAGAAGGACAACATGCATACAGAGAGAGACAAACATACACAAACACACACACTCATATTCACACACAGAGATACACACATACACACACACACTCAGAGAAGGACAACATGCACACACACAGAGACAAACATACAAACACACACATTCACACACTGTCACAGAAACAGACAACATATATACACACACACACTCCCTCACAGAGATAAGACACATACAACACACATACTCATATTCACACAGATACACAGACAGATACATACACACACACACACACAGCACTTGTCAAATGCTGAACTGTATCTTCAAAGGCTAATGAGTTTCTGCAGACGGTTTTCAGACTGGCATCTGGTCGGTTACTTCATTTTATCCAGCAAGTGTTAAATAGCTGGCTCTCAGAACTCCACAGGACAATCACTACCACAATGGCAGCTAATTATCTGTCGCATGCTGAAGCACTTGCGGCCTTTAGGTCTACGAGTATTTGGGGTCAGTTATTTCTCCTTCCCTTAGTATGACTGGCTTAGAAATCAAGTTCTTTGGTATTGGAGTTATAATAAGAAGTCAGCTATTACTCTACATAAGCAAATCGTAATTGCTGTTTGGGCCAAGTCCAACAGTACCTCAGAAAAGGCAATGTCTGACAAAGAACAGAATAACAAACACCCATGCTCCAACAATCTAGATCAGAGCTTCCAAACCTGGGGGTCATGACCCCTTTGGGGGTTGAAGGACCATTTCACAGGGGCTGAATGTCAGACTTCCTGCACAGCAGATATTCACATTATGATTCATAACAGTAGCAAAATTACAGTTATGGAATAATTTTATGGATGAGTTATCACAACATGAAGAATTATTACATGGCCGCAGTGTTAGGAAGGTTGAGAACCACTGGTCTAAATGATCAAACAGTGTCTGCCTGACAGACATGGGGTTGCAGGTGACGGAGCTACTGCTATTATGTGTTTTATGGCATCACAGTTGACAAGGACAATAAACTATTAATATTCTCCCATAAACACTGGTGACAATGATAAAGAACAAAATCTCCATTGGCCAGAACCTTCCATGTATTTTCCATGCGCTCCTCCTACATGTTGCCTGACATCCTGTGTCTTTCCACTCATTTATGAAGTGGCAATCACAGTGACTAAGCACAGCATTGGTCATTTCACTCCTAAGCAAGTGGCTGGGTTTGCGCCTGTGTCCACAGACATACAACTTACATACAGACATACATCATCTTACAGACATACATCATCTTACATATAGACATATATCATCTTACAGACAGACATCATCTTACAGACAGACATACGTCTTATATGCATTTCTCACTTTAGAAGCTCCGGAGTCTGCTTTGTGGATGCTGCCCTCATGACTTAGCTGTCTATTGTCTATTGTCTAGTCTCCAGTCCCCTCTGTGACTCTGAAAATGAACTGGTAGTTTTTAAAAGAAAAAATAAAATAAGGCCATTCTAGTAGACTGGGCCAGAGCCATGTTCTCCAGCCCGCAGCCCAGAGGCCTTCCTCCTGCATCACGGCAACTCTCTTTCCATTTCAGTTCTAATTCCCAGCTGCCTGCTGTCCTAAGCAGCACTGTCCTGACCAGGCCTCCTGTCTGTTCTTGTCCCCACTAACCTATCCTACACAACTAAAGTGCCCTTTGCTAAAGAGTGCCTAACAATGCCCACTATAAAATCTTTTTGATCACTTAAAAATATATGTTTAAAATGTAGCACAACTACTATAACCCAACATGACCTAGGTCCTGGCTCTCCAGCCTCAAGTGTTCATCAACTGCTGAGGAACAAAGAAAATGCATTACATCCATTGGACAGAAAGTTACCTCATGTTCAAAATATAAAGCATTGCCACAGCTGCAGTACAGATGAAATCCAAAAGCATGGCTAGTAAAGTCCTGTCGATAGTCTAATGATTTTTGCAATTTTTTTTTGTTTTGTTTTGTTTTGTTTGTTTTTTGAGACAGGGTTTCTCTGTGTAGCCCTGGATGTCCTGGAACTCACTCTGTAGACCAGGCTGGCCTCGAACTCAGAAATCTGCCTGCCTCTGCCTCCCGAGTGCTGGGATTAAAGGTGTGCGCCACCACACCTGGCTGCAACTTTTTTAAGATGTATTTATTTTCATGTATATTGAGTACACTGTAGCTGTCCTCAGACACACCAGAAGAGGATGTCAGATCTCATTACAGATGGTTGTGAGCCACCATGTGGTTGTTGGGAATTGAACTCAGGACCTCTGGAAGAGAAGTCAGTGCTCTTAACCGCTGAGCCATCTTTCCGGCCCCTTGTTTTCTTCAACTCTCCATAAAGATCAATGAAGCTTGTCCTTTCCCTTCGAGACACCTTAAACCATCTAAGAGTGCACACTTAGCTAATCCCTGTTGTCACGTCACTGCTTTTAGAAGAGAGAGGCCTGGTCTTGTGTTTGTAATGAGAACGCACACGCTGACGGAAGCTTTACAGACATTAGTCCTTCAGAGGCTGCCTGACCTCTGCACAAGCAGTCTCACCCCATTACATGATGCTCTTGATGCAAACCATCATACTAAGCATGTCCTCCACCTACCCTCATGGTCTTAGGTTACTTTCATCCACTGAAGAATAGTAACAAATACTCAGAGGACTTCAAATTTTCAGTCGAATCTAACCCTGCAAGTCCCCCCCCACCCCACGCCCCCAAAGAAACGCAGCTTCTTCCCGAGACCCATCAGGCCACAGTGGGAAGGCTGCTCTCCTAAACCTGCATCACCTTTTCCCACGCAGGTGGCTCAAAAGGCCTTTCATCTAATGACTCAAAAGCATGGCTCTTGGGATGCTTGAAGCAACAGCCATAGGAACCTTGGTTCTCTAACATAACAAGCCCTGCAAGGGGCCTGCTACCAGAGCCCAGCCCCTGCTCCAGCCTCACGGCAGAGAACACTCAGAGCTGTGTCCCAGGCGGGAGAGGCATCCATAAGAAAAGTGCTGACCAGGACCAGAGCTAGGACTCAAGAGCGTCTACTATGCTCGCCTAGATCCCAAGTCTCACAAGCTGCTCCCAGCCAAGATCAGCATGCAACAGAGGCATAAGGCAGTCCTCCTCATGGGCATAAGGCGGTCCTCCTCATGGGCATAAGGCAGTCCTCCTCATGGGCTATGAGGCTGCTGGCACACTTCATCCACCCTCTCATTTTCCTTCCTCCCCTGGTTCACTCCTCTTCCTTGCACTGCACTGTGCCCCTACCTTTGCACAAGGAATTTCCCCCAATAAATTGCTTGTGTGCTTAATTCTGTCTTGGCTCTTGCTTCTCAGATGGTCAAGCTTAGCACATCTTGGGCAATACAATTACCCTTCCTGAAACCAGCAACTTTCAAACAGGCCCCAGAAAACTGGCATTTTGTAAAAGTTTTTAAAATAGACCCTCAGGTTTGAAATGTTTCCTTCCCCATTCCATGCTTCTGTACCTTCAATGCGACACTAATAACAGGAAAGCAGGCCTTTAAATAGGTGCTTCAAACTGACCGCTCTCCTAATATTTAAGCCTTTCCTTTAGTTTCAGACTCACTCACCTAGCTCTGATGAGAAGGCAAACAGCACTAAGTAGTTTCTTGGACTTAACCACTTACGCATCCATCTGGCTGCTGCATGCAAGCTCGTGGAGGGGAGCACCTCCCACTGGTGTTTTTAACAAGCTCAAGGTCACCAGTAGCAAGCACCCAATAGACACCTGGTGATAGAGAAGGTATGACGTCAGGAAACCCAACAGTGGGTCAGAGGGATCCGACAGGGCAGACATGGGAAAGCGTCTAACACACACACTTCTTTACTGTATGAACGATCGGAAGTGAACGGCAGGCTTCACAAAGGATAGAGTAAGGGAAGGGTAACTAAGTCCCGGGGGATTGAACTCGCCCAGGACAGTGCCGGCCTAAAGCACCCTCCTGCCTCTGAGGAGTACCCAAAACACCAAGCCTAAAGCACCCTCCTGCCTCTGAGGAGTACCCAAAACACCAAGCCTAAAGCACCCTCCTGCCTCTGAGGAGTACCCAAAACACCAAGCCTAAAGCACCCTCCTGCCTCTGAGGAGTACCCAAAACACCAAGCCTAAAGCACCCTCCTGCCTCTGAGGAGTACCCAAAACACCAAGCCTAAAGCACCCTCCTGCCTCTGAGGAGTACCCAAAACACCAAGTCTACAGCACCCTCCTGCCTCTGAGGAGTACCCAAAACACCAAGCCTAAAGCACCCTCCTGCCTCTGAGGAGTACTCAAAACACCAAGTCTAAAGCACCCTCCTGCCTCTGAGGAGTACCCAAAACACCAAGTCTAAAGCACCCTCCTGCCTCTGAGGAGTACCCAAAAGACCAAGTCTACAGTACCCTCCTGCCTCTGAGGAGTACCCAAAACACCAAGCCTAAAGCACCCTCCTGCCTCTGAGGAGTACCCAAAACACCAAGCCTAAAGCACCCTCCTGCCTCTGAGGAGTACCCAAAACACCAAGTCTAAAGCACCCTCCTGCCTCTGAGGAGTACCCAAAACACCAAGCCTAAAGCACCCTCCTGCCTCTGAGGAGTACCCAAAACACCAAGCCTAAAGCACCCTCCTGCCTCTGAGGAGTACTCAAAACACCAAGCCTAAAGCACCCTCCTGCCTCTGAGGAGTACTCAAAACACCAAGCCTAAAGCACCCTCCTGCCTCTGAGGAGTACTCAAAACACCAAGCCTAAAGCACCCTCCTGCCTCTGAGGAGTACCCAAAACACCAAGTCTAAAGCACCCTCCTGCCTCTGAGGAGTACCCAAAACACCAAGTCTAAAGCACCCTCCTGCCTCTGAGGAGTACCCAAAACACCAAGTCTACAGCACCCTCCTGCCTCTGAGGAGTACCCAAAACACCAAGCCTAAAGCACCCTCCTGCCTCTGAGGAGTACCCAAAACACCAAGTCTAAAGCACCCTCCTGCCTCTGAGGAGTACCCAAAACACCAAGTCTACAGCACCCTCCTGCCTCTGAGGAGTACCCAAAACACCAAGCCTAAAGCACCCTCCTGCCTCTGAGGAGTACCCAAAACACCAAGTCTAAAGCACCCTCCTGCCTCTGAGGAGTACCCAAAACACCAAGTCTAAATAAAGCACCCTCCTGCCTCTGAGGAGTACCCAAAACACCAAGTCTAAAGCACCCTCCTGCCTCTGAGGAGTACCCAAAACACCAAGTCTACAGCACCCTCCTGCCTCTGAGGAGTACCCAAAACACCAAGTCTACAGCACCCTCCTGCCTCTGAGGAGTACCCAAAACACCAAGTCTACAGCACCCTCCTGCCTCTGAGGAGTACCCAAAACACCAAGTCTACAGCACCCTCCTGCCTCTGAGGAGTACTCAAAACACCAAGCCTAAAGCACCCTCCTGCCTCTGAGGAGTACCCAAAACACCAAGCCTAAAGCACCCTCCTGCCTCTGAGGAGTACCCAAAACACCAAGTCTAAAGCACCCTCCTGCCTCTGAGGAGTACCCAAAACACCAAGTCTAAAGCACCCTCCTGCCTCTGAGGAGTACCCAAAACACCAAGCCTAAAGCACCCTCCTGCCTCTGAGGAGTACCCAAAACACCAAGTCTACAGCACCCTCCTGCCTCTGAGGAGTACCCAAAAAACCAAGTCTACAGCACCCTCCTGCCTCTGAGGAGTACCCAAAACACCAAGCCTAAAGCATCCTCCTGCCTCTGAGGAGTACCCAAAACACCAAGTCTAAAGCACCCTCCTGCCTCTGAGGAGTACTCAAAACACCAAGTCTAAAGCACCCTCCTGCCTCTGAGGAGTACCCAAAACACCAAGCCTAAAGCACCCTCCTGCCTCTGAGGAGTACCCAAAACACCAAGCCTAAAGCACCCTCCTGCCTCTGAGGAGTACCCAAAACACCAAGTCTACAGCACCCTCCTGCCTCTGAGGAGTACCCAAAACACCAAGCCTAAAGCACCCTCCTGCCTCTGTGGAGTACCCAAAACACCAAGTCTGGAATTAGAGTAAGTTACAGGAAACGGTGTGGATAGATGTTCATGTGTAGATTACGCACACATAGACGCTTTAATTATAGGTCATACTTAATAACAGATCTAGACTTCTTTATTCTAATACATTTCACCACACTCCAGATTTACTCAGATATCAACAGCAGTTTTTGATGACAGCTATAATTATATTTCTTTTTAGTAAGCAGAAAGAAAAATCTTGTTCCTTCCTATCATGCGATTGAAAGTTTCCTTACAACAAAATCTCAATCTACTTAGATAGTCAAAAGTTGGCATTTACTAAATAACCTAATGACTGCAAACAGAAGAAAATGTTAGAAATTAGATCATTCTGCATAACTTGATTCCTTCGTGACTATTTAATTAAAAAAGCAATTTGTTTCTCCAAGTGTTAGCATGTTTATGATGATTACATTTTAACTGTGACAATGACGATGAGTGTGTTAGTGCAGAGCCTAACAATGGCACTTTAGGTAGCCCCACTCATAGCACATTAATTCATCTAAATTATACCTTGTCAGTAGGGAATTTTCTTCTACATATTGATGATTTCAAACCCAATTAATTTCTCTCTACTGTTTAAAAGCTCACAATAATACCAGCTTGAACAGTGTACTTCTGTGTATACCTAATGATTGCAAAGAATTTTCATTCTTTAGACCAGCATCAGAAAAAAAAAAAAAAAAAAGCAAAGATATTTTCCTGCCCTTCATTTTCACTGTTTTCGGAGGTGAAGTCATGCTAAAGAACAGAATATACAGAGCTGATACAGAGCCCAGTGGGTAGTGTGCTTGTCAGTAGACACAGAGCCTAGGTTCTACTCCCACCATGGCCTAAGCTGGGCATGGTGGTGCAGACCTATAATCTATGCGCAGGAGGGAAGGCAGGATGTTCAAAGCTCAAGATCATGTTTGGATACTCAGTGAGCTTTAGGCCAGCCTGGGTAAAACCAAACCAAAGATACAACCTGCAACAACTTAGAGTATGACGTAATTGCAGGACTTCTGTTACACACGAAAGACTCCATGGCAATGGTGTGTCCAGTAGGTCCTACAGAGCTCCAAGCCGGCACTGCTCTCTCAGACACACTCCATCTGACAGGCCCGGGAAGAACATAACCGCACAGCTCTTCTCATTCCAAGTCGCAAGCACGACATTTGACCTATGAGTCAGCCAAACTACACATATGAACGCATGTGTCTACCTGCTTCAGGGCACTTTAAAACATTTCACAATGAGGCCACAGTAAAAGCTAATCCTTAATAATTTAATTAAGTATTTAATACAAAAATCATAGAAGAGCAAATAGTGACAAATAGTTGAACAGAAATAAAAGATATACAAAATTGGCAGCTAGAGGTTAAAGAAAACAGAGACCTATAATTGTAGAAAGCCTGACAATTTGGCAGCCGGATAGAGTAACATGTAATTTTCTGGAGAAGATAGTCCCTCTATTTAGCAGAGAAAACAATGAAAATGCTGATTTACTAACGGTGAGCAGGTGTAGAAGGGTTCCTTCCTGGCCAATAGGACATGTCTTCATGAGCTGTCAGAAACACTTGAATAAATGCAAGACTTCTCAATCAACTGCTTATAAAGTCTCATGATAATCATTTCTGGCATTAAAATGGAGTACACACAAAATAATCAAGCTGTCGTGCAGACAGAGCCCTCCATTCCCTCCTCAGCTGACATGTGCTCACAGACCCTCAGGAAGGGCACAGGGCATTGTTCTAGGCTGGAGACAGAGCGTGAACAAGGGCACCGAGGCTGGGCAGGAGGGCCGGATAGAGGACGAGCAATGTTTGTGTCTGCTCTGCTCCTGCTGCGCCATGAGAATCCCCTCCAGTAGTGCTAGATAAGAGCTGAAAGAAAGGGAGTAGGGGACCAGGACAAGAAACTGCGGTTGGGATGTACTGTATGAGAGAACAATTTTTAAAATGCTGAAAGAGAATTACATGATAAACTCTCTCCATTGTGTTCTAATATAAATCTATCATGTAAGTGTACATGTACATGTGTGTGCCACAGAGTGGATGTGTACAACACTGTAAGAGAGCCAGCATCACAGATGTGCACAGCACTGCATCCAACTTTACACCTGTTCTCAATTGCACTGTAAGAGAGCCAGCATCACAGATGTACACAGCACTGCATCCAACTTTACACCTGTTCTCAATTGCACTGTAAGAGAGCCAGCGTCACAGATGTGCACAGCACCGCATCCAACTTTATTGGCCTCTAGGATTTGAACGCAGGTTCTTAGCTTTCAGGGCAAGCACTCTACCCACTCAGCCATCTCCCTTGCCCAGATAAGCCTTAAAAATGACATCAACTTATGAATGACATCAACTAGACATCACCAAACACTTTTACACATTGAAGGCTTTACAGGTCACCAATGGCCTGTGTCACAATCACTTTCTTTTTATATCATTTGAATTGGTAAATTCATCTCATAGTCCACACGCAAGAGGCCGAGGCTAAATCAGCCTAGAGTTGTAATTTGCCAACTAATAGCTACCTTCAAGCACCGTCAACCTTAAAGAGAATGGTCTGTTCTGTTCGTATTTTCACATTTTCTTCTGTCAAAGATCCAGTCATTTTTTTTTTCTATAGCTACAACAGTTTTAACCACAGCAGCTCCAAAATTGGTTCTACTTCACAGAAGGAACGGAGAAAACTTGGCAGACAGCTCCTGCTAAGTCTAGAGCCTGTGAAACAGGCAGGATAGAGCGGGCCTGCTCTCTGCCTGTCTCCTGCAAATGTGGCCCCTTACCTTGCAGGAGGGACATCGATGCTGGAAGAAACCACTTTCCGCTTCTGCTCAAGAAGACAAACAGACCGGGTTTCTTTTTCTTGGTCAAGGAGCCGACTGGTTTTTTTGGTGTCTGCTGTTCTCACATCTTCCTCCATGGCCAGTGGGAACAGGTGATGAGACGGCTTCTTACTGGAGTCACGTCTGAAGTCCTCTGATTGAACCGTGAAGGTCATCTCCCGCTTAAAACTCCCCACCTGCAAAGTACAACACAAAAAGCTTACGATTCTTTCTGCAGGGCTGTGGTGAAGAAAGACTACTCACCCTCCTGTTCCTGTTCTTATTGTTTAACTGGGAGAAATGTATCCCAGAAATAAACAGTAGCATTGCAAAGCTAGTTCAAGGCCAGCCTGGTCTACATGGAATGCTCCAGGACAGCCACGGTTACATAGAAAGACCCTGTCTCAAAACAGTAAAAATATCACCAACTCAAGAAATGTTTTTTTCAGTAGGTCTCTGTAGTTTTATATGTTAAAACCATGAGCACGTTTAATAGAAGACAGCTAACACACAAAGGCACACTATTTTTGACTATTAATGCTGATCTTAGATTTAATGAATATGGTAGAAGACAAATATGAAGCCAAAGCTCAGTGAAATAAATCCCATTATTCCCAATTCTGGAGACCCCGGGAAAAGTAAAGAAAAATTTGATAAGGTAATTACTATTACAAATCAACTCAGTGGCAAATGAACTTAAGTCTAGAGCACAGCAAGAAGGGTGAGACTAGCCAGTAATCCGGAATCTCACTACGCAATAGAGCACATTTTAAAATCACTTCACCAGGAAAACATTTCACAGACTCATAAACTAAGCCGTCCTCTCTGTGGGTTCAGTGAGTGGTTACCAGTTTTTACCTGAAATACAAGCCTTGCTTGCTCATTTCTATCAGCTTTAGACAAAAATTAAAAAGAATTTAGTCAAAATTTCTATTTATGGAATTGGAAGCCATGAGCATAACACGTTTCATAGAAAATAAAAATATGTTGGTTCCCAGACGAAATGAAAACTCAGCTAAATGTATATATTACAGTCTCAGGGCCTTTCCAGAACTCATGGGAACAGCAGAGCTCCAAAGGGCTCCATCCTCTCCTCAGCCTTCCCAGTGATAAAGACTGGATCTGCGCAGGTCCACACCCAGCTCCAGAGGAGCAGGCCAGTCATTTCTGGTCTACTTGCAACAAGTCACCACAGGTTTTCAAATGATTTAGTGATGTTTAGCAAGGGTCCTAGAGTATTGATTTAAAGTTCTGAAGACATTCTCATACAGCAGGAGACAGAGAGAATGAACACATTTCCAAAGGGAAGATACTCTCTAGAAAGATGTCACTAGTTAGTTAGTACTCTATAGAACTCTTTTGGCTTCAACATGAAGCGGTGACAGGAAGGTGCTATTTTCACTCTGTGAGGCCTGTTCCCAACTTGCAACAGGAGACTTTAGACTCCAGGCAATGAAAATGAAGCAGAGGCCTTGGTGTGGTGTCTCCTAAACCCATAGTGAGTACTACATGAACTAAATATTGAGGAAGTCTGCAGTCAACAGTACTGAGTTGAAACAGTAATTGATGATCATGCCTCCCTGGGCCAACCGGACTGGTTAAACAGCTCCCATTGAAATGTTAAAGCTGAAGAAATGCAGTTTGGGCCTCACACATTTAGAGACACACCTGAGACAAATAAGGTACAAATCGAGTAAGTCTGCTATGGAAATGATGTAATAGCCATGCGCTGTGCTCTTGATGAAGCACACATAGTGAAACAGAGGGTAATAAAGCTACAACACAAGATCAGGAGCTAAAACATCTCCTCAACAAAAACTCAACACTCATTGTACACAGACACTTCAGCAATGGAATCAACCTCAGGGACAGCTGAGTCCTCGTTGGAAAATGACTAGAAATGATCAAAAGACCAAACTTAACCACAAAAGTGAGTAAGAGATGTTGAATCACTGATTGGAAGAGGCACTTTCACTCTCACCCACTGCACAGGAACACTGGCAGGTCTTTCTTCTGCTTAGACAAGAAGCAACAAGATGGATCCCATTCATGGGGTGCCCGTGGAGTAAACCTGCAATGGCCAGGGGACAAGTGATAGCTGTGTGGGGCTTGGAGTGGGCACTCGCTGACTGCAAGTGGGTGAGGGACCGCCGGGAGCTGGAGTGGGTGAGGGACCGCTGGGAACTGGTGGGAATGTTCTACCACAGCCGACGTCAGCATCTGCTCAGCAGTAAATGTATCGAAATCCACTGTACTCTTACAATGGTATCAATCTGACTCGAAGGTGCCACGGAGGAGAAACAACCAGCAATGACCTGTTGTGCAGGAACCACCCAAGAACTCCTAGGCCAGGTTTCGAAATTGTGAGGCCAAGATGTAGGCATAAATTTAATACAGGCATCTGCTATGCATATTTTAAAACACTGCTCCAAACAGTGGCATGGTTGGTCCTGCATAGGTAAAATAGGGCTAAAATCTAGTGCCCATTGAAACCACATCCCCAAGCGTCCTCTTCTGGGCACGAAGACCATTTTTCCAGTTCATTCACCCAGAAAGGAACTTTTTGTACTTCATCTGTTCAAAGGCACATTTCCCCATTGTGTTTTCTCAGCCTAGTGTTCCTGGAGACCTGCAAGGTCTAGGCTGTTCCATTCTTTGAAGCTGATGTATTTATGGTCAATTAGGTGACTCATAAATACAAGCCAGTATTCTCTCAATGGCACCATCTGAGAAATTACTGTATGCTATGGCTCTAAACAAGCAAATATTTGGCAGACAACAGCTAGAAACAATAGTAACAAAGAATGTGAGTGCAGAGAAACCAGAAGAGCATCAGTGGTGTGTGGGGGTGTGTGGGCGCACGTGTGCATGAGTGTGCACGCTTGTTTGTGTGTGTGTACACATGCATGTGATGAAGAATGGTGGGCTAGAAGAGTCTCTTACGTATCCAGTAGTGACCACGATAGGTAGAAAGGGCAGCTGCTTCCAGAAAAGGTGCTAATTAGCAGGAACCAGCTGTAGTCCCTCAAAAGCATGTGCCTGTTTGTCTTGCTGAGCCTAAGATTTCCCAAGCCTCCTGGTTCCACACCACCATCTCTGAATGGATAACTACAGGAAATGCATTAACAATCACCCGAGTAGCCTTAAATACTCCTCCAGGAAAAACTAAGCTGTCAGAATTCTTTCTTTTTTCCTTTCAGCATATGAAAAATTGAAAGGCAAAGGAAGGTGTCATGTGCTCCGACTGGCAACGCAGGCAATCTGACTAGCTACTCAGACTGATACGCTGCTTGCAGCAGAAACCGTGTGAGATGGGCAAGAACTTCCCTGGCAAGGCATCGCTGACCTGCAACCACAGTATTAACTCAGCATCTGAGGATGAAGGGAGAGACCTTCAGGTAAAGCTGCCAAGCTGAGACCCTGGGGTGAAACAGGAAGTGTGGGGAAACAGCTAGCCAGAGCAGAGACTTGGGGGGAAATGTCACGCAGAATTTAAGGACAGTTTCTCCTGCACAAAAGAAGGCTACCGGCTGTTGCACAGGGATGAGGTGGGAGCAGACAAGAACAGACCGTGTCTGCAGCCTAGAATCCAACCCCAAAAAGTTCCAGTTCTCAAAGTCGTTCAGCACTGGCATGGTGTTACAGGTAGAAGCTGTTCACCCTCGGGCTATGTGCACAAAAACAGTGATAAACTGTAAATGAGCAATGTCTGGACTTGAGAGCTGCTTGTAATATCTCATTATGTATATACAAATACTGGAAACCCCTCACTCCAAATCTGAAACTCCTGTAGCCCCGAGCCTTCCTTTCAGACGAGTGACAACCGACCTGAGTATTGGACTCAGGCTGCACCATCTTAAAATGTCACTAATGAACTGGAAAAGAAGGAGACAGTCTGACAAAGGGCCTGCCTGGAAGGACCAGGTACCGGGCAGTGGTGAGAACAGGTGGCCTGGGCCTGGGATATACTCTCAGGCCTGGAAGGCTTGACTGCAGCACCCTGGTTCCTTCAGAGCAAGCCAGGATCTGTGATGCCCACCTGAGCCTCCCCCTCTTGACAACTCTGCTTCCTCCTTATTTTTTCATCTTCCCACTGTATTATCACATCGTGAATAAAGCATTCTGTATTCACAGTAAATCTTGGCATTCAACTGCAGTTTTAGGAAGGCCTAAGCTTATTAAGCAGAGGGAATGCCAGCAGCCTCTTGCCACACTGAAACATTTTACTTTCCAAAGTTTCCATAGCACTGAAGTGCACCTTCCACTGACTGTTTCCCACACACACACACTTATTAAGGTTTCCACTGCAATGCACAGAAGGGAACGGTTCTCACGCCTCAGTCCTCCTCACATTGCCCACAAAACTGTAGCTGCTTATCTACCTGTGTGTCCACACTCACCACATGGAGAACTGAGATGTGAGCACAGTCAGGCTACATGTATTCGGCAGATGGGCCAGCTGCACAAGCTGTTGTGGGTATTTCTGCACAAGTAACGGATCCATTATATCTCTGTATTTTCAACATCGTATTTCATACAATACCTTTTTGTCTGTTGTGGGGAATTGCAGGCTGGTCTACAGTTGAGCTGAGGTTTGAACCCTGAAGGGTGATAATTCACCTACATGACACAGTAGGCGTTCCCTCATGCTCCTGGAACTCTGGCTCCTGCCTAAGTTACCACCCCCACAACTCCCACAAGAGAAGCATGGCTAGAAGTCACATAAGCAATGGCCCAAACTTCTGACCTTCAGGCTAAACTCCTCCCCAGTTACCTAGCAACTGTAAACATCATAATAAGGGCTGTTCAGCCCCATCTCACTCTCTCACTTCTCTCCTCTTACCTCTTACTCCTCACTCTCGTCCTTTCTCCCCTTTGTCTTCTCTCCTCTCTCCCTCTTACTCTTTCTCCTCTCCTCTCCTCTCCTCTCCTCTCCTCTCCTCTCCTCTCCTCTCCTCTCTCCTCTCCTCTTCTCTCCTCCTCTCTCTCTCTCTCTCTCTCTCTCTCTCTCTCTCTCTCTCTCTCTCTCTTCCCCTTCTCTCTCCCTTCTCTCTTTCCCCCTGCCTTTCTATAATAAAGTTCTAAAACCAGAGAGAGTCTCTGCTCATCAAGTTCCGCTGCACTCACTCTGGTCAGTGTTGGAACCTCTTCCCTCTCCCTCTCTCCTATAACCCCGGTGGCTTTAGCAAAGTAGCTCCTAGGCTCCCAGATAGGGTTGCCCCTTGGCCACCTGAAGAGTGGGTCAGAGGCTTGAATGCCCACCCAGGGATGAGTGGAAGGTAGATAGCAGCCCTCCCACACCTGACAGACCAGAGAATAGGTAAAACTCTGGTGGGGTGTGGGTTTTCCCTTCCCCCTCTCCCCCAAGGCCCCTTATTAATTACAGATAGTCTATGTACTTTTTTCTTTCATTATTAAAAGTAATGAGCATGGCTGTGCAAGTATCTTTATGTGTTTATAAATTTTATAGGAAAATTTTCTGAAGAGAATTGCTAAATCAAACAACCTAGTTTTGGCAGTGGACAAGCAGAGCATACCCTCACACCGTGGGCATCACCATATATCACACTCTTAATAAAAGGAACACATTTGCTCTCCTCCTAGTCAGACACATGTAGGGTATTGTATGGCCCTCCATGGGCATGAGTCCTACGACTTTAAAGATCAAAACAGTATGTCCAAAGCCATATACCTTGCAGACTTGAAGATGCATGGGCCTAGAGGGCTCATTTATTTCATATATAACAAAGTACACACATATACAAAGAGACACATACAATTTAAGTAATAACATCATAAGTTTTTTTACTTTAAAAACAGGAAAATTCAAATAATGAAGTTGGCTTTTTTGCTTATGAGATTCACAAAAATGATAGTAATTCTTTCTGCTCTTTGGATTGTTTCACTTTGGTCTGCGGGTGGCAAGTTGGTTTTAGTTTGTGTTGTTTGGTATTTTGAGATAAGGTATCTAACATGTGGCCCAGGCTGGCCTACAGCTTGTAATGTCACTCAGGATGACCTTGAACTTCCCATTTCCGTGCCCCCACCTCCCAAGTGCTAGAACTTCATGTCGGCACCATCACACCTAGTTTCTGTGCTGCTAGGACTCGAACCCATGGCCGTGAGTATGGAAGTCTGAGCACACAACCACACAGCCACATTCCCAGCATTCCTTATGCTTTCTAACATGAGAGGTTAAGTAGAAGTCTTAAATACCATTGACAGGAGCAAAGCTTAGAAGGTTAGCCTGCAATCGTGAAGCAAAATCTGTGTATAATAAATACAGCAAGTCTACATTTAAGTAAACAAATAAAAACACACAAAAATGTTAACCACAGAAATGCTTATAATCTTTTTTAAAAGTTATGTAAATACTTATCAAGAGATTATCAGTCAAACATGACAAGTAAATGCAGGGAGAAAAACAATATACGGACCATGAAAAGGACTAGAGGTGATTTTATGTGTGCTTAAAGGAGAGGAGTGTGTACAGGCAGAGATGAAGTCATTATGAAAGGACTCTTTAAATGTTAACAATGTGCTCATTGGTAACATGTTTGTACAGGCCAAGTTTTCTATCTTGTTTATAGTTTTCAGTATCAACACACAATGTCCTATTTTAAAACTTGTGCTAACCTACAATGAAAAGACACATTTTTATATTTACTGAGACTCCAGCATTTATACAATATCTTTTTTCTACTAGTTTTCCATGATTAATGTATATGTACTTCTTAAAGGAACAATAAATTACTTCAAATAATGAGCCCACTGGCAGTGTGAGGCCCACTGGCCATTAGCATCCCTTAGTTATCTGGTCCACAGCTGCCTCCTCCGGCCCCTCCTTCCTGAGTTCCTCCATACACATCACACACATTACCCAGGGTAATTTCTTGCAAGGGAACAAAGCTTCAGTTCTATGAAAATACTGCCAATTACCAATTACCAACTGACAAATAAAACTCAGGCTCTTTACTCCAATGAGCAGCTTCTGTTGTTCTAAAGAAAATAATCAGCACATGTGTAATAGAGTGCATTTGGAGAAATGGCAACTTTTTAACAAAACTTCACAGCATCTGTATAAGTGTTAGATGCCTATAATGATGTCCTCAGGTTGGCACATCAGTCTTAATTTAAAAAAAAAAAAAAACATCTGGATTCTGGAGCAATGATACCCGCACACGTCACCAAGGAGGACACTGCCAACATTGCCCACGTCCTTGACCCACCCATTCTGAGGCATGTTCCCCCGAATTTATAGAACTGAGAAGGCAAGAAGTGTGTGTCAACACTGCCTTGAAGTGATATTACTCACCCACCCAGTCAGATGGGAGGCGCTGGCTCGAGAGCAAGTGATTTCCAGGAATAATCTGAAGAAAGCAGTTGCCTTCTGAGGCGTTCTGGATAATAAAATGTATTACAGGAATTCTGATACATGGCATGCAGAATAGGCCACAAGGAAAACACGGCTGAGACCAGGCAGTGAAGGCACGTGAATGGGTCCCCTAGCAACCCTTTATGTCCTCACCTTGCTCCAGACCACCACAAGAACTCCTTCAAACTTCTTACAGAGAGCTCTGCCTATCTCCAATTACAGGTTATACATTTGGATTTATTTCTAGAACTTTCTTTCCTAACACACACAGTTTATATGTTTGGTATCTAAAGATGATATATCACACACTGTGTGGCAGCCGTAATCAGCCTAAAGATTGAAAAATGTGTCACAAAAGGCTTCCACTATCAATAGGAACGGTGGAGTCTGTTGTTTTAAAAATATTTACTGCCTGGCCAGCGAGATGGCTCAGCAGTTAAGAGCACTTAACTGCTCCTGCAGTAGACCCAGGTTTGGAGCCCATGCCAGCATAGAAGTTAACAACTGTCTTTAACTCCACTTCCTCCTTCTGTTCTTCGCAGGCTCCAGACATTCATCATACAACATTCAAGCAAAACACTCATACACATGAGGAGGAGGGGGGGGAGGGGAGAGGGAGGGGGAGGGAAATACATAAGACTCTAAGACTTATCAGTCTTTTTTTTTTTTAAGATTTATTTATTATATGTAAGTACACTGTAGTTGACTTCAGATGCACCAGAACAGGGCAGGATGTAAGATCTCTCATTACCGGTGGTTGTGAGCCACCATGTGGTTGCTGGGATTTGAACTCAGGACCTTCAGAAATGCAGTCAGTGCTCTTAACCGCTAAGCCATCTTCCCAGCTCAAGTTATCAGTCTTGAAAGAATGGATAAAAGTTACCTCTAAAAATAGTTAACAGTCCTCTATTCTCCTACTTTAAATTCTTTTAATTTTATGCTCCATATACACAGAAAAATAAGTCAGACTGCAAATCTACCCAGTTCTAATGAATATCTGTAGTAAAACCACTTTTAAAACCAACTGCTTCCAGACTAGCTCTTGCTTCAAGTAATTGGCCCTCTGAATACTGTTGTGTGCTGCACATGGAGACAGCATAACTGACTTATGACAACCAGCCTGGTTTGGTCCAGCGTCCACAGGGTTAGAAATCAAATTGAGGGGTGGGACTGGAAGCCTGTGTTAGGTCTGGAGTCATATACTCCACTCTCTCCTTAATTAGTGTTGCAAGTGCCCAGTTTCCTATCACGTGTGCTCACTTTACTATCCCGACAGTTTACTACGCAGCAAAGCATGACTTGGCTTGCTCTCCCAAAGATTAGTCAGCAACGCACTTAGGACGGGAAGCTATCACACAGCTTTCTAGTACAGAGTTCTTGGCTAAGTTTCAGGCCTTCTATTAACGTTATGTAAGTGAGAACACACAACTTGGTTTTTTTAAGTTCCTTTTAGAAAAGCCTTGAACAAAAAAAAGAAGAAGAAAGAAAGAGTTCAGTAAAGTCCATTCAAGCTCAGCCACCTTGATCTGTTTCGCTTTTCCAGGCAACTGTAAGGACAAAGGAGAAATTGCTCTTACAGGCCAACCCTGTGTGACTCTAGAATGCAGAAGTTTGACCTTGCCACATTAAACAGATGTTCTGCTTGCCTTAACGTGCTGTTTATATGGACCAGCCACAGGCGCTCGTGTGGCAGCCTTATGCACTTGGCCTTCAGAACAGGGTTAGAATGCAGTTACTTCCCATCACCTCCGCAGTCAGCACTCAGTCCTGCAGCCAGTGTCCTGCCCGGATATACTTGCTGTCCCCTGCCACCGTTCTCCTTGCTCAGAGCACTCGCTGCCACCACCTCCCACCCTCCACCCCATCCCAGTTTCAGTCCTGTGAAACTAACTTATCCAACCTTCCATCGCCCCACCCCCACCCCTCACACAAAGGCCCATAACCTAAAAGGCACTGCGGAGATGGGGTGTCATGAAAGGCCTTCACTGGAGGTAAGCCTCTGCTGGTCAAACTGGTCCCTGGTCTGTCTCCTGCTGCCACACATGCCACAGTGTTTCAAACAAGAGGATGGACTGACACCACCACACCTGGAAGCAAACCTCCTCCCTCACCCCTGAAGCTCAGCAGTCTGGAGGCTATGGCAGGAAAACTCAGAGTTCTAGGCACAGCTGGATAACACAGCAAGAGAGCTGTTTCACAGAAAGGAACCCGACTCTCTTGAGGCGCTCTGTTACAGTAATGGTAAGTTGGCCAACAGACTGTGCCGTCGCCACCGGCCTGACCACAAGGCCACAGAACTGCGTGGACTTGGAACTTACGGCAGGCTGCTTCCTGGTCCTCTGTCCTTACTCACATCTCTCCAGGGGATATCAGCTCTGATGCCTGTTTAAAATTGCAATCCTCCGTTCTCAGTTACATACCCAATTCTGCTGTGTCCTGTGGACTATAGTGGTTTCATTTGGTAGCAGCCTAGGGTCTGAGCTGCTGTCAGAACAGTAGCTCTGTGCAGAGGACAGTAGGTATACTTAGCTTTAGGGGCAGATGCTATCCTAGAACTAGAAGAATGTCTGAAGCAGGGCCATCTTTGCTACGGGATAAGCACACACCTATAAACGTCCAGAACAGGCAGATTCCGAGTTCATGCAGCTGACAAGTGTAAGGTCCCAGAATTCTTCCATCTCAGAGCAACATCCGACGCTGCCAAGTGTGAAAGAGTGCGCTCTGTGCATCACATGAGAGTGACATGGCCACCATCTTCTGAAAGTTTTCAGCTTCATTTTATGGAATGAATATGGGGCTGCAGCCCTTTTTAAAAATAGGATCTATATAAAATACAGTTTTTTGGTTGTTAAACTACAGTATTCTCAACCTTCTTTCCACAAGTCCCAGCAGGTTAATCCAGAACAAATCTTTAGGGAATTATTAAGGCAGAATTTCAGAACAAGTCACAGTTAATAAAAACTTCAAAGCCCTGGAGGTAATGATCCCACCATCCAGTGTGAGATGCTCAGAGTGCACAAGGACCAGCTGGGTCACAGGTCTGAGCCCCCGCCTCTTCTGCCCACCTGTCTGTGGTTAACAGTAACTTGGACCCATCCAGTCCCCAAGTGTGTTCCAACATTTGCAATCAATAAAGTTAATGATAATAAAAGCCATCTGTATGTTTATGATATTTGTAAGATAGGGCTACTTTATGCCCTACCTGAAGGTTTACATTTTGTGTAGATGTCTTTCTGAAGAAAGAGAGGCCACTGTTTTACTGAGGAGCAGCTAGTCTACAAAGAACTGTTCACAGACCATATAGAGCTTTGCTGGCAGACAGGCCATTTCTAAGGAGCTGGGACCCAGTCATTTCTTCTCTCAGAGCCTGCAGAACTATCTGTGGACCACAAGCTTACACAGCCCCTGGGAGAATCACTGTCTCCCCCAGGGTACTTTCTACTCATTGGCTGCCAGTCTCTCAACTCCTCTGTGGGGTCCAGTTCCATCCTAGCCATGAATACAGACAGAGAAAATGTATGAGAACTGAGGGAGGAGCCCAGTTTCCAAAGCCAAATGCACTTTCGGCTGAGCAGAGATCGAGACACAGCTCTAGACAGGAGCTGTTCCTAACCAAACACGCATGCCAGAGCAGTGGCTAAACTACACACTGACAAATATACTACTTCTTTTGTTTGGTTTGGGTTTTATTTTTATTTTTTGCTTTTTTTTTGGGGGGGGGGGCACCACATGAGACAAGGTTTCTCTGTGTAGTCCTGGCTGTCCTTGAACTAGCTCTGTAGGCCAGGCTGGCCTCAAACTCAGAGAGATCCGCTTGTCTCTGGCTCCCAAGTGCTGGGATTAAATGCACCAGCACACCTGGGACAAATCTACTTCTGATTCATATAAAGAAAAGGTCACACCAAGCCCCACCTGGGGCCTCGGGCTTGCTAAGAACACAGTAAAGTTTTTCTGGGTACAAACAGCTCCAAGGGAAAGGAGAGACCCAGACTCTAATCTTAATTAGATACAAATGGAAGACAGTCCAAAACACCCCAGCAAAACAGAGTGTCAGGAAACGGAGGCTGCTGGTGAGGAACACCAGGACCAAAGCAAGGAAGGGAAGAAAGGGTCTGCTCGGCTTACACATTTAGGTCATCATCCATCATGGAAGGAAACCAAGGCAGGAGCCCAGGCCAGGAACTGAAAGACGCCCAGCTACCTCTCTTACACAGCCCAGCCTGCTTGCTTAGGGAAGGCACTGCCCACCATAGAGCACACCCTCCTGCATTAATCAGCAACTAAGAAAATCCCTGACAGAGCTGGCTGCAGGTCAATATGACCTTGGCAATACTTTAACTGAGGTTTCTCTTCCCCGGTGACTCCGGGTTACCTGACAGCTGTGTAGATTTGGAGGAGGCTGCTTAACTGGTAATAAGATGGGCCTAGTGGCACAGATCTGTAAACCCCAGCCATTCCAGAGGCTTAGAAAGGAAAACTGTATGTTCAAGACCTTCCTCAGTAACTTCAGAAGACCATTTCTCAAAATAAGTTTTTTGTTTGTCTGCTTGTTTTATTTTTAAAGAGGCCCGAGTATCTAGATGTCACATCTCTGACCTTAGCACTCAAAATGTAGGCTGCCTGATCCCAGCCAGTTTGGTCCCCTCCGGTCTATAGAGTATTGCATACCTGTCAGGCTACACAGTGAGCCCCTATCCCAATCAATCAATCAATCAAAATTAAGAGAACAGGCCACCCTGTTCAGTAGTAGAGTATTTCCCTAGTGCCCATGTGCTCTGGCTTCAATCTCCATTCCAACACAGAACTAGAAATAGACTCAGATACATCCATGAGTCTCAGCCCTCACATACCAGTTTAAAACCTGCAGACCACATTAGAAGCAAAATTATGTAAAAGAGAATGTGGGTTTCTAAAGTTTCCTCTCTCAATACACACTTCATTTTAAATACAACTTATCATCTCTTTGGGCAGTAAACAGCAAATGAAATTTAAAACAAATTGAAAATTAATGAATTCACATTCCAGCTTAGAGTGTGCTTAATTCCCAGTTCGTTGAGTGCTTTACTCACTGCACAGATGACTAAATAAAACCTGTTAATCAATGCAGCTAGAGTACTCAGAGAATTAAACAATACACATTAGAATAAATTTGTATGTCTGCTCATGACGGGTGTAATGCTCCGATCTAGATGGGTCTGACGGAGTAGAACAGAACGGATAGGAAACTGAGCAGGAAACATCTCGTTAACACAGACTTCATGAAGAGAAAGACCTAAAACCTGAACAGCCCACCTCCTCTGGGCTGACTGGGTGGACACAGGCCTCAGGACAAAAGCAGAGCTCTGTGGTAGGCCAGAGGCTGGGCATAATGGAGAGTCTGCTGCGATCCCTAACTCAGGAGAGTCTGCTGCGATCCCAACTGAGCCAATGGAAAGAAAAGAGAAAAATGCAAGCGAGGTTTTGCCCTCCTCCTCCTGTGGACCTTGAGGTGCTAAACCATAGTGAATATGCAAATGTGTGTGTGCATATGTGTGTGCACGGAGGTGTAAATGAACTAATACAACCGACACACAGCTCTCTAAGCTCTGTCTGTAACCTGACTGGTGCCATAAGAAAGCAAGTTGGGATAAAGATGTCTTTCTTTTCCCCTTCTTCCCTCAGTGTCCTAAAAACTTGCTGACAAGAGAATAAGTCTTCCTCAGAGCTACATCCGAGGCTTATCATCTCTTTTTATCTAGCACACACTAGTTTGTAAACATTGGCTTAATGTCACTAAATTACAGTACTATAACAACGGGGCTAAAAAGAGAGACCTGTTAAAGCAGGTTAAGAGTGAATACAAGCTTACATCCACAGTGCCCTGAAGAACTCAGAGGGTAGGACAGTTGTCTGGCACTGTGACTAAGTCTTTAAGTCAAAGACACTGCGTTAAAGTTTGCTTCACACGCATCATTAACAGCAATCCCAGAATTACTAAGAGGTGCATTCTTCAAGGCACAAGGCAGCTTGGTGACAGAAGCTCGGTTTCAGATCTGTCACCTTGTGCTCTCTTTAGGGTCTCCCTTTTGGACTCTTCTCATCGGCAAGCAAACAAACATGTGCCCACAGTTTATTAAGACTTCTTTGACGTGATTCTGATCAGGTACTGGCCCTCCAGTCCCTGTCATGATCAAGCTATTCAGAGTCATCTCCTCAAGCTGCCTTTCTCCACTATTTCCTCTTTGAAATTCTTCAATTCCTGCTTCTTCCAAAGCAATAAATAACACCACCACCAAGTGTATTTTTGCTAGAGTCATGAGTCACGAGTCACTTATAGTAATACTTTAATTATTAATAGTTTAATAGTAAACACCTCAGTCTCTGTTCTTGTCAGTATTAAACACAATTAGCTTCCATGAAGCGTCATTTCCTTGGCTCTGTAACAGCAATACCCGTTCCAACTCCTGTTTGCAGACAACACAATCACCTCTCCAGTTTAACCATAAAGAGCCCTGGCAGCTAGCTCCTACTAGAAACTGAGAAAGCGTGTCATGGGTGCTCAACAGAACTGCACCAACCAGGAGCAAAGTCTGAACCCACCACAAATCTCAACCTCCTGCCACTCAATCCCCATGACAACAGGAACCAAAAGCTGAGACTTAGACAGGGACAGTCCTGAAGCAGATTTCCTCTGCACACCACTAAGCCTTCACTGCCCTGCCTGTGCATCTTGTCCCAGGCTTCATGAAGTACGCCACCTTGGTAGAACCTAAGTTACCAAACAATCTAGCTGCAAGGTATGCTAGGAAATTCTAGCCCCAGCAATGAGGGGGTGTACTACAGAAGAGGCAACCAAGAGCAGTGCTGAATGACCAAGCTGCTGTATCTGATCTGGACTGATTTTCGTCTGTGCACTTTCCCACCTCTGCCCGATGGTTCACGTCTGCTGCCATCAGACGCTCCTGCTCCACCTGTTGCTAGAGCCCCTGGCTAATCCACCCACTTCAATCCCAACAAGCCGAATGCTACTGAGACAATCAAAGAAAAAGGACTTTTTAGATACTGAATTGAATATTGTTGCTCAAAACTATTGTACTTGGTTATAAGTACTAAAAAACTCTTTAAACACACAATTTAAGTTGTGGCATGAAACCCCTGATAAGAATTTAAGGTAATGGAAAGAGCCTGAGGAGAACTATATACCCCATGGTCTAGGATGACTCCAGAAACTTCAGTGGTGGTATTATACCATTAACCCAGCAGCCTGGCTAAATAATAAATATCTCAGGGAAAGGAGTCTATTTGCTGCATACAAGGGCTGGAGTCAAATCCTGGGACCTGGGAGGGTTCCTCTGTTGTTTTATTATCTCTGGACTCCACAGGCATGGTAAATACGCTAAAGGACGGAATGGCACTCAGCAAGCAGGAACACTCTTTCCATAAATTACCAAGAATTACTCTGTGACAGTGAGGACTAGTGAAGAAGGGAGAGTACAATTTCACACAGGCTCAAAGGTCACAAGAGTCTCACACAGCGCAAGGGCTCAGCTTAGAAGACATACACAGTGTACACCACCAGTAGTAGCTAACGGTAGGTAAGGCCTCTGAGAACCTGGGAAGGAGCCCTGACTGGGCAGAAACAGTAATAAAAGCCAAAGCTACAGAGTGAGATCTGTCTGGAAAAAAAACAAAATAAAACAAACAAAACCAAAAGAAAACCAAAGAAGAGTGGCACTTGGCTTGCAGGGGAGAGAGGAAGATTAATGAGAACTCACACGGATGAGAGAACAGAGCTCACCTCACTGTCATAAACACTTTTGCCTAGAGGAACCCAACAAGGCCACAGGGGTCTCGGCCACCATTCATCCCCTGACTGCCCGAGTTCTAGCGACTGCCTGAGTTCTAGCTACACTCCGGGAACCAGACTCTACAGTGGGAACGGATTTGAGCAGAACCAGGAGAAAGCTTGTTCCCCTGCCCCTGTGTTTATCACCACCATCAGATCCCTGGGCCCCCATGTCGGTGCTCGAAAACAGTGTTTCCATTTGCACGGGAGAAGTCCTGCTTCTATCTCAACTCAAGAACCAAAGACCTGCCGGGCGTGGTGGCGCACGCCTTTAATCCCAGCACTCAGGAGGCAGAGGCAGGCGGATTTCTGGCCAGCCTGGTCTACAAAGTGAGTTCCAGGACAGCCAGGGCTACACAGAGAAACCCTATCTTGAAAAACCAAAAAAAAAAAAAAAAAAAAAGAACCAAAGACCTTGGATGCCAGAGCCTGAGAACTACACCTTCACCTGTGCATCACCACAGACAATGCACAGTTGATTTCCCACAGATACTTCTCGTAGGTTTGACCTACTATGTGACTCAACATGTAGTTTTTAAAAACAGAGCATCAGTTGAATGTTCCTCTAACTTGAGGGTCCCTGTGACGGTACTGTGTAGTGAGTGACCGGATTGCGGGTGAGGAAAGCCACTCTCTCTGGAACTGGTTGGTTTTGTCACTGCCACCCACACTATGACACAGCAAGAGGCTCTCGCCACATGTGTCCCTCAGACATGTGCTTCTCAGAGATAAAAGAAATACATTTCATTTCACTACACGTGATCCATCTGTGGCAATCTCTCAGTAGCACAGAAAGCACTGAGAGCCCAGGAGGGCTCCTGTTCCTTCCGAAGTTGCTGGAAATGGGAGTTCTTGGGTAGCTGTACAGACTTTCCACAGCAGCATTCTACTCAAAAGCAGAAACACGGGATTCTTGATAGTGCAAGCATTTCAATGACACTTGGCTGCCTGCCTAATATGTATCGCATATCCTCTACAGAGCAAATGATTAATGTGTTTATGAATGTTAAAGGCCATGAAACTGGTTTAAAACAAGTTGAAGCCTTTTACAAATGCATTAGCTGTCTGAAAGATATTCTACTAGAAGAGGTAAACTATGCATACGCTACACTTTACTGTCTGGCTTCAAAGGCAACTAAGTTATTTACAGCTGGAAGCATGTCCATTCTTCCAGGTCAACAGACGAGTGACAGACTCTGCATAAACACCTTCTGCGTCTTTGTACAACACATGACTTCCCAGTAATACATTCATTCACACCTAAAACAACTCTCAATTTTCTTTTCTTTCTAAAAAGATTTTATTTATTATTATATCTAAGTACACTGTAGCTTTGTACACACCAGAAGAGGGGGTCATATCTCACTACAGATGGTTGTGAGCCACCATGTGGTTGCTGGGATTTGAACTCAGGACTTTTGGAAGAGCAGTCAGTGCTCTTACCTGGTGAGCCATCTCACCAGCCCCTCAATTTTCTAATTTAAAGATCATTTTCAATGGATTCTCCATCAACGAAATTATAAAGAAGATTTCAAAGAAGGTAAAAGTTCTGAAGCTTGAATATTTATTCCAACCCACACACACACCAGTTTCCTTTTCCCAGAGATAATAAAGAGTTTTTATAAGCCTTTGAAAAAAAGTGTTCACTTGAAAAGTTATCCATTCAATAAATATTTTCAGTGGGTACTGTCGGCAATATAGTATAATGGTTGTTGTTGTGTAACAGTGTAACAAAACTTTTCCTGAGGAGATACAACCCCACACATCTACCCACTCCAGATAGGCAGCCGGTGACAGACCAAAGTATGCATACCACACCAAAGCCCTAGGTGAACCAATGAGTGTTACTGGTGTTACTTACAGGAGCAACAATAACCACAGACAGCTGCTCACTGAAAGCCCACTCCAGCTCACAATGCTGGGAACCTGGAGCACACCACACAGCCTGCAGGCAGCTCAACACACTGACCTGTCCTTCCAAATAACTCTGCAGGTCTAAACCTGCAGGCAGCTCAGCTGGAGTCTTTTGTGCAGCTTGGCTTTTATGAGAAGGACTTAACTTTGATTGCTCACTCTGGCAGGAAGGGTCTAGTGAAAATGGTCAGTTTCAGGAACTTCCTGAAACTATTTGGAGTTCTTTATCTACCTGCTGAAGGAGCTTCCCTGTAGGATAGAATGTTTCAATCTCAGAGAAAATGTTTTTGCTCACCCTTTCTCCCTCTTTCTCTCTTCCTCGCCCTTTCTCTACTCTCCCCCTGCCAGACTCCCCTCTGTGTTGGTTAAAAGTCCTACTCCACACCCCCCATTTCAACTTGTCAGTGTTATAAATATTTACCCATAGCCCTTTCCAGCAGAGATAGTAATGAATTTACTGTTGTGTCAGGATACAACCGATATTGAACACCCTAAGGCAAGAGCCAACACGTTTTAAAACTAAAATTAGCTATTATATCTCATTTTGGAGATTTTTACCCTATGGAGAGCTGGGGATTCAGCTTAGTCAGTGAAGTACTTGCCACACAGGCATGAAGACTTGAGCTCCATACCAAGCATTCATGTAAGAAGCCAGGTGTGCTGGTGTGAGCTTGTAAAGCCAGGTGTGGGGAGATAGAAACAGATGGACTCATGGATTTGCTGGATAGCCAGCCAGCCTAGCCTAATAGATAAGTCCCAGGTCCCTTGAAAATAATACATACATACATACATACACACACACACACACACACATACATATATACATACACACACATACATATATACATACACACACATGCATACATACACACACATACACACAGACATACGTACACACACACACTGGCTTGAGACCTCAGCCATTAAGAGCACTCCTTCCCCTTGCAGAGGCTTCCAGCACTCTCATGGAGATCCACAACTGTCGGCCCTTCTATTTCCAGAGGATCCACGAGTTCTGACCTCCGTGAACACTACACTCATGTCGTGCACAAATATGCATACAGGCAAAACACTGAAGCACATATAAATAAGGAGACAGATAGACAGACTGACAAACAAAGTCGGGGAGTGGTACGGCACGCCTAGTCCCAGCATTTGAGGCAGGCAGATCTCTGAGTTCAAGGTCAGCCTAGTCTACAGAGGGAATTCCAGAACAGCCAAGGCTACACAGAGAAACAACAACAAAGTGGGCAGGAATGACATCAGAGGTTGACTTCTGGCCTCCATACACAAGCATACACACATGTACACAAGTATGTGCATGTATACATACACAATCTGCTATTAAATGTGCATGTGCAGACAATCAATTGGAATAAAACTGGAAAGTGTAAAACAGCTGAGATGACAGTTGAGAGCATGGTGCTTTATAAACAAGCAGAAAGACTGGTTTCAAACCTGTAGTGCCCATACAAAAAGCCCGATAGGGCTGGGCTTGCACCTGTGTGCTGAATAGCTTTGTGCCAACACTGGAGAGGAGGGAGTCTCAATTAAGAAAATGCCTCCAAACCCTGTACTGTAGAAGAGCCTGTAGGGCACTTTTTAAAATTAGAGATTTTAATTGTGGGTGGGACCATCCCTGGGCTTGAGTTCTATAAGAAAGTAGACTGAGCAAGCCATGGGAAGCAAGCCAGTAAGCAGCACCCTCCATGGCCTCAGCTCCTGTCTACAGGCTCCTGCCCTGCTTCAGTTCCTTCTCTCTCTGCTTTTGATAATAAGTTGTTACATGGAATTGTGAGTGAGCTTTCTTCCCCAAAGCTACTTTTGGTCATGGTGTTACAGCAACAGTAACCCCAACTAAGACAACTTGCAACCCCAGTGGTGGGAGACCCAGGGCAGGAGGACCCTGCAGGCTTACTGGCCAGCAACCTTCCGCCAGATTCAGTGAGACCTGTGTCAAGGTAAGGCGTGATTTAGCAGGATGCCCTGTGAGTACATGCGATGAGAGCATACATACAAAATGCACATATACTACACACACGCACCACACACAAGTCTTCGGGGTTTGGTATGTTTACTATGAAGAGCCCTGAGCACATTATAGAGGACCTATTCTATTCTGCTTTTATTATTTCTGTTCCCTTCTACAGCTGTTAGCCTTTCCTATAGAACCATCTCTAATACACAGAGAAACAGGTATCCTGAGGACCACAAAGGCTGAAGAATCTAGGCCACATCTCCTCACTCCTGGACGGACTCTGCCTCTATAGTGGTTCGTGAATGCACTGGGCGATTGGTGGAGCTCTGCTAAGGCCAGCTCTATGCAGACCATTTCCTGTGTTCACACTTGGATTTTCTCAGGGCAGGAGCTGACCTTGCTGCTAAGTCTCAGCAGCTTAGGGAGCTCCAATATCCAGCTGAGGGGTGATGCTCTGGCCTGCTCTCCGCTCTCCTCTCCCCTCTCCCTCTATGGGCCTGGCTTGGAGCCCATAAAGAGGGGGGCAGGCACAGTGCATCCCCCTCTAAGGGTAGGAATACCATACACAGAGTTACCACCAAGGCTCTGGAAGCGCTGCAGAACTCATGAAGAACCCAGCATAAGTAAAGTGGAGCTAGTAATCCACAGAACCATGAAGAAAGACTTGCTAGGAATGTTAAAATTCCAAAAGAAAAAATTAGAAACCAAGAAAGCAAAGGAAAAACAGAATCACAGCTCTGTGGAGTAGTTTATTCAGGTGCGAATGGCTCAGAATGTCATTAAAGCATGGTGAAAATGGGTTCTCTAAGCAACTGTGTTCACTAACCTCCAGGAGTCAGGAAAGCATGCGGCACTGGCCAGTACAAATGCTACAGGAAGCGGTATGCCCCAAACATCTGCTATATCACTATTGAACTTTATAAGATTCTAGCAAGACTTAGTAAATAAAATACTTGTTAGTCATGATATTGCTGAGTGCCATGTATATTGTTCAAATTTTTGATTGATGGACCATGTAGTTACGGATATTGTGTGTCAAAGCCAGAACTTCATTCATGCCGAGCCACACACCTGAGCACTAAAAGAACCTAGTGGAGAAACCCCCACTCAATTCTTGTTCGGTGTGCACCCAAGAATCACGAACAGACCACCATCTTGATGTAAAAGCATGAGGTAGTTTAATGACAGAGCTCCAGACCAACACATATCTCCCGCAGGAGACAGAGGTGTCGACCACATGGCGGAGTCATAATGGCAGAGCTCCAGGTCGAACCATATCTCACAGGAGACAGTGGATTCGACCCTGAGGCTTGGAAGGTAGGGGTTTTTATAGAAAGGGGGTGGGGCAGGGGAGGAATTGGCGCAGTTTCACATGATTAGTCCATTTAAACATTAGCAGCCTGTTAACATTTAACTTAGGTCAGAAGAGCGGAAGATAGGGAGGTGATGGGCCAGTCCAGAATGTCATTATCTTTATCTTTATGGCCCAGTAGCCTCAGGAATGTCTTAACGATAGGCCTGCCAGGGCATGTCCTGGCCTGTTCTGCTATGTTCTCGGCCCCAGCTTTCAAAGCTCACAAACAACTCTTTGGGCTATTTGACATAAATTACATGAATCACAGGTCTCAAGTTTTATTTCCTTTCAGCACAATACCTTGTTTCTTTCCAGGGACTATTGCTCATCGGCCATGTGGGGCCATGTGAGCCTTCTCCTTTTGCAAGTATCTGCCTGTCTGTCCAGGTAGTCCAGGCCATACTGACCACTCAAATACCACTGACTCCAGATGCTTGCTTCCAGTGGCTCTGGGTTTATTTTGGTTTGAGAAGAATTTCTACACAGGCTAGTCACTGCTCTCCAACTGTCTTAAGAAGTCGGGGATGACCAATTGTGATTCTCCTGCCTCTACCTGAAGTGCTGGGGTGATAGGTGTGGCCGCCATGTCTAGCTGGTGTGGGGAGAAATCGACCCTGAGGTGTTGTGTCAGGGAAGCTTTCTGTCAGCCGAGCTGCATCCCCAGCCCCTCCACCATCTCCAGCAGCTGATTTGCATTGCATCTCGCAGGCAGTTTCCTGGAGTGGTTATTCAGTTCTTGAGCAGGTATTAAAAATATAGGTTGAGAATAGAGAACAAAATACCCATGGAAGGAATTACAGAGACAAAGTTTGGAGCTATGGACCATGCAGAGACTACCCCACCTGGGGATCCATCCCATAATCAGTCACCAAACACAGACACTATTGCATATGCCAGCAAGATTTTGCTGAAAGGACCCTGACATAGTTGTCTCTTGTGAGACAATGCCAGTGCCTGGCAAATACAGAAGTGGATGCTCACACTCAGCTATTGGATGAAACACGGGGCCCGAAATGGAGGAGCTAGAGAAAGTACCCAAGGAGCTGAAGGGATCTGCAACCCTCTAAGTAGAACAACAATATGAACTAACCAGTACCCACTAGAGCTCGTGTCTCTAGCTGCATTAGCATCTAGCATGTAGCATCTAGCATGTAGCAGAAGATGACCTAGTTAGCCATCACTGGGAAGAGAGGCCCCTTGGTCTTGCAAACTTTATATGCCCCAGTACAGGGGAATGCCAGGGCCAAGAAGCGGGAGTGGGTGGGTAGGGGAGCAGGGCAGGAAGAGGGTATAGGGGACTTTGGGGATAGCATTTGAAATGTAAATGAAGAAAATATCTAATAAAAAAATTGAAAAAAAAATAGGTTGATTAAAAATATAGCAGGTGGATCTCTGTGAGTCTGGGGCCAGCCTGTTGTATACAGAGAGAGAGTTCCAGGACACTCAGGGCTACACAGAGAAACCCTGTCTCAGAAAACAAAGCAATAAAAAGATTTCTGTAGCACTTTAATAGCTTATTCTAAAATGTATATGGAGAGGTATAAGAGCAAAATAACTGAGACAATAAAGCTATCAGAGTCACTCCACCCTACAGGAGGTTTACTTACAAAGAGAGCATACCAAAGCCGTTCAGAATTGGTCAATGGACAATAATCCAGAACAAGCCCACACAGCAATAGCCAACTGAGCTCTGTCAAAGGCAGGAAGGGGATTCATCGATAGTAAGACATCTGTTCACAAAGTGGCACTGTTTACTAATCATCAACAGACAGGAACATAACCCTCACAGGTTTTATAAAAATTAACCCAAGACACACAGCTGGTATGAAGATGAAATCTATAGCTACCATGTTACCAACTGTAGCAATTTCTTACAAAATGTAAACCTGCTGTCAGGGTTTTACTAGTGTGAGCAGACACCATGACCAAAGCAACTCTTAAAAGGTCAACACGTAAATGGGGCTGGCTTGCGGGTTCAGAGGTTCAGTCCTTTATCATCAAGGCCGGAGCATGGCAATGTTGAGGCAGGAGTGGTGCAAGAGGAGCTAAGAGTTCTACATCTTCATCTGAAGGCTGCTAGGAGAGAACTGGCTCCCACATGGTTAAGAGGAAGTCTCACTGCCCACCCCCACAGTGACACACTTCCTCCAACAAGGCTAAGCCTATTCCAACAAGGCCACACCTCCTAACAGTGCCACTCCCTGGGCCAACCACATTCAAACCATCACATCACGTACACTTACCATAAGGCCTAACAATCACTCATGGATATTGCTTGAGAGAAATGAAGACTTAGATTCACACAGAACATGAATGCCCAGGGCAGCTCTTTATAAGATCAAACAGGAAGTACTCCAGATGTCCTTTATGGGATGGTGGCACAAACTGCGGCATACCCTTATCATAGTAATAAACAAATGAACCTCAGAAGTCAGAGAAACTATGCTGCACGAGGGAAATGTTACACACATAGCCAGGCACGGTGGTGCACACCTATAACCCCACAGTTCAGGAGGTCGTGGTAAAGGGAGACAAGTTCAATGCCAACTTAGGAAACTTAGTGAGGTCCTGTTTCAAAATACAGAATTAAAAGGAGCTGAGGTCTAATCTGATGGTCGAGCATTTGCACAACATGCACAAATTTCATAAGAATTCATAAAGATGGCAGCTGTGACTCATGCTTGCAGGCCAACATCAAAAGCTAGCTAGACCAGTTCCTCCTCCCCCACAGTCACCCTAAAACAGACCCCTTTTCCCTTTCAAGAGAAACACCTAAGGACAGCTGAGCTCATTCAGGATCTTGTGTCAGCAGCCACACAGCAGTGAGACTTAGCTTTGCAGAGTGACTGACAGTAATCTAACAGAGACAGCAACATTGAGAATGGAAAGCAGGGTCCATCTCCAGCAGCATCTATCCCCTGAAAAGAGTACTCCAGATTATATGCCCAGCGTACATTTAAGGCTGCTGTTAGAAGACCATGTCAAGGATGCTCAAGTAAATAAAAATAGAAATAAGTCTTTAATAATGCCATAGCCAGATATGGTAGCACAGCATATAACCTCCTCTCATCCCAGCACTCAGGAGACAAAGGATGAGGTTCAAGTCAGTCTTTGCCACACAGCAAGTTTAGGGCCAACATGGCTACATGAGACCTGTCTCACTCCAACCCTCAATGTAGCAAGCTACATAAAATGGACCTGAGTGTGTGTGTGTGTGTGTGTGTGTGTGTGTGCACGCGTGTTGCACAGTTTCCATCAACACCAATTTCATGCTTGTTACTCTTAAGATGCTGATCCTAAGTAAAGAACTCTATTTTCCTCCCTGAAAATGTCCAACTTTGCATGTGTTATGGGCCAAAAAGCATACATTATAGGCTAGAACTGAGTCCCCAGTAAGAGACCAGGAGAATGCATTGGTGTTTCTAATAGGCTGAGATCTACAGTGTGGTTTGAATATGAACTATTGTCTGTAGGCTCATGTGTCTGAATGCTTGGTCCACACATGGAGGTGATGTTTGGGAAAACCATGAATTTCTGGGAGGTGGAGCCTTGCTAGAAGAGGTGAGAGTGGTTGGGCTCTGAAGTACAGCCAGGCCTGACTACTGGTCTCTGTACTCGAGGAATGCAGATGCAACCTGATCAACTCCTGCCACCATGCCTCCCTACCTTGCTGGCATGTCTTTTCATCCCTGATGCACTCCATCCTTATAGAACTGTAAGCCAAAAGCCCTTTCCCCCTTTATATTCTTTGTCAGATCACTTCATCACAGCAACAGAAATAAATACAAATTTCTACAAGCCAAGAAATACGAGTACAACTGTATAGTGTGCACTTTTTTATAGACTTTTATAGTTTTGCATAACGTAGCAACAAACAAAAGCACCCTGATTTGAATTAGGCAAGTGCCAGGCTTCGACTTCTGTTTTGGTTGCTCAAGCACTACTGTTAGCTTGCCTTCTTTGCTGTAAGATGGGTCACAGAGTAGTGGCTAGCAAATAAGTGATCTCCCTGTGAAGTCACTGCTCTGGAAGCCCAGGACAGACGGAGCAAGACTGGAAGATGAGCGAAATCCCTTATTATTATTAGCTCCTTTATTCTTACCAGGACCTTGGAGTGTGCTACAAATACTGCTTCTATAATAAGAAAAAGTTACATAAAGCCCAGATGATTTTAGCAGTGCTGCAGAACAGCCTTAAATAAGGAGAGGACTGTGGGGAGGGAGGCACTGAGGAAACCGCTGGAGTTAAGAATAAATGCTGAGGAAGGAAAGCACTGGGAAAAGCAGGACTTGGTAATAAATGGCAATCAGTGCACGAGGACACGCTGCCCCTCCCACCCTTGCTCCTAAACACTGTGAGGATCCTCTCCATGCAAGGACATCTGCTGGGCAGGAACCAGTCAGTATCAACAGCATGAGGGAGTGGCCTGGGAGTCACCAGGAAAGGTGTCATAGGTGTCAGACATGACTGCACACACAACAAGTTTAGGGCCAAAGGGAAAAAGTTATCCTAAAAGATATCAACGGGAAAATCTATAAGACATGGCATGAGACATGGAAAGGGGACACATAGCTGAACATAAATGAGTATAATTCAGGTTATACGAACTAGTAGGGAACAAACCAGCTAAGTCCAAGCTTTCATAATTAATAAAATGTCTCCGTGTCATTACTTAGGCAGCTGGTGGGTAAAGGAAGTCCAGCAATATAAAACATTTTAAAGGACTTTATTAAATTCACAAGTGTAAATTTTCTAAACGTTTTATGAATTTTTGTGGCTATCATACAACATTTTTATCATATTCACCCTCAGCTCCTCCCCCCCGACATCCTTACCCACCCGACCTGACGTTTACTCTTTTCTTCCCCAACCCAGGTCAGATCTAGTTTGTATCATCCATTTACTCTCAGGAGTAGGGCCTGGGTTGGGGAAGAAAAAGAGTAAATGGTGAAATGCGGTTGACATGCGAAGGATTATACCATTAAAGAAAGACCCTCCCTCTCCCAGAGGCAACCAAATGCCAAGAGTTCCTCAGCTAGGGGTGGGACAGAGGCCCAGCCACTGTTTGCTGGACCCAAGTTGTGTGTATGCTGTCAATCACTGTGGGTGTGTACGCACATCTGCTGTCTATCCAGAGCACTGTTTCCTGGTGTGTCGTCACCCAGCACTACTGCGCTTACAATCTCTCTTCCCTCCTCTAAATATCCCTAAGACTTGAGAGAAGGGTATGAGTTCTCTGCAAGCTGACCAGTGTCAGGCCTCTGGGTTAACTGCTATCTACTGCATGAAGCAGCCTTGATGAGCACTGAAAAATGTACTCATCTTTGGGTATAGCAGTTAAGTCATCAGGAGTTATTTTAATACTTTGTACATTTAGCAAAACACTCCTGCACCATCCCTCAGGGCCTGTGCTGTAGCTAGCCATGCTCTAACTAGTTCTTGGTCTCTAGCAGTGCCAGATATAAGTTCCATCTTGTGGTGTTGGCTGTACCTCCAGTAATAAAGTGGTTAGTTACTGCTCACAATGGTCAAGCCATATTGCACCTGTGGATGTATCTGGCCAGGTCAGTCATCACTGTAGCTTTTAGGGTTCATGGTTGGGTGAGACTGAGACTGGTAACATTTGTCCCCCAGGGTAATATGCACAGCACATCAAACACAGTGAAAGCTCGGCAGCAGGGAAGAACCTTCCAGGTCAGTACCTGCTCGATTTCTTCATATTTATGACGAAGTGTGCTCTGTCTTCACTAATAGATGCTTACTGTCAATTCTGGAGGGTATCCAGGAACCATGGTAACAGTCTGTAATGTTGGTAGGGGTGAGTGGGAAGGGGTGGAGTGGGGTCTATTAAAACCCAGTGTCAACCATTCAAAAAGAGGGAACCCATTCCTGGCACTGTTACAGTAGAACTCCACTTAAACTTTCTATACGTGCGTATTTTAAGAAGCTTCTACCATGGTGGGTTTCCATAGGTTGTATTTTTTTTTTAGGAAGTTGTTAGTATCAATTGTCAATGTTAACAGTTTTTGCTACTTCCTTAGGATTTTCTGTGCATATGCCATAAGCAAACAAAGTTTTCTTCTTCTCCAATCTTTATGCTTTTTCTTTTCTTCCTTCTTATCAATCACAACGGCTCAAGACCTCCACGACAATGTTAGCTGAATGGGTTAGATAAGACATCTTTAAGTTACTCTTGACATTTACTGAATGGTGTTTTGTCACATGTATTATGGCAGCTACAGGTTTCTAATACATGCTTCAGCTTAGAGAACTTCTACCATTTGCCAAGTATTTTGTATAGCATGAATGAATGCTTATACTCCCTTTCAATCTGCTAATATTGTAAATTTCACTGACTGACTTTTAAATATTTAACCAACTTTACACTCCTAAAGGAGAAAAAAAAATGAAGCCAGTCATAAAATAGCGCAATGTTTTACACAGCTTGATTTTACTCACTGCTATCTTTAGTGTTTTTATCTGTGGATATGAAAGTCTATAATATTCCTTATTTCTAATAACACTGTGTAATTTTAGTGGAAGACTCATATATTTAGGAAGGAAATCTTATTCTTTTTGATAAAGACTTTTGTAAGACTGGTATTATTTCTTTCATGTATTCTTATGTGTTACACTCTGAAAAATATATTTTCCAGTGGTTTTAAAGCTATACAAACATCCCAAGGTATGTGTGTACAAAGACAGCCAGGCACCATAATCTAGGTCTAGATCCACCACTGTGTGGTATGTCTTAGTTAGGGTCTCACTGCTGTGAACAGACACCGTGACTAAAGCAACTCTTACAAAGGACAACATTTAATTGAGGGTGGCTCACAGTTTCAGAGGTTCAGTCCAGTGTCATGTCAGGAAGCAAGGCAGCATGCAGACAGACATGGTGCTGGGGGAGCCGAGAGTTCTACATCTCCATCCTAAGGAAACCAGGATGAGACTGTCTCCTGCATGCAGCCTGCAGGGCCTCTTCTGAACTGGGTGGAGCCTAAGCACTAGAGACCTCAAAGCCCACCTACACTTCCTCCAACAAGGCCACACCTTCGAATAGTGCCACTCCCTTTGGCCAAGCATTCCAACACAGGAATCTCTGACAGCCAAACCTATTCAAACCACCACCCGATGTGCGATTATTTGATAGACTTCACTAGTGAAGCCAGCAAGCCATGAGAAAAGAATCTCAAGCCTGCAATCCCACCAGCAGTGGAGGAGTGTTCCTCTTTCTCCACATCCTTGCCAGCATCTGCTGTCACCTGAATTTTTGATCTTAGCCATTCTGACTGGTGTGAGATGGAATCTCAAGAGTTGTTTTGATTTGCACTTCCCTGATGATTAAGGATGTTGAACATTTTTTCAGGTGCTTCTCAGCCATTCGGTATTCCTCAGTTGAGAATTCTTTGTTTAGCTCTGAACCCCATTTTTTACTGGGGTTATTTGAATTGTACAACCACTCTGGAAGTCAGTCTGGAGGTTCCTCAGAAAATTGGACAAAATACTACAGGAAGATCCAGCAATCTCCTAGGCATATACCCAGAAGAAGTTCCAACTGATAATATGAACACATGCTCCACTATGTTCATAGCAGTCTTATTTATAATAGCCAGAAGCTGGAAGAACCCAGATGTCCCTCAACAGAAGAATGGATACAGAAAATGTGGTACATTTACACAATGGAGGACTACTCAGCTATTAAAAACAATGGATTTATGAAATTCTTGGACAAATGGATGTATCTGGAGGATATCATCTTTAGTGAGGTAACCCAATCACAAAAGAAGTCATTAGATATGCACTCACTGATAAGTGGATATTAGCCCAGAAACATAGAACACCCAAGATACAATTTGCAAAACGTAAGAAAATCAAGAAGAGGGAAGACCAACGGGTGGATACTTCATTCCTCCTTAGAATAGGGAACAAAATACCCATGAAAGGAGTTACAAAGACAAAGTTTGGAGCTAAGACAAAAGGATGGACCATCCAGAGACTACCCCACCTGGGGATCCAGCCCATAATCAGCCACCAAACCCAGACACTATCGCATATGGCAGAAAGATTTTGCTGAAGGGACCCTGATATAGCTGTCTCGTATGAGGCTATGCCAGTGCCTGGCAAATACAGAAGTGGATGCTCACAGTCATCTATAAGATGGAACACAGGGCCCCCAATGGAGAAGCTAGAGAAAGCACCTAAGGAGTTAAAGGGGTCTGCAACTCTATAGGTGGAACAACAATATGAACTAACCAGTATCCCCCCAGAGCTCATGTCTCTAGCTGCATATGTATCAGAAGATGGCCTAGTCGGTCATCACTGGGAAAAGAGGCCCCTTGGTCTTGCAAACTTTATATGCCCCAGTACAGGGGAATGCCAGGGCCAAGAAGCGGGAGTGGGTGGGTAGAGGAGCAGGGCAGAGGGAGGGTATAGGGAACTTTCGGGATAGCATTTGAAATGTATATAAAGAAAATATCTAATAAAAATAAATTAAAAAAGAAAAGAAAAGAATCTCAACTATAAATTCTGTTTCTCTAAGCTATGGTTAATTATGTAAATATCTTGTTACCTCATACAGTGTATTCTCTTAATTTTATGTTCCTCAAAAGAACTAGCCCACACATTTTAAACTTATTAGTAGATTGATCAATTGATCAGATCAGAGCCCACATGATCCAATCATTACCCCTCTCAGCTGACAACCAATGCTGTAACACATAGCCTTCTGGGGCATTTCAAATCCGAACAAAAACAGGTCAGTTTATAAATATGAAAATAAGTGGGTTTATTTTTAAGCCGTTCAGTTTTGGTTTCTATGACAAAACATTTTATGAACATTAGATTAATTTCATAGTGCTTTCTGAATATTCTCTATTTTCTTAATTTTTGGCTAAAAGAACTCTCTTAGCATTGTTGTCCCTGCCCCACCCCGATTTTCTGAAATTAAATCTCTGCTCACAGGTTTAAGATTCTTGGAAAGTGGCCCTCATAAGGAAGCTCTTGGTGGTTTTGCTTTTAAATGATGGGTTGGGTCATGTATACAGTCTCAACCCCTGTGCTCAGGCAATCCCTGTGGCACTCGCAGGCCCCTGACAAGCACCAGCCACCACCCTGGGCTTTTTCTTTTTCTTTTTGTTTCCTATGGTAACATAAAAAGACAAATCTTGAAAGCAAACTGATAGACTCCAAACAGTGTGCAGAGGGGAATCTGTCATGAGCAGATCCAGGTCTTTGCCTCTTATGTCTCTACCCAGAATTCTGCAGGTAGCAGGAGGATGGGTGCTGGGGTCACAGCTGCAGCTGTACGGCCTGGAGGGTTCGCTCCCATGCCATCCTGGCCCATTATGACCTTGTGTTTCCTATATTACACCAACAGCAACAGGTGCATAAAAATGATGTTGGTTCTGTATTTTTCTTAGCATATTTTTTTTTATTTCTCAGTACATTAATCTGAAATGACTCTTGTATTACGCTCTTAGCTACATAAGCAGTCTAAGAAATGAGTCACCAGCCACTCCACATCTATAAAACAGGAACATATTTACCACAGACAGTGACTTTGACTTCACCTCTCTTGGCTAGAAGAGTGAAAATCAGTTTAAAGAAGAAAGTGACAAGCAGGTTAAAGTAGTGACAAGGAGCCAACGGGGTGGCTCAGTGGCTAACAATGCAGGCAGCCAATCATAACAGCCCAAGTTCAATCCCCAAAACCCAAATGGTGAAAGAGAGACTTGGCTCTTGGAGGCTGTCCTCTGACCTTCACTTGCAAGCCTTTCAATAGCCTACACTCACCAATCAATCAATCAATGTTTTTAAAAGATGATGGTAAGGATTCCTTGCTAAGCAGTTCAATTGTGGGACACTGTCACACTAAGTCTAGCATATACACATACATGCATATAAACTTGTTCATATAAAAATCTCAAGGAACCATGGGTAAAGCAAGTGTCTAAGAATGAAATTTTCTTTTTGGCGTGGGGGGGGGGTGGTGAGACAGGGTTTCTCTGTGTAGCCTTGGCTGTCCTGGAACTCACTCTGAAGACCAGGCTGGCCTCGAACTCAGAAATCCACCTGCCTCTGCCTCACAAGTGCTGGGATTAAAGGCATGCGCCACCACGCCCGGCTCAGAATGAAATTTTCTTATGCCAATGCTGCTTAGGACTTTCTTTTTGCAAGCAAAACCTAATTTTAAGTTTCATGTGGCTTAAAATGTAAATGACAATTTCCTTGCGATGCCAGGCCCCTTTCTGGGTGGCTAGTAAAGAGGGTTTTATGGCGACTCTGTTTGATCAGTGCACACATGCCTTGTTGACCACATCCAAATGCTGAAATAGGACAAGCATTACCAAATGCACTCATGGCTGCATACTGATCCCATTGTTCAGTCCTCCCCAGACCTTGCCTTTCATACTGCAGTTTTGGGATTTGCCTAACCTGAGCCTTTTACATCACAAAGGGATGTGGTGACCATTATGCAGTCAAGTTGGTGTCAGTGTACCATAGTGACAGTGCTCTTTTTCATGTTTTAGGGCATTTGCTTTGGTTTTACAAACCTCTTCTTGTACTGAACTAAAGAGCATTTTAAAAGATGTGTTTATTTTTATTGTGTATAGGAATGTTTTGCCCACATGTAACTCTGCACTAGCTCCCCCGAGTCAGAGCTACACACAGTTGTGAGCCACTTCGTGGACGCTGAGGCTCCTCTGCCAGAGCAGCCAGTGCTCCCTCCAGTGCTCCTCAGCCACTACGCCTTTTCTCCAGCCCCAATTAAAAAAAAAAAAATGTCAGGAAATCCTATGTATGGCAAAGCCCCTGAAATAAGGCTGGTGCATTCTTCACCAGTGAAGGACTGTTCCCACCCGCCACAAAGCTCCTGCCTCACCTTTAGCCAGAACAGCAACAAGGTGCACATATATATATGTAACTCCTGCATAGATATGTAAGTTCTTCTGTAAAACCCTACAGGAAGTTAGAATTCTCTTCTCTTGTTCCCAATCCATTGCCCTCTGGGGAAAGTCAATTCTTGACTGTCTCCATGGCATTAGTCTGTAAGATCTACACAGACCTGCTCTGTGGGGTTACTCCAAATCCTCCAGGATGGAAAATGAAGAGCGAACGGATCGGTCGTCCACGCGGAAACCTGATCCACACAGAAGAAATTCATGTCCCCATGGCCACAAGATTATCCAACAAGCCAGGCAGGCATCATGGTGCTTACAAGCCATCCCAGCACTCTGGTGACTAAGGCAGGCAGTGAGGGTTTGAGGCCAGCCTAAAGCTAGCCAGTAATATCAGAAGTAATGCAGCTTTGATGTAAGTCACCTCTACAGTTACCACTCAACACCAAAACTTGGCCTGGAATTTACAAGGAAGAGCTGAGAAGAAAAACGGGGACCCTTCTCTCAGGTCCTCGACGCTCACCCCCTTGAGTCACGGTGAACGTAACTCTTGAGCACACTTACTGAACAGTTTGCTTTGTTACCCAGGCTTCTTTCCCCTTGGTCCCTAAAGCTTTCTAACACCCTAACTCTCCTCCTCGCTCCATCTTTCTCCGGAAGAAATCACAATGAACAAATAAAGACTTAGTGGCACTGAAAACAAAAGGAATCACTAGAGAGTGGCTACAGGGAACCCTGCGTGTGACTGCTGATGGGTACTGGCTTCTGTGCAGTGAGTGACACGCTTCAGAGCTGCAACCTCGGATTCAGAGGCCAGCACTATATCCTCATGACAGCTGAGGGCTGAGGACATGGCTCAGTTGGTACAGGTCTAACTGTTGAGTTTAAGAACCTGAGTTTGATCTATCCCTAGCATCCACGTAAACAGTGAGTCAAGGTGGCATTCATCAATTCCAATGCTGGAAAGACAGGAGGATCCAAGGACTCAAGGCCAGCTTGCCTAACCTAACCTGCGGGTCCCAGGTCCCAGTGAGCGACTTTATCTCAAAAAAATGTAAGGGCTGGACGAACAGCTCAGCAGTCAAAATGCTTACTGCTAGGCCAGGCAGGGTTATGTGATGCCTTTAATACCAGCACATGGGAGGCAGAGACAGGTGGATCTCTGGGAGTGCCAGGGCAGATGTCTCAAAACAACAAGAAGCACTGCTGCTTTACAGGACTTAAGTCCCCGGTACTCCCACTCCAGAGGACCCACTGTTCTCTTAAGTCCCTGGTACTCCCACTCCAGAGGACCCACAGTTCTCTTAGGTCCCCGGTATTCCCATTCCAGAGGACCCACTGTCCCCTTCATAGGTACCAGCATGAAAGTGAGTTACATAGCCATGTATGTGTCCATGTAATTAAAACAGAAGTTATCTTTGTGTGGGAGAGATGGCTCAGAAGTAGAAGACTTGCTTCTACTGCAGAGGACTCAAATACAGTTACCAACACCTATGCTGGACAACTCTAGGTGAGTCTGGTGCCCTCTTCAGGCCTCCTCAGGAACGTGCAAACACAGTTTTAAAATTAGGTCCTGTTTAAAAAAAAAAAAAAAAAAAAAAAAAAAACATGTGGAAGGCTGGATTGCACTTGGGTTTTCTAGCAGAACTGCAGGTGCTCTCATTCAGTGAGCAACCACCTCACTTCTCCAGCCCCTCACTTTTGGCACAGTGGGGTCTCTTTACCAGGACCTGGTACTCACAGGTCAGCCAAAGCCGGCTGAGCGCCAGCCTCGGGATGTGCCTGTCTCTGATTCCCAGCACTGCACATAAGCACCAGCAGCTCTGCGGATGGATCAGTCGTCACACCTACATGACAAGCACCTTACCAACACATCTGTCCCCGTGCCCCTGACAGGGACACGCACTATATGGAAAACAAGACTGCTTTCTTTTCTAATAGATACAATCCACATTGTCTTTTAAGTTTTAAGACTGTCATTCACATTTTTTATTAGTTTTCTAATATTTTGTTAGATTTTCTCTGACTTGGAAGAACATTAATCTACTAATTGAAAAACCTATCCAAAACATGCATTTGAAGAACATGTTCTTAATTACACTTTGGATCTCGACCCAAATTAATAGAACACAGGCAACTGAGTGTTCAGGAAGTGACTCGGAGCTGCCTTGCACAGCACCTGCTACATGACGCCTGACAACTTACGAACAAGGCAGCTCACATTGTTTTAATCTGTAAGTCGATCCAAAACAGTCTCCCCTCTCCTTAAATTTCCATTGTTGCTTAGGTACCGATTCCAATTATTTTTTAAATCTGTTGGTCCCAACTGTTTTCTGAAATGTTTGACAAATATCTGTGTCATTTGATATGAAATTACCTCATACGTATTTCTTTCCACAGAAGCTGCCATTTCTCTTGTTTTCCACATTCATAAAACAAGAAAAATGTTATCAAGCTCTGCATTTATCAAAAGGGTCAACTGAGGCTAGCCACGAGGAGCAGTAACTATTGAGTATCAGAGAACGGACAGGGCCTCCAGGAGTCTGTACCCACGGTGCTCAGCGCTCAGTGCTGACCGAGTGGTGCCAATCGGTATGTCAGTGAGCAGAAGTCCCTTCATTTATGCTGCCCTGAAATTCAATCATTTTCTTTGGTGATATGAACACAAACTAATAATTATACCTTCCTAGATATAAATGGCTGTGGCTTTGCTCTCTCCGTATTTTAGACCCCATTACAACTGTACTTCTCAAACCTCCCTGTCTCAAATCCTAGATCCATCTTTGAACCCATCTGGCCAAGAAAGTTATGAGGAGGGAGGTTTATAGTTATAAAGTCAAAAAGTACCAGATGAAGAAATTCCCTTAGAAACTGTACTGCCTAGTTTTGTGTCAACTTGACACAGCTGGAGTTATCACAGAGAAAGGAGCTTCAGTTGGGGAAATGCCTCCATGAGATCCAACTGTAAGGCATTTTCTCAATTAGTGATCAAGGGGGAAAGGCCCCTTGTGGGTGGGACCATCCCTGGGCTGGTAGTCTTGGTTCTATAAGAGACCAGACTGAGCAAGCCAGGGGAAGCAAGCCAGTAAAGAACATCCCTCCATGGCCTCTGCATCAGCTCCTGCTTCCTGACCTGCTTGAGTTCCAGTCCTGACTTCCTTGGTGAACAGCAGTATGGTAGTGCAAGCTGAATAAACCCTTTCCTCCCCACTTGCTTCTTGGTCCTGATGTCTGTGCAGGAATAGAAACCCTGACTGAGACAGGAACTCTCTACTGAATCAGCTGTCAGGCCCACTAAGAACAAACGATTTCTTTGTGCTTGTAAAGTATGTGTGAGGGGGGATCTTAATATATTTGGTAAGGCTAGTCTCCAGCTCCTGGGCTCAAGTGAGCCTCCTCCCTCAGTCTTCCTGAGTAGGTAGGTATACAGATGTGTGCCACCATGCCTGATCACAATTTATTTTCCTAAGAACACAGTTTTAGCAGGTTGCAGGAGTACATCCCTTAAATCCCACCATTCAGGAGGCACAGGCAGGCGGCTCTCTCTGAGTTTCTAGCTAGCTAGGGCTATATATGAGACCGAGACCTTGCCTCCAAATAATGATGATGATGATTGTTTTCATTCTGTTTTTGAAACGGACCAGAGAAAGAATTCATTAGTTAGAAGCACACACTGCTCTTGCAGAGGACTTGAGTTCAGTTTCCAAAACCCATGTCAGGATACTTACAAATACTGGTGACTCCAGTTTCAGGGGATCTGACATCCTTTTGCGGCCTTTGCAGGTACTGTCATTCACGTGGTACACACCACACACACAATTGCAGGCTGTGGTGGTTCATGTCTTTAATCTCAGCACTGGGGAGGCAGAGGCAGACAGATGTCTGTGAGTTGAAAGCCAAGTGTGGTCTACACAGTGAGTTCCAGGACTGCCAGGTTTCTATAGTGAGAGCTCGTCTCACAGCAACAAACTTTAAGTTTAGTGTATCATGAAGCATGAGTGCTGGGTGACGAGACGTACACCATGGCAAATGTGTGGAGGTCAGAGAACAATTTCTGGAAGTCATTCTCCCCTTCCAGTTTGTTTTACAGCAGGGTCTCTCTTGCGTCTGCCACTGCACTGTGTGTACCCCAGGTTAGCTGCTCAGTGATTTTTCTGTGTCTACCTTGTCATAGAGAGCTGGATCACAGATGCACACCAGCACACTGGCTTTTGTTTTTAATGTGGGCTCTGGGAGTTAGACTCTGACCATCAGACTTAACACAAGCATCCGTTTTTACCTGCTGAGCCATCTCCCTGGCCCAGGTTTTTAGCTCTTTATCTAAAGCCAATAAGCGCTTGTTTCTGGCTTTCAATTGAAAAGGGAAATTATAAATCAGTTATTTCCCAAAACCCATTCAAAGGAAAAGTGCTCTGGGAATGGAGAAGGAACAAGCAGTCTAAAGAAAATGTGTAATATAAAAGTGACCCACCCACCCTGTGTGTACCTCAGAACTGAAAAGGGCCCTGTCCATGTGCAGCCTCTCCTTTACAGGCACATTGGTGTTTTCATATCAGTTTTCAATTACCCTTCTAATTCACTATTATTTTTGAAGTATTTTGTAACTGGAAAAAAAATCTACTGTTTTTTACTAGATTTTCTAGAAATGATTCACTCAGAGTCCTTTCTTCCCTGCGAGCAGCTCCCACACAAGAGAAAGAAAGAGACAGGACCAGCAAACTTTAGGCTAATTTGCCCTGTCTTCTCCATGAACACAGAATTTTACCTTTACCAAGCCCAAGACACCAACACAGAAACCTAGGAAGGGCAAGCCCACAGTCCAGAGACTCTCAGCCATGACAACTAGAAGAGAAAGTGACATTGCTGATGTCTATAGAAGGCTGCAAGAACACACAGTGATAGAGGGGATCCCCACCCTGCTGGATTGCTGGGTAGCTGCAGTACAAGACCTAGACTTTGGGGCTGGAAAAATAGCTCAATGGTTAAGAGCACCGACTGTTCTTCCAAAGGTCCTGAGTTCAAATCCCAGCAACCACATGGTGGCTCACAAGCATCTGTAATGAGATCTGACGCCCTCTTCTGGTCTGTCTGAAGCTACAGTGAACTTACATATAATAATAAATCTTTGGACGGGAGCGAGCAGGGCCTGAGTGAGTGAAAGTCCTGAGTTCAATTCCCAGCAACCACATAGTGGCTCACAACCACCTGTACAGCTACAGTGTACTCATATACATAATAAATAAATCTTTTTTTTTTTAAAGAGCTATACATTTAGACAGACAAGAGGTCCATAGATAAATGGCTGGCTGCTTTCTGGGCTGGGAGGGAAAGTCAAGCTCACTGCCACACCCTGCTCAGATGGGTAAGTAGCTTAAACACCTTGAGGAGCGCAGTACACAGAGGAGTAGGACTTGGGACTCTAAAAGCAGCTTGCAAATTGATCCTTTGCAATACCATGAAAGAAATAACACTTCCATTCACACCCACTTTGGGGAGGTCTCATGAGCCACATTCCATAACAACGTTAACATTGCCCCAAATGTTCAACATAACACTGAAGCACAGAGCAGTATTGTCACTGGGCAAGGTCACACCCCAGCATGTAGCAAAGGCAAGACTTGAAGCCAGAGTCTGTCCTGCACTGTGTCCAGATTTACAGAGAAAGAACAGACAGTGAGGTCCAGAGACTCTCAGCCATAACAACTAGAAGAGGAAGTGACATCACTAGCTGTCTACAAAAGGCTACAACAACACACAGTGGGGGTACTACAGGGTGTGCTGCATGGCCTCAAGCCTGCTCCTGAGGGTCTAAGAAAAGGATAATGAAGGTGCCACTGATGCACACTTACCCTAACTGCAAGATTTAGCAGATAAAATGTTACCATATACAATCTGTAAAAAAAAGGAAGGAAGGAAGGAAGGAAGGAAGGAAGGAAGGAAGGAAGGAGAGAGAGAGAGAGAGAGAGAGAGAGAGAGAAGGGGAGGGGAGGGGAGGGGAGGGGAGGGGAGGGGAGGGGAGGGGAGGGGAGGGGAGGGGAGGGGAGGAAGGAAGGGTGAATAAGCTTAAAATGCTGTCACATCTGGCATCCGCATAATTTTGATTGGCTACTCAGTCTCCTAAAATGGAGGCAGTGCTGTCCTTGAACAAAAGGGAAGCAGGAATGTCCCAGAGAGTCTCCTGTTAAAGCACATGGAACCAAGTCCTCACAGGGCAAGCACAGAAGGCCCCTTCTTCACACTCATGGACTCAGGTCTGCTGGACCTACATGGCAGTACAAGTGTGTAACCTCAGGGCTGAGGAGATAGACAGGATCTCTAGGGCTCACAAGCCAGTCAGTTTAGCTGACTCAATGTTTAATAACATACATAGTTTCAAAAAAGAAAGTGCTGGGATTGGAGCTAGGTAGCACAGGCTGCTGCTCTTGAAGAGAACCAGCCTGGGTTTGTTTCCCAGGACCCAGAAGGCAGCTCACAATGGTTTGTCACTCCAGTCCTGGAGGGGATCTAAGACCCCTGTATGTGGTACACAGACATACATGCACTCCCCCAAAAAAACATACACAATTAAAAAAAAAAAACCACAATAAGTAAGTTCGTTTTTAAAAGTTAATTGATTTAATAATGAATAATATACTTAACCTGACCATTAGCCTCCATACACAGAACACACATGCATGTGCACATACATGAATATGCACACACACACAAACACATCTTCTACGATCAAATTCTAACATGGTTTTCCAAAACATTACCTTCGGTGAAGTGGAAAACTGAATCATTCTAATTGTACTACCCCACACTGGAAGTTCTATTCTGTTCCTTCTTGCCCACTAAAGAGCAACTGAGGCTACTTGCCAGATTCAGTCCAGGAATTACCTCCTGGCCAGACCGTATAATTTTCTTTACAGAAATTGTTTGGTTGCCATTGTTTTAAGGTATATATCAAAATTACATGCCAAGTTATGACTCAGTAAGTTGGCTTGGAAGAACTAGTCATGATCTTATTAGAAAGAAAAAGAGGAAAAAAAAAAAAAGAAAAAGAGCAGAAGGCTTCACGCCTCCCTGAACGTCATCTGGTTGGCATCTGGTCGGCGCATTGCACTGCAGGCACCCTGGGAGCAGAGGTGGCCAATGCACTGTTCTTTCCATGTGTACACCAAGCACCTCCTAACTAGAGAGCGAGCACAGCCATCAACAGCAGAGACACAGCAATCATCCTTACTGACAACCAGATTTGGCTAAGCCAAAAGGCTGTTGTGAGAGGTTTCAAGTACTGTGAAATTCTTCAGAAAGCCGGACAGAAACCATGTCTCAAGAAGAGGCTGTAAGAGGCAGCTGAAGATCCGAATTAGGCAAACAGTACTGCGTCACTGGGTCAAGACTGTCCCATACAGAGTTGAAGTTCTATGTTCCAAGAGCAGCAGGGCAGGGAGGGCGGGCATTCCTCTGCCCTCGTGACCTCCAGAGCCCAGGGCGCATGCTCATGTGACTGAGCTGGGCAAAAGTTCAGGCATGTGCAGTGGCTGTGCTTGCTCACTCCCCATTAAAAGGTGAGTGGGTTCGGGAGATCCTGGGTTGTGTTGCTTCCCCTTTGTTGTTAATACTTGAGCTGTGGGCCATTCTCTGCAACCACGGTCAAGTGTTAACAAAGGAGAGGAGACCTGAGTTCATGGCTAGTTACTACTTACTGGAAACACACTGCACCCACATACCCATGCATACACTGTACAAAGTCACAGTGCACTTGCTGTTTGTCATCATTCTCCTAAGGGGACAAGGACAGGCCCAGGCAGGATTCACAGAGAAAGAACTCCTCCTTTCATACCAATGGAGAACCAGGCGGCCCCGCCTGCAGCAGCACAGGAGACGGAGCTTTTCAAAGTCTGATGTTGTTAGATACTTTGGAAAACTGACATTTCTAGCCACAATCCCAACAGAGTGGTGTGAACCTCATTCCTGGGCATAAGGAACAATCCCAGGAGGGTAATGGGCAGGGCAGGGCAGCCCGAGGGGCTGCAGCAGAAGCCAGAGTTGGACAGCTATTTCTTCTTGCAAGATCTGTATCCTCCACAGACAAGGCAGGGAGTTAGATTACTAGATAATCTCCATGTCCTTCCAACCCCAGCCATCTACAAGTCTCTGAATGACAACTTTGTGTAGTATCTTTAGCACACACTTTCTGCATGAGCCAACACAATTTGCAAAGTATGCAGTTGCTAGAAAATGAAAAGGTAGTAGGGTGGGACACAGGATCCCTGCCAAAGGCCCCTTGCATCACCTGATAGTCAAGAGATAAGCCACACGATGTGCTAACCACCCCTGGAGAGCTGGCGCACAGTCACACACCACAGCCAGTCAACACTACGGCCACTGAGAACAGTAATGCTGATACACATTACCGCATTTGAAAGCGGGTCTCTCCCCAGTTATTCAATACAGAAAGTCTTGGTGGACTTGCAGCAATCTTGTGTGTCCAGGTTCCTCTGGAATGTATTAAATCAGTGAACTGTCAATCTTTCTAGGTCGCTAGGTTCTGCTTGGTTAAACTTCTACATAGCATTAAAAAGAAAGCACCCCCCTGGGCCTTGTTACCTAAGCTCCCAGCTGTTCTGTCTTTGCCAAAGATGGAGATATTAGTAAACCCTTCTCTGTTTGGCACTGCCCTTTTGCTGTTTGTTAGTAAAACACTAGTTGAAGACTTGCTCACTGTGTCACTTGGTATTTTTTCAGACTCTCTCAGGAGCACTGCTAGGGTTCCATATATGCAAGGGCATCTGACCAATGGGAAATTGAAAACACTGTGTAATACATACAAAGTTTCTCTTCTTTCAACTTAGGACTAAACTGGGGGAGGGGCACTAAAGCACTAGAGGACTACAACACAGTAGCGCCAGTTTCTCTGCCTTCTCAACTATCTGGCACAAAATATCCTTGTAGTTTCCAGGTGCACATTAGGAGGTTTCAGACTGGAACAGCCAAGTGAACGGGAAGCTTGGGCTGGACGTAAATCCACACACCTTTACCAGCAATGCAGTCAGCAGCAGGACCCCTACCTGCACTGAGCTGCACATATACCCTGACTTCTGATTGGAAAAAATGGGCTAGGTCTCCCTCTCTTTAGCAAGTCCTTGGTAATTCCCCTTTTGGGCTTAGTTTCCAGTCAAACATACCCTAATATATGTACGGACATTCTGGGCAGGGGGGCAGAATGGTTGCAAATACAGGAGCAGGCAGGCTTTGCACCCTTAGCCCAGGCTTGGGGGTGGGGGTGGGGGGTTGGTTGGTTTTTTGGTTGGTTGGTTGGTTGCTTTTGGGTTTTGGTTTGTTTGTTTGGTTTGTTTTGTTTTGAGATAGGGTTTCTCTGTGTAGCCCTGGCTGTAGACCAGGCTGGCCTTGAACTCAGAAATCTGCCTATCTCTGCCTCCCACTACTGGGATTAAAGACGTGAGCCACCACTGCCCGGCTATAGCCCAGGCTTTTAATCACACCTGTTCCCTGTGGTCTGGCTGGACCTTCTATATCTAGGTTCTTAGCATCATATTTAAATAACTGGAAAAAATGCACATAAGTAGTAAAGTAGCAAGAAGTCTTACTTCATTTATTTAAAAAGTATTATGGTGTGTAGTGGTGGTGCTGGTGTGTGTGTGTTTGTGTGCACGTGCACACGCATAGGTACACGTGTTACTGTGCGTACCTGTGGAAGTCAGAGATGAGCTTTGGGGTATTGGTCCTCTTCACTTGTGTGGTAGGTTTCTTGTCTGTGTCATGCTGTGTACTCTGGGCCAGCTGGCCTTTGGCTTATAGGAGACTCTTTGCCTTCTGTCAAGTAATAAGCATGTCACATCCACCTTGTTTGTTTTTAAAGCCCTGATCCCGTATCACACTCGGGCCTTTGGGCTCTCACGCACTGGGCCCTCTCACTCTCCCAGGGTGTTTTACCTCCGAGAATGTACAGAGAAGCCCACTACGAGGAGTCAGGAGCTCTTGCAGCTACAGTGGCCAAGAGAGCAGTTATTGTCTGGGGCTTCCTTTCATGGCTTCTAGGTTGCTAAGGGGAGTAGTGCAGTGATTTTCTGCTTTGATTGACAGGCTTGAGATACTGTTTCTTTAGTGTGTATATCCTTTCCCACAATGCATCTGCTTTTAATCATCATAAGGTGATGATTAAAAAATAGGGGATTCCCCCCCCCGAAAAGTTAACTTGGGGGATATAGTTTGCCTTGCTGTACATGTAGTCCGACTGGTTCAAACTGGACTGGGCCCCTGCCCAGAATGTCCGTACATATACTAGGGTATGTTTGACTGGAAACTAAGCCCAAAAGGGGAATTACCAAGGACTTGCTAAAGAGAGGGAGACCTAGCCCATTTTTTCCAATCAGAAGTCAGGGTATATATGCAGCTCAGTGCAGGTAGGGGTCCTGCTGCTGACTGCATTGCTGGTAAAGGTGTGTGGATTTACTTGCAGCCTAAGGACTCGGGGTTCCCAAGCTTCCCGTTCACTTGGCTGGTAGGATAGTGCCTAAGCTGATATCCTCCTCAGATGGAGATGGGGCCCCCACTAATTCAAGCCTTACATTCTCAGAAAGTCCTCCTTCAGATGAAATAGTTAGAACTCCTGTTTCAAATGAATGCAGTGAACACTCAATGTTGGAATCCAATTGTCATGGCTTTATAGATTCAACCTGTTTCCTCCACAACTTTTTCACTATTCCTCCCCAACCCTCTCCCGCCCTTATTATTCTGGGTCTCCTGGTCCCTCCTGGCAGCCAGAGTCCAGACAGCACCAGCAAGAACTAGTCCCTCTCCTTTCCACGCAGAAATCCAACCCTGCTTAATCCTGCTCTCCCTTCCCCACAGGCAGCTCAGCAGGGACACAGGCCAGAACTCCAGTCCCTGGTCTGCCGCTGAATGATCTGTTTGTCCTAAAAGCTGTTTGTCCCTTCTATAAAACTAAGGGCAACATCTGACATACATGTCACAGTTAGCTATGGGGGCCATGAAAAGGTTAAAAACAAGTGTGCACCTTGCAATTGCACTGGCCATGGCAATCAGTCCATGTGTACTAGCTAGGATTCCTTTTATGATTATCATTCTGTGCAGGAGGCAAGAGCAAGAAGCCGGGAAACCACATACCCAAGCAGGCTTCTTGCTCTATAAACACAGAACCACAAACCCCAGATGGGCTCTCTATGGTGTGGCAACTCCACTTTGTCTCCCTAGCACACTGGATCTCCTGCTCTCTCATACATCAATCACTTCACACCTGTGGGCAGGTCTTCAACTTGCTTGCAAACTGCCATCATCCACTCCTGGTCTTCTGCTGCACGGGAGAAGAGAGGATATTGGGCATGCACTATGTCACCTGACATCATACGTACAGAAAATGACCCTCAGCTGGCCTCCCTTTCCCCATCTTCTCTACCTTAGCCAATTCACTGGAAAGAGTTCAAAGGGCAGCCCTCTTCCACCCGGGCTGCAGTCACGACGGGCGGGACCTTCCGTCTGCGGCAACCCCTTCTTCTCCCTGTTCCTTACGTACTTCCCAGGCTACCCAGGAATACCCAGTGATCCTCATACCCTCACACACGTCCACCCTTGTACAATTGCTGCCTTTCAGACTGGGTGGAACATATAATCTTGTTTCTGAACAAGACAGTATGGCTAAGGCATTGGAGTTCATTTCTGCCCATGGAAGATTGCCCTACGCAACTGGTAGCCCCAAGATTCTCCTTGTTTGTTTGATAAAGCAAAGAGGACACGCTGAGGAGACCCAGTGAACAACTGTAGGAGGTAGGGGCTGGAAAAATGAACTCCAGGAGTGATGGAGCACTCATGAGATATAGTCAGCAAAAAGCTGGGGTCCTTGGTCTTCCATATTCAGGGAAACTGAATTCTGCCCATTCATTCTGAACCTAGAGGAGAGTTCTTTCTCGGCCAAACTCCAGATGAGAAATTAATCCATCTAACCCTTGGCTTTGTGAGTCTCAGCAATAGACAAAAGCTCAGGCTAAAACCGTACTCTTAATTCATAGAAGACTTTGCTGTCTCTCCGAGGGGTGATCTGTTACAAAGTAATAGAAAACTAAACTAACTAACAGCTATGACCTCTTTTGGAAAAGGCCTCATATGGTGGTTACTATTCCAAAGCTCATTTCATCTCCTCTGGAAAAGACAAAATAGACCCTTCTTCTTGTTCCTTGAACAAAACTTAGCAAAAAGAGCTGTAATGGAAAACCTAACAACCTCACCTTCACATCACTGTTCAGTCCACTTAACTAACTACACAAACTTCTATCAATAATAATAGGAGTGGGGTGGGTGGAGAAATGGCTCAGTGGTTAAGAGCACTGGCTGCTCTTTCAGAAGTCCTGGTTTAATTCCCAGAAGCCACAGTTGGCTCACAACCACCTGTAACACCAGGCATCTGGGGCTGACACCTTCTGGCCTCCATGGCATTGCACACACGGTGCACACATATGCATGCAAGCAAAGCACCCATACACTTAAAATAGGAATGAATGTTAAAAAGACCAGCACTAAGTCCCCTGCTGTCCAGCACACATGGATGTCTCTCTACTAAATGAACAGCCCAGTACTTGTCCTGCTCATTATTCCTCAATTGCTGGAGTTATTTCTTCTCTCGGTTTCTGAACTTTACAATCTGTACATATTTGATGCTGCTTCAACTATCTCCACCAGCTTCTCCTAGAACCCACTGTGCCGCAGAGCCTAGTACTGCATGACCTCTGACCTCAGCATGCTAGTGATTTTCAAGTTCCCCCTTTCTGATCCACACCCCAAGCCTGCCAGCCCAGTCAACTCATTCCTAGTGTGTTCAAACAGAGCACTTAGCTTGGCCATCTCCCCAACCTCAGCAAATGGCACATCAGGTCATCCTCTGTGCCAGTAGCTCCTCTGAATCTCTCTCTCTCTTCCCTTGAGTCATCCAGCATCTTGGACCCTGTCCTAAGTCTTGCCTGCTGAGCACCTCTCCCACCCCTGAGAACTGTGCCTACTACAGTCCCCTCTCCTTTCTCAGCTCCCGCTGCTGGCCTCTGTTCTCCCCCGCGGTATAAGCTTTCAAAAATACCAAGCACCAGGCAGGCTTTCCTGATGAAAACCTCCCAAAGACTCTATCTTTAAGGGCTACCTTTACGGGGTTTCCTTTACTGGCCCAGGCCTGACTCTGATCCTGTGCTGGAAGATCAAATGTCCCTCCCAAGAAGCCTTCTCTTTTCTTTCTAGAAACTAAAATAGCACTATTTCCCTCCTGCTGTTACCCTAGGCCTGCCAGGCAGTCCTGTCTTTTCTTTTTCCCATCCCCCACTCCTTTACTCCCAGCACCTCAGCATGATTAGTTCAAGCACCAAATCCACTTGATTTACATCTGTAAGACAGATGCTATGGACAGAAGAAGCAGGCTGATTCAAACGGACTTGGTTGTCATCTCCACCCCTGGCTGCCCTCCACACTCAGACACTCTCACGGCAAATACACCCATAGCACATGTCCCACACACCAGCTCCATGACAATTTCTGTGACAGCTCCAACATCAGACAAACACAGGAAAACGCAGGAAAGAAGAAACAGAATTCTTGGAGGTATTTTCCTGCAGGTCATAGATAGGACCAGCTGAGATGTTCCAGAAAGTGGGGACACTTGTCATGCAAACATGGCAACCTGAGTTTGAACTCTGGAAAGCAGAAAGGTGCGTGCGTGTACAACAGGCGCTAATTAAAGTTCTCCTTTGACTTCCCTAAGTGTTCCATGGCTCCAGCGTGCGTGCTCGCTCGCTCGCTCGCTCTCTCGCGCTCTCTCTCTCTCTCTCTCTCTCTCTCTCTCACACACACACACACACACACACACACACACACAGACACAGTGATTTTAGTATTTTTTTAAAGAAAGGATATCTGCTCACTGATAATCTGGGGGACTCTTCCCATGAGTCAGAAGAGCCTCAGTTCTGTCACTTGCTAAGAGGGGACAAAGGAGGGAGACCTGCTGAACCAGCCACTACCGCCTGCCCTTCACTCTCTGTGCTTTAAACAACTCTGGTGTGGTCACTGGATCCACTCAGTAAGGCAGGCCCCTGTGTCATGCTTATTTTATCCATTTGTCAGCTGCTGTGACGCAGTGAATTATGTGTAAGAATTCCAAAGTCACGGCCTACTGTGTTCTAGATTAGCACCTGGCACAAAGTAATTGCTCAATAAGTATCTGTCGAACACATGACATATAGAAATGTAAATTTGTTATGTTCCATTAAAAAAAAAAAAAAAAGCTCTTGGGCCGGGCGGTGGTGGCGCACGCCTTTAATCCCAGTACTCGGGAGGCAGAGGCAGGCGGATTTCTGAGTTCGAGGCCAGCCTGGTCTACAAAGTGAGTTCCAGGACAGCCAGGGCTATACAGAGAAACCCTGTCTCGAAAAACCAAAAAAAAAAAAAAAAAAAAAAAAAAAAAAAAAAGCTCTTGGGATGCAGTATCAGGATATCTCTAAGGTGATGAAAAAAAAGAAGATAAATTATACCACAGTATATTCAGCGTGTAACTTCTAAGAAGTTGTATGCAATGTACTATAAAAGTTGTGAGCAAAGCAATGTGTTAGAAATTTGAAAAAATTTAAATTTATTTGGAGATGTGAAAAATCTCTTCTAATGCTAACAATCACACCCTAGATATTCCTAGTTTAAAGAACAGATTTCTTTCCTACACTGGGCCTACTTGGATCACAGGGCATAACATATTAATCTTTCTGTCTCAACTTGTATAATCACCCCAGACACATTTTGAGTGTGTATGAACAACACTGCTCAGGGGGCACTCTGTCTTATTCAGTGTCACTGATGCTATGGAACTTAATTCAAATCCGGCTATATCCTGTTGCCACACAAAGCGGGCTTTTCAGCAGGCAGCAGTAATGAGTGTGGGCACAGTCCAGATTCCAACAAGCAGCTGTCAAAAACAATCACCTAAATGACCATTTGCTCAAGTCTCACACCGAGAGCCAGTCATACTTCAGGGTGGTCTAGGAAAGAAACATTCCCACATCTACTGCAGGGCAACGCTAACTGCTGTTTAACTTTTCTTGGTAAATATAATTACAAGCTTCCAGACACTTGAGAGCAGGCACGGAGATATTAAACAAAAGCAACAACATCACCACCTCTATCAAGTTCACTTGTTTATATATACTTTCTTCTGAACACTCCAAGAATTTCTGGTTATCCTGCTATCTTAAGAAACACTGCACCTTTAATCCCAGCACTCAGGAGGCAGAGGCAGGCGGATTTCTGAGTTCGAGGCCAGCCTGGTCTACAGAGTGAGTTCCAGGACAGCCAGGGCTACACAGAGAAACCCTGTCTCGAAAAAAACAAAAAAAGAAAAAAGAAAAGAAAACAGAAACACTGGCGAGAAAGCAAGCACTCTCCATTACTTGCCACTCGCTGCCCTCAAAACTTCTTAGCAACATACACGGTGCAGGAACCTCAACGCAGTTTGTTTTGTCCAATAGCGTGCTTAGAAGCTCAGCCAGACAGTTGTGTAATAATAAACCCTTTATCTTCTGAAGATACAAAAAACGGAAAGATCGCTCGTAGTGGTAGCGCGGATGAGGACCTGGTGAAAAATTTCAGCTGAAAGTCACATTCATTTTAAATGCCACCCTCTCCCTCCCCCCAACACAAACACCTTTCCCGTCTTCCTCTTTTGTAATCTTAAGGGGGTGCAGGGTAAGTGCTTAGGATGTCCAGTTTAAGGAGGGCGAGGAGAAACACGGAGATGGGGGGGAGGGGCAAAAAGCTCGCGGAAACCAAGGTCTTGGTTGTTGCTGCACAGGCTCCCAACTCCTTCACAAGTGCCTGTGATGGAACCGACCAACAACAGTTCTCAGGTGAAAGGAGGTGTTGCAGGTTGCTGGCCAGTTTCCAGAAGCTTGAACAAGGGAAGGAAGACTCCTGCCCTCCTCCCCAGAGCAGAATAAAATGTCAATGCCAGGCCGATCGGGGCTCCGACCTCGTCCAGCTCCCAAGTTCCCCACCCTGCCCAGAGAAGCGCTCCTTCCTTGCCTACCGGCACGCGGGACCACGAATCCGGCCTCTGAGCACCGACAGGCCGCCGGGCGCCGCTGAGCCGCAGTTCCGCGCGCTGCCCACGGACGCCTGACACACCCCTCCCGGTCCGCGCCGCTGCGATCGGCCTCCCCGGCGCCCGGGCGCCCCGCCGAGCCCGCTGCGCCCCCCACCGATCCCCGGCACCTCGCACGCACCTTCACCGCGCCCCGGGCCGGGCCCTTGGGAAGCGCACGGCCGGGTCCGAGGGGCACGAAGCGCTCCTCAGCGTCCTCGTCGTCCTCGTCGCCGTCCACCACCTCGACAACCACCTCTTCGTCCTCTTCCTCCTCGTCGTCCTCCTCTTCCGCGACCCCTCGGGGCTTCTCCGTTACCCGCCCGCGCGTCCTGCGCCTTCGGCCCGCGCCCTCCTCGTCCTCGTCCTCCTCGCCCAGCAGCAACAGGACCGGCGACGAGGCGGCGGCAGCGCGCGAGGGGCCGGTCCCGCGCGGCGGCGGCAGCGGCGGCCTCCAGCTTCCCGGTGCGGCGGCCGGGCTGGGGCCGGGGGGCGGGAGCCCCAGAGCGGCGGCCTCGGGGGCGGGAGCGGGCGCAGCGCCCCCGCGGCGGCTGCCCAGGCTGGGGCGCTTGGCCAGGCGCCTGGCCTGCATGCCTGCGCCGGGCTTGCGGGCCGGAGCGCCGGGCTCCTCGCGGGCTGCGGCTGGGCCCGGAGACGCGCGGCTGCGGGGCTGCGGGGCCGCCTCCCGGGCTGGCCGCCGCTGCTGGCTGGCAGACGCGCGGACGCCGCCTTCGCTGGCCCGGCCCGCGGGGACGCCGGCGGCTACGGCGGGGCGGCGCGCCGGCCGCGGGCGGGGGTGGGTGTGAGCGAGCGCGCTGCTCCCGCTGCCGCTACCTCCGCCTGCGCCTCCCGGGAGCCGCGGGCTGCGCTGCGCTCCATGCGGCCGGCGGCCGGGCCGGCGCGCGCCTCTCCGGGCCCTGCGCCCGCGCGCTCAGGGCCTACCGCGGTGTCCTGGGCGCGAGCTGTTTGTGTCGTGTCTTCACCGCCTCCCCCTCTTCCCCAGTCCTCGCAGCCTTCCTGGTCTCCGTTCAGACAAAACCCGGACTGGATTTTTTTTCCCCAGACCCGCGCTCTCTGAAAATCTGCCGGCTTCCCAGCAGTTGGCTGGGACACTGAGGCCACCCTTGCCCCTGGGCCCACGTCTCCCTCTGGTGGGAAGAGCGTAGGTTTAGCCGACAGGAAGGTGTTTGCTTAAGAGATTTGCTCAAGAGTGGTTGGTTCTCAGATCGCGACCACTGGTGCTCAAGTGAAGTTCGACCAGGTGTGCCAACCCCAGGTTTGGGGTCAGTTCCCAGCCTGAGTCCTCAGTCATGGAGATTCCTGCAACATTTTCCAGGCCCTCTCTACCAGGTTCCTTTGAGCACCAGGTTGTAGGCCTTGCCTCGTGTTCTCTGCTCTGTGCGGGTTTGGCCCTCCTACGTTTTTTCTTCCAGTTTCCACCTGAGGTCCTTACCTGGTGATATGGGCCGAATTCCAAAAGTCTTCTTTCTGCTCTTGGTTTGGTCTACTGGCACTGTCCCAGTCTAGAAAAAGCAACAGACCAAGTGGTCAAGATTGTTATTTTAGCTTTTTATATGATGTAAGCTAGCAGAAGGCCAGTTTGCCATGTTATGAATGAATGCCGCTTTCGGGGGTAGTAAACCAGACACTCTGCATCCAGAGCATGCCCCTAAATTCTACAGGTTTTGGCTAGGGCTAGGAGGGCCTTATTCATCAACTATTGAGTAAAAGGGTGTCCACATGATCCGCCCATTGTTCTTGGAGATTGAACATCACGTGGCTTGCTAGATATGTGATGGGGCTCATTAAATGTTTATCTGGGGTACCTTCCAACCGCTAAATAGGGATGAGGACAAGGATTCTAAAATGAACTTTGTCCTCCCAGAAACTGATTACCCGTCCAGAAAATGTCTGTTTTAAGTAATCACATCCAAAAATAGTGGTGTGTTTTAAAGCCACCTTGTTCTCACTTCCTGTGAGGCACCAGCCCACAGGTCCTGTCCATTGTCCTTTCTGAAATGCCTTTCCATCAGGCCTTCCTTTCACGTGCCAAAGCTCTGCTAACACCTCCCCACAGTGAAATTGGAAATGCCTACAGTATGAAGAGGAGGTGTGCACACATGCACTCCCCTGCCCCACTTCAGACACCACCCCAGGATTCATCTCCCTCAAAGTGCATTCAAAACACACAGTTTCTAGTGAACTCTTCATCTGTAAATATCCTGTTCAGGAAATTAGAATGAGCAAACCTTGTAACTGGAGCATTGTAATTTATGGGTGTGTCTTGGATGTAGCTAGACCCTCCCAGAAGCAAGTGAATTGTTTCCGAGAGCCTACAAAGAGTAGCCCCAGGCAAGGAGCTAAATTGCTCTCCTCCAGATTGAAGATAGTGGCTTGGTTGATCTCGTGAGATGATTTGGAGAGAGGCAGCTAAGTATATGGGTCTCTGGCAGAGGTGGGCAGGTGGCTCAAGGACCTGTACGAGGGGTGCAGAAGAGATCTTATCGATTGTTTCAACTAACAGCACAGCTGTCGTGGTCATCAGAACAGCTGTGATCCTTGCATGCCATCAGGCTGGTTGGCTGTCCTTAGGAGGAGTGGGCACAAAGCCTCTCCATGAGACTCAGCCTGTCCCCCAGCCACTTGTATGGAATTTTGCCCTAGTGGCACTTGTCCCCACCCCATCTCTGCAGCAGTGGGTAAATCATTCATGCTGGGTAAGACTTTCTGGTGGCACAACTGCTTTGGGCTCACCTGCGTTCTTGTAAGTAAGCCCAATAAAGTCACTGGCTCCCCAAAGGGGCTTTAGTGGGACTGTGTTCATCATCTGTGTCATGACAAAACTTCTCCTGGGGAGAGAAAACACACCTATCAACCTACCCCAGATAGGGACGCCATGACACACTAAAGTTTGCATGCCATCAAAGTCCATCTTGGAGAACTTAGTGAATGGGTGTTATTGGGTCCCTTACAGGGCAAGGGTCACTTATGCGCAAGGGCTTCTTACAGAGGCAGGGAAGGCTGAGTTTGCAGCCCTGAGAAGCTATGGACAGGTAATAGCTTCTAAGGGAGGAAAAGGCAGCTGTCTTTAATGGTGTGACGCCAGGTCAGCCACACTCTAATGGATAGCCCCATACCCAGGAGTAAATATATGAACAGCAAAAACTAAAGTTGATGGGTTATTAAATTTAGACAGGTCACAAAGTTGGGGTGGGTAGATCTGGAAGGAGACCAAGGGAAGAGTTGGGGGTGACTATTATCAAAATAGCTTGCATGAAAGTTTCAAAGAACTCTTATTTTGTAGACTCATGAGGTAATATATACAGTCATCTTTAGTCTTATATGTAACCGGTTTAATAGAAAGCCACATCCTGCTTTTTTGTGCATTCCGTGGGTTCCTGGGATGGAACTTAGAGGCTCAGGCTTGCTCAGCTAGCACCTTTACCTAATAGCCTGTCTCCCGCATCCACACCTACCCTTCCCCTCAGGGCTATAGTGATCAAACGCAGATCCTCCGGCTCCTTTCCTCCAAGCCCCAGGACAAGCGCTTAGATTGGAGTGCACGGTGAGCTACTGAGCCCTTGTTGGAGAGAGAACTAGAGAACAATGGGGAAAGACAAGTGAACATGGCTAAAAGGTGTCCTGAGTGCTAGAGAAGGCAGAAAGGAGTAGAGTGGCAGTGCTTTAACATACAGAGATGCTGGTCCCAGCTTGCTGGTCCATGAAGGCTACAGTAGATCAGAGCATCACAAGTTCAAGGCCAGCCTGCTGGACTTCAAAATTCTACACATCACAGCATGAACACAATGGAAGAAAGAAGTGTGTTTATGTTTATATCAAAACAAACTTAAGAAAGGCATGGAACACAACGTAAGTCTCAAATCAGAACATGCCATGGCCCAGGTCTCTGTCCTATAGACTGTGCTCCAGTCTGCTCGAGTCTGCTCTGGGCAGGGTAATGGTATCAATGCACAGGGACACTCCAGCCTGCCATCTCCTGTCTGGTTTCTTGTGATCCACAGTGATTCTTAAACATTTGACATTTGAGTATCAAAGATGCAAAAAGATGTGTTTAAAAAAACAAGGCTCAACTTCACATTCTGTTCGAGATATATATATATATATTTTTTTTGTTTGTTTGTTTGTTTTGTTTTGTTTTTCGAGACAGGGTTTCTCTGTGTAGCCCTGGCTGTCCTGGAACTCACTCTGTAGACCAGGCTGGCCTTGAACTCAGAAATCCGCCTGCCTCTGCCTCCCGAGTGCTGGGATTAAAGGCGTGATCCACCACGCCCGGCCGTTGTTCGATATTTTTAAGATTCAGAAAAATAGAAATCATGGTCCCCAAATCATAAAGTCTAAGCATCACCTATGCAGAAACACAGCAGCCTCACCTACCACTGATAGGATGGTCTTTATCAACCTTAAGTAGTTAGATCTGGTGATCGAAATAGCTCCTTCTAAAAACTATTTTTAAATGAAAAGTAATGTTTTTGGCCTTTACAAAGGTTATGAAAGTAAGATGTGACAGGTCTCCTGTGAACGGTTCAACCCTGCAACAACACTGTACTTTCCTGAGTTCTAGGTAATGCCCCCTGAAGACTTGTTATTGGGGGCAGGGTCCTATATTACTCGTGTGTGTGTGTGTGTGTGTGTGTGTGTGTATGAGTGTGAGTGATTTGCAGCTTTGTTTGCCGTTTAGACGGCACTATAAGGAACATCTGCTCCACTCCACGTTTGCTCTGTGTGTGTGTGAGTGTGTGTGTGTGTGTATGTGTGTGTGTGTGTGTGTGTGAGTGACTCGCAGCTTTGTTGTCTGCCGTTTAGACGGCACTATAAGGAACATCTGGCCAGGAGTCTAGAAACCTAACGTGGACTCTGCATGTGATATTCATTGAGGCCCTCTTCTCTGAGGAGTTCATAACTTAGGGTGGCTGTGGCTGAGATGTGCTCCCCATTTTCATAGTGGATGGTATCAGCCATGACACATGTTCAGATGGAGCAGTTGCCCACTATTAGCCCTCACAAATAAAACCCAATATGTGCCCACAAATGTACATTCATAAATTTACTTGAGGTTGTGTGTTCTCTAACTCCAACCGCTTAGCTCTGTGTCTAGGAAAATGACTTTTCGTTTCATGGCCCTCCCTGTTTGGTTGGGGACCCAGAATTTAGGAAATTACGGTTTGGTGGCTATAGTCTTATTTCAGTGGTTGCTGAGTGTTGAGATGTCTGGTGGATTTGCACAGTCATTGGTCCATTTGATCATACTGTTCTCCCTTTCTGCAGAGCGCACACACAGTGCTGAGTCTAGCAAGGCAGATCTTTCCTACCCTTGACTTGCATAGTCCTGAGGCTTCTGTTTTCCTCTTCCTGTCAGTGTTTTCATCAGCATTCCCAGTGCAATGCAGCGACTAGAGTGCTGCTCATGGCCTGGGCAGGCCAGGGGGCAGGTCACCAGCAGCGAAATCAGCCACAGGTCAGCTGAGCCTGGGAGAACTTGAAGTGGAGGGGAGTGGCCTGTGGCCTCCTGCATTTCTGTCTGTTCTACTTTGTTTTCTATTGCTGTGATAACACAAGGACCATAAGCAACCATAAGTAGTCCCTCATGAAAAGGAGTCAGGTAGGAACTGGAGGATCTGGAGGCAGGAATTCAAGCAGGGACCAAGGACCAGCCTGCTTTCTGAGATAATGTAGGACCACCTGCCTAGGGGAGGTGGGCTGTAGTGGGCTGGGCCCTACCTCACCAAGCGTTTATCAAGAAAACGCCCTGCAGACTTGTCTACAGGTCATCTGATAGAGGAGTTTCCTTCCCTCCTCTCTGATAATTCTTTCTTGAATCAAATCCACAACATAACTAAGACACTGTGGCTGCCTCTCTCAGATTGCACAGGTCCCATTGTCTGCTCCACTGGAGCAGGGTCCTCAGACACTGGGACCACACCCTTAGTCTTGTGATGAGGGGTGGGGAGTTTCAGACTTCTGGAGTACTTAGGGAAGTCTGCCGCTGTGAATGGGTTCTGTCGTTGTCATCGTTGTCGTCCTAGGCTACACTTATGGCCACGTGTGGAATACAGTAGGGGTGCCCTTCACCAAACCACGTAAAGAAAGTACTGATTACTGGGCACATGAAGAGCAGGTGAAGCCGCTAACTCTTAAAATGAGCATTATAGTTCTATCTATAATGTGAAACATACAATTAGGACAAAGGTCACTCCCCTCCCAAAGCTGGCTGCAGCTCGGCTGTTTTGCCAGGTTGACTTTTATTTCCGTTCACTATCTTTTTACTCCAACCAACTTTATAATGGTGGAGCTTTATTCTCACAGATGACATGTAACCTGTAAGTGAATTCTAGAGGTACCATGACAAAGAAAGTCATGAAAATATTGTCAGGAAGAGAACACATATATTTTCATAAACTCTGAGAAATGACCATGTAAAACCTGACAGGAAGCCAGAGCAAAAGGCTTAAACACAAAAAACTTAGGGCCTTATCCCAGATGGCACCAGTCAAATGTTTAACAGAAGGGCCTGGCAAGATGGCTCTGCAGTTAAAGAGCATTGGCTTCTCTTTCAGAGGACCTGGGTTCTACTCCCAGGGGAGCCAACCTGCATGGTGGCTCTTACACTGTAACTCTAGCCCTCCACGAGCACTGTATGCATGCAGGCAAAAGACCCATGCGTATTAAATAAGTTCTTAATAAGCTCAGAGATCCTTAGAGTGGAGGGTTTTTTTTTAAGATTTATTTATTTTTATTATATATAAGTACACTGTAGCTGTCTTCAGACACTCCAGAAGAGGGAGTCAGGTCTCATTACGGATGGTTGTGAGCCACCATGTGGTTGTTGGGATTTGAACTTCGGACCTTTGGAAGAGCAGTCAGGTGCTCTTACCCACTGAGCCATCTCACCAGCCCTAGAGTGGAGTTTTTACCACAGGGCGCACCATTGGGCTTCATGTGACCCTACCCTGCCAATCTTTGTAGAGGAAGCAGCACCCTGCTCAGGGATTCTCCTGTGGTCAGTGCCAGAGTGGAACCAGTGTGTGCACATGTGCTCCACGGATTGTCCAACATGGATTCCTGACAGAGCTGCCTGGACTGAATGTGTGCCTGCATGTGTGTGAGTCACACAGGTCTTCCCGCTCTCCCACACACTCCCATCAAACCCATCTTGTTTCACCCGATTCCTTGGATCCGTGGAGAAGTTCTCTCTTTTGTTCGGCTTTTACTTCCTAGTCTACAGATCCATCTGAGCTCTGTCCACGGGGCCAGCAGAGTGAAGGTTTTTCTCCACAGGCCCACGCATGCTCATTCTACACTAAACGTTCAGCTCATTCTACACTAAACGTTCAGCTCGGTGCTCACTTTTCTTTTTCTTTTTGTTTTTTGTTTTTACTGTGTGCTCCCTTTGCTTTGCTGCCTGGCTTTAAAAGTCGTCATGTCTCCCCATCTTTAGGCTTACCTCCCAGCCTTCCTTCCCCTTCCTTTGCTGACTGCCCCCCAAAATTCTTGCCCTTACTCCCCGGTGTTTATAGTGGTGTACAAGCTTATCCTTTGTACTTTTCTTTTAAATCCTGTTTCCTTTTTTTCATAAGTAAAGTCTATGTTTCAATCATTCTGATCTAATATTATTTCCTTATACAAGAATGTGTTATTCGGTGTGAAGGGTAAATCTCGTCAGCCTGATAGATTTATAATCACCATGGAAACACCTGTGGGTGTGTCTGGGAGAACTTTTCACAAAAGGATCAAGTGAGGAGGAGATCCCCTCCTGAAGGTGGGCAGCACCGAGCTGTGGACTGCATAAAAAGCTTGAGAGCTGGGCAGCAGCCTTCTCACTCCTCTCTGGATCCAGTGTGACAGCTGCCGCAAGCTCCTGCTGCCTTCATCTCTCCACCATGATGGACTACACCCTCAAAACCTGAGCCAGTCCCAGAGCCCAAGAACACCCATCAAAAACTTAAACAACACTAGGCCTGAGACTCCTCGACTCCTTGGTTGTACAGAGACTCCCACGATGTGCAGGCTGTTGCTTCTGTCCTCTCCCAACCCCCACTCCCAGAACTGAAAGGTAGACACAGGACCCAAAGGCCTCTGACTCCTTCCAGCCACCTCCCTAAGGAGTAGCAAGAAGGTGCTTACCAAAATAGGAAGGCAACCAACAGAGGGAGGAGGAGTCTGCCCCGGCGAGAGCACACCAGTTGGTTCTCCAGTACCAAGTGGTCAGCCCTGCATCCATACATCCAAGCACCATTATACAGATGATCAAGTTATAGTTAGGACATCCATGTAACAAATAATGATGTAGTTAGTGAAAAGAGAAGCCATGAATTTGAAAGAGCAGGGAGGGGTGTATGGAAGAAAGGGAAGGGAGAAATGATGTAGTTACATTTTCAAAAATAAAATAGAAAAAAAAAAACAGTATAATTCAGAGAAACAAACTGAGGCAAAGCAAGCCCTTGCCACTTAGGCTGTGTTTGTGGGGCGTGTTGTTGCAGTGATGAGAGGGTAACAGCGTATCCTAGAGGGCAGTTATGTGAGGACTGCAAGGTCTTACCAAGTGCTCCTGGCTGGCTTGTAGCCACCACGCTCCAGCCTCCACCCCGTGAGCACTGTGGTCCCAGGTGTGCCCCAGTGCACCTGGCACTCAGGAGGCATGCTCAGATTACATACACGTTCCCGGTGTGGTCTTACTCAGCTTTTGGTTATGTGCCTGCCTGTGTATTTTAGCCAATAACCCTCTATCACAATATAGGATTCTTATACTTTTATAACAACACGTATAGGGCCAGAGAGATGGACAGTGGTTAAGAGTGCTGACTGTTCTTCCAGAAGACCCAGACTTGATTTCCACAACCCACAGGAACTGCCTGCAACTTCAGTTCGAAGGGATCCATGTTTTTGTGTTAGCATGTACAAGGTACCCAGACATATGTACAGGCAAGATATTCACACTCATAAAGATAAATCTCAAAAAAGAACCCGAGAGTCATCATCATAATATCTCTAGTAAGCAATGCTTTCCAGCCTAGCTCCTTTGATATATTTAAGAGCATTGGAGAGATGCTCTGGTAGCTCTTTTTGCAGTGATGGAATTAGCCTGTATCAGGGCCACCCACAATTCCAGTGACCAGCCATCAGCCACATGGTGTTGCAGAGCACTTGAACTGTGGCCAGTTTGAATAATCAACTGAATTTACATTTATTTCCTTTTCATTAAGCGAGAGCTCCATGGGGCTAGGGCCTCCATGCACGCACAGCCTTCCAGATCCATTTGTAGATGACTCTAGCTGGGCTACTGAAGGAGCAGAATGACCCTGGGCTATTTTACTGCAACTCTCGGTCTGACATCACTGGGTTTTCACACCCACCTGCTCTTGAAAAGCTCTTGGTGGGTTGGTTGGTTTATGGTTTTTGACGATTTTTTTGTTTGTTTGTTTCTTTGTTTGGGGGGGTTGTTATTGTTTGTTTGAGTTTTTTTTTTAAAAGATTTATTTATTTATTATATGTAAGTACACTGTAGCTGTCCTCAGACACACCAGAAGAGGGAGTCAGATCTCCTTACGGATGGTTGTGAGTCACCATGTGGTTGCTGGGATTTGAACTCCTGACCTTTGGAAGAGCAGTCGGGTGCTCTTAACCGCTGAGCCATCTCACCAGCCCCGTTTGTTTGAGTTTTATGAGTTGTATTGGTTTGGTTTGGTTTAATGTTCGGCCTACTTTTAACAATTCCCGCTTATCACCTGCACCAGGCCCCAGTTAGGCTATTGTCCAGTTTGAGGATGGCTACTATATCAGAAACTCTCAGTCTTTTTTTATTTTTTGGTTTTTCGAGACAGGGTTTCTCTGTGTAGCCCAGCTGTCCTGGAACTCACTCTGTAGACCAGGCTGGCCTCGAACTCAGAGATCCGCCTGCCTCTGCCTCCCAAGTGCTGGGATTAAAGGCGTGCGCCACCACGCCCGGCTAACTCTCAGTCTTTGCGCTTTGCTCTCAATGGTACTTTTTTCTACATCATCTTAGTTCCTGTTACTTTACTCTCAAGCTATGTTGGGCTGGGGGTGGGGTCATCTCTTAAATGAATTCTCGTAGTAACCTATTACAAGAGTCTTAAAAGCCAAGAAATAGAACAAGGCACGTACACATGCAGATACAAACGCTCCCAAGGTTTCTTAAAAGCTGTAAATGTCCTTTTGTTGTCATGCCTGTATATATGAGGGGGCGGGGCAAGACTGAGAGGAACCTGGTAACTAGTGTAAGCGCTCCTCGTCGCTCACAGTTCTTCTTACCGCATGTATAGATTTGTCCTTAAGTCAACCTAGTCGGATGGTTTCCTGGCCCATGCGTGCCAGGGTGGAGGAGAAGCCTTAGAGATCTCCACGGTTCACTGTGGTGCAAAAGTAACTTACAAATGATTCTCTTTTTAACAAATGACTCTTAGTTGTCTGAGATCAGGTGCATGTCCCCCAGCTTCTGCACATGAGCCCCATTATTCTCATAGCTTCAGTAGCCAGCTCCAACTACTCCCTAGTGACAGTGGTTGCTGCCAGCCACCTGTTCCTTGGCTTCTTGTCACACAGCAGCCATAGGGATTCAGAAGTCACTTGTCCTAGGAGGCTTTGGAATTTTGTGGAAAGAACTCTAGAATTTTGAGCAGGTAAGGTCTGTGGTTCAACGTAAGACTTAGACGGTCCTTCTGACAGCTGTATGCAAGTTAGACAAGGAAGAAAGGGCCTTAGAATCCGGAAAGCAGCCTTCCCCTAGGTGAGAATAGTGAGAGCTTGAGTTGAAGCTGCCGTAGAGACTCTTGATTGCTTTCTTGAGCAATAAACCTGATCATCAACAGAAGAAAAAGTGAACCAAGGATAGTAGTCTGACTTGAGTTCATCAGACTGTTAAGCAATCATTAAAGAGGAAGCAGCAGGTTTGGTGGGGAACATAGTTAGCTCTAGAGCCCTTTGAGCATCCAGGCTGAGGCTTGTCATAGCTCCAGTGTGTAAAGGAGAAATCTGAGGGCAGCTGAGTGGCAGAGCACTTGCCTAACATGCGAAAGAACCTGGGCTCAATCCCTGACTATTGCATGGGGTTCTGCCTCTTGTCATCAAGCCAAGGAGGTTGCTTCTCCCTGGTCCTCCTCAGTGGCTGCTAGGATCGGAGGATGCAGATAGCAGAGAATATTCCCTTTGTGCTTTAGGGTACTCACCCACATCCTTATCTCCTCCCAGACTTCACTGCACCTAGACCAGGGACTCATTCCCACAGGTTGGAGAGCAATTGGCTATGGCAGCCCCACCTCTTCTTTTATCTTTCCTAGAAGACAAGCAGCTTCCTGTCCTTGCTAGTTTCTGAGTTGATAGTTTCCCTGTTCTTCTATCACCCATGGAGATTAAAGTCCTTATACCTTTAAGCATGTTTTTGTGCTATGCTCATGTTGCCTGACATAGAAATCATGAACATGCAATGAGGGTTGGTATAGTTAAGACTGTAAGAGGCTTAGATGGTTCCTCAGGGAGAGGCACTTGCTACCAACCCTGACAACATGAGTTCAATTTCAATCCCTGGGACCAACAAGGTGGGAGGAGAGAAACAGTGCCCACAAGTTTTCCTCTGATCTCCATCCACCTGCCGTGGAGACTGAATATCATTAAAAGATAGAACAGGAATTAATACTAAGTGAAGCAACAGGCCTCAGAGAGGAGTAAGTGGTAGATCATGGTCCAGAGCCCAGATAGAACATGCTGTTTGTCTCTTCAGGGGAAAGAGCTTCCAGCTTGTGCAGAGGGCAGGGAGTGAATAAAGATACTCCAAAGATACTTGTGCTATCATGCTGCGGACTGGACTCTTTGGGTCCTTTCACTAAAGCAAGGACAGATTTGGAGCGTTAGTTTTACAGGATGCCACGGTTCCAGGAGACTTAAGTTTCCGTGAACTTTTCGCCTTGGGACTGCGTCCAAGCTTTTGGGCCTGTCACGGGAATCACTACTGGAGTGGGTGTGGCACTATCGGACTTTGGTTATCAGACTACTGAGGTAGTGGATTCTCAAGGGGTTAGAATTTCTCCAGGACTCTCATGCTGGGAGAAGCAAAGGGCCAGGAGCCTGAATCAGTCCACAGGAGAGCTCACCTCCAAGAGTCACAGATATGGTCAGAGTCTGGCGAGCAACCCACTCAGATTTCCAGATTCTTGTGTCCCAGAACAAAGAATTGGTCCAGGGACATATGGACTATAGTAGAAATGGAGGCAGTTTGTTGAAGAAGAGACAGACACTCTGAACAATGAGAGAAGGCAAGAGAGCTGACACAGGGGTAGAGACAGATCTCAGACAAAGCCCCAGGACCCTTTATAGGTCATTTATATACCGGTGACCTCCTGATTCTGTCCTTCCTCCAATAAAACAGTCCTGACAACTTCTCAGACAATCCTACAGGACGGACTGGAGCCAAGCAGCCATGCTAACAATGATGGGACCATACATCCACTGAGGCAGCCATGCTAATAATGATGGACCATACATCGGCTGAAACTGCTTAATTATGTATACCTCTTACCCTTTATTTAAACCTAAATTTCATTTGAGGACCAGTTGACTGCCTATAAATGTAAAACTATGTTTTAAAATGCACAAAATACAGACTTGGCTATGTATGTACTTTAGCAAAGATTGAGTGTCCACCATGTGTCCTAAGATCTTGAGAGAATTCTAATATGCCTTGCACACCTTCCCTGCAGAGCTGGCTCCGAACACACTGTGATTTTAACACAGAATGCCTACTGATGATGCCCAAAACATGCTCAGACCCTCCCAGTCCTACAGAAGACACAGATGATAAACACATTACATAAGACTCCAACAGACACGGCCTTGATCTGCAAGGCAGGGGTCAAAGAGAAAAAAGGAGCCAGCCGGCAAATGTTATGATTTAGATATAAAGTGTTTCCTCAGAAGGCTCGCATTGCAGGTCCAGCTCCTGTTTTTACTTCATTTCTGTTGCTACCACCAAAACCCCTGACAAAGGGAAACTTAAGGAAGGGAGGGCTTTATCACAGTTTGGTGATTTAATAGTTCAGTAGTGTATCATGGCAGAGAAGGCATCATGACTGCAGGAACTCAAGGCAGCTGCTGGTCACAAAGTTAGAAAGGAGATGGGGGCAGGAGGGGACAGAGAGAGACAGAGAAAGATAGAGACAGTCAGAGACAGAGACAGAGAAGAATGTTGGGACACTGGTCCCCTTTTTTAAGTCCAGACCCCATCTCATGAAATGGTGCCACCCACATTTAGAGTAGATCTTCAGACATCCCTCAGAGACATGTCTAGAGATGTATCTCTAAGGGGACTCCAGATGCAGTCAGGTTGACAATGCATATTATCACCAGAGTCTCCAAGATACTATTTATGAGTAAGACTTTGGGGCAGTTGATTAGATCATGAGGGTACTGCCTAATCAATGGATTAATCCAATGATGGGCATAAACCTGACTTTAAAGGATATATAGTCTTCCCACTGTACTCCCCCTTCCTCTTCCCCCTTCTCCCTTTCCCTCACCCCTTCCTCTCTAGTGCCCTCTCCTCCCTCATGGCTGCCTAGAGGTAAGCAACTCTGCTCCACCATCCCCCCTCCCATGGCGTCCTGCCTCACCACAGTCCGTGCCAGTGTGACCAGCCTGCCATAGACTGCAAGCTTCAAAATGGACAGGTAAGGTTTGATTCTCTTATTTTGTGCACATGTATGTCTATGTGACGTATGGACATATGTATATGGGTTGGTGTACATGTCCTTGGGGGGCACATGCACATGTGTGCTCATGCATGTGCATGATGAGTGCCTATCTTCTTGATCACTCTCTACCTCAGTTATTAGGACAGGGTCTTTCACAGAACCAGGTGCTCAGTGATTGGTGATGCTGGCTGGCCACTAAGCTCCAGGGATCCACCTGTGTCCTCTGGCCCCTCTAGCACCGGGGTGGTCGAAGCATGCTACTGTGCCCAGAGTCCATGAGAGTGTACAGACCCAAACACAGTCCCCACACTTTCACAGAGGGCACTGTACCAGCAGAAGCATCTCCCCAGTCACTTCCTTTTCCCCCAAGATACTTATCACAGAATTAGAATGTCAACAGCCAAAGGGAATCAAAGAATGCTTGTCTAATGGGGTCCTGGAGATGTAGCTGAAAAGGAGATATAAGGAAGTACATGGCAGGGGGAGGCAGCCTTGAGAGCAAAGGTGTGGGGTGTCAGGGAGAGCTTGGGAACTCTCCCCCAGTGGTGGAAACCAGGAACTAACTAGTTAAAATACCAGTTCTTTCTGGTGTTTCCAATCTGAAGATTAGCCCTAACTTTTAGTGCAGTTGCTTGGATGAGGATGGCCCAATAGGTTCATGTATTTGAATGTTTGGTTCCAAGTTGGTGGACTGTTTAGGAAGGATGTGGAGGAGTGGCCTTGTTGGAGAAGTGGAGGTGGGCCCAGCCTCCCCACCTCCTGCCTGTGGATCAGGATGTAAGCGCTCAGCTACTGCTCTGCTCCCATGCCTGTCTGCTGCCATTCTTCCTTCCGTGGTGACCATGGACTTACCTTTTGAAACTGTAAGGAAGCCCTCTCTTAAATGCTTTCTTTATACCTGCTCTCGGTCATGATGTCTCTTCACAGTAATAGAACAGTGACTAAGGCACTCCCTGTGCAGCTCATTGTGTTGTGTGGGGCTGAAGCTCAGCTGCTGCCATAGAAGAGTCACAGTGGTGGCAGGGACTATGACATCACTGCATGTCACAGGGAATCATCAGTCCTGGGAGAGGAAATCAAGCACAGATCAGTGCTCCTCAAGACACCAGTCCATTGTCACTGTCTTCTCTCAATCTAGAAGCCAGGGCCGGATGTTCGTGGAAATAAGACTGTGTTTGTAACCTTTCAAAGTGGCATGCAGACCTTGGAGAGATGGCTCAGTGGTTAGGAAAATATCCTGCTTTTCCGGAGGATCTGAGTTCAAATATCCACATCAAGCAATTCGTTAGCAGCCTGTAACTCCAGCTCCAGGCGATCTGACACCCTCTCTGGCTTCCAAAGGCACCATTTCTTGTGACTACATATCCACTTACTGACACACATACACATAATTTAGAAAATAAAATCCATCTCAAAAACCAAAATGTGAAGAATTTAGGTGCAGACTTCACATGCGCAAACGGATTTCCCGTGATTGAGATAAAGTATCCTGAGGCAACGCACAGAGATCTAAGAAGGGCTACAAACAGGAACATTGATTGTGCTGAAGGCTTGGGGCCTGGAGAAGGAACTCGAATGCCGGAAGAGACCTGATAGAAGAGGCCCATACGCAAAGATGAGCTCCGCAGACTGGGAGCACGACAGAGGAGAGAAGTAAACGTAAACGGTCTCCGTAAAGACTTGTCTGCAGCTTCTTTAGTGAATAGCCCATCCCATGGGTGAACCTCCTGTAGGGCAGCACAGTGCATTCCAGTCTGCTGGGGGCTTGAGAACAAGCCATTCCACACCTGCAGAGGCAGTGGGCATCTCGAACTGAATAGGATTCACCTAAGCATTGGTTTCTTCTTCAGAGTTGTTCTCAATTTTAGGGACTTGTAACACAGGACGACACAACTCAGCAGCCGAGGATGGAAACTTAGCAACTGCTTCTACCTCCTATTTTTCTCTGACACCTGTTTTGTTTTCTTTCTTTCTTTCTTTCTTTCTTTCTTTCTTTCTTTCTTTCTTTCTTTGTTTTTCTTTTTTTTTTTTTCGGTTTTTCAAGACAGGGTTTCTCTGTGTAGCCCTGGCTGTCCTGGAACTCTGTAGATCAGGCTGGCCTCGAACTCAGAAATCTGCCTGCCTCTGCCCCTCAAGTGCTGTTTTTTTGTTTGTTTGTTTGTTTTGTTTTTTTTGTTTTTTTTGTTTTTTTTTAGATAATGTTTCTTGTGTTACAGACTGGCCTGGAACTCACCATGTAGCAAAATGACCTTCAACTTCTCTGATCTTCCTGACTCCACTTCCCAGGTGCTAGGACAGAACTGGAAGTTTCATGCTTGCTTGGCAAGCACTCTACCAACTGAGCTACTTCCCCACTTGTTCAAAAGCCGTTTCAATCTCATTAAACAGCTACGTCCTGTACCGTCTCTGTGGACTCCAGGATGCCAGGCAAGCCTTTCACTAGTCTCCTTGCTATAGCTTTTGCCTTCACAGGAAAATGTCTACACAGCGGCCACACTGTATGGCATACCTGAAATAAAGCGGGCCAGGATCCTCCGGTAGCTTTCTATCACACTCGTGGAAAACAGAAAATTCTTCCCAGCCTAGAGGCCCCTGAAAGTGCTCCTCATACCCCCCTGGCTGCCCTCCTCTCCTCCTGTACATGCACACCCCAATCTCCCCGGATCATACCAGCCTGTGTCCTACATCAACTTGATCTGTCATCTTCCAGGACCCTCTACCTGAATGCCTGCCTGGCCCCTCAAGACCTGGTTGCCCCAGGGATCAGCGTCTGCAAGTACTCAGGTGACATACACAGGTGATGCTGTGTAACTGCGCCCCCCCCCCCCATGTTATCCCTGATTGCTGAATAAAGATGCCTACAGCTAATATCTGGGCAGAAGAGAGATCGGCAGGTTCTTGGGCTCCTGGGTTTGGGGTCTGAGAGGCCATGAGGGGAGAGAAAGGAGAGAGGAGGAAGCCTCTGTGGGGTAGATGAGTTGTGAAACCATGGGCAGACGGCTATTGTGCCATTGAAATAGAAGTCTAAGTTTTGCATCTTTTGGTTGGGAGAGCCACTGGTTCTTAGACTACACCGTGCATCAGAACCACTTGGGGAGTCTGTGAAAACACAAGTTAGTGGTATAAACATTAAGTTTTTTATTGTGAGATGCAGGGTGGAATTGCAGTCTCCACTCTAACAAGTGGCCTTCCCGGGGCAGACTCTCAAGAGCATCGAGGGAAGACACCTTCTGTTTCTGTGCCTCTCTCTCCACCGTGACTCGCCTTACCTAGTTCCCAGTGGCATCAGAGGAAACCCGTGTCCCGAGTCTTAGTTCTGTTCCTCCCCACAGGAGAAATGATTGCAAAGCCACCCAGGACCAAGGTTTCCTCCCCCTTCCAGCCACCTGGATTCTGCAATACTCCACAGTTACTGGCCTCCCAAACGTGGGAAATGTTTGGAATATCACACAGATTGATAAGGCCAAGGTTTGTATAGAAAATGCGTCGTGGCCCCATATTCTGCCAGGCTTCCAGCCTGTGCTTTCTGCAGCTGAGAAGGTATGTCCAGGGCATCCTCACTGGAGGGCTGTGGTTCACCACAGATAACTCAGCAGGGCTTCCCCCAGCAACTGAGAGCCTGGGCATTGACTGAAGTTGAACGTCTGCCCTGGGCTATTTAGTGGGCGATGAAATAAGATCCAGGGCTCCAGTGCCAGAAAGGAGGCTTCTCATTTACCACAGTGGATCATGGCTGAGTGAAGAGAGGACAGTTCTGAAAGGTTTCTCATTTCCAAGCCATGTGCACGCATGTGCACCTCCGTGTGTACATGTTAAATTTTATTAGCGAATTCCACTTCCTTTACAACTACTTTCTTTTTTTTTTTATCTGGAATATATATTTTATTAACTCCTTTATCAGTGTGTTACTATTATTCACATAAAAGTACACTTAATTGGTTTGCTCATGAGCATCTAAAAACAATGAAAACAAGACTCTCGGGAATATTTTCTTGAATAATTTGTAGATTCATGTAAATCCCCAGATTGAAATATTTATCCATACCTCTGTATCCATGCATGTTCACTTGTCTAACTAAAGTTAGATGTGTTTTCATGATTAAAGCTGCTGGCCTTTAGGTATAATGACACTAAGCTCAGTGTCACCTTGACACATCTGGGAAAAGGAACTGTCCATTGAGGAGCTGCCTCCATCAGACTGGCCTGTAGGCATGTCTGTCAGACATTTGCTTGATTGCTGCGAATGGACGGAGGAGAGCCTCGCCCACTCTAGGTGCTGCCACTCCTGGGTAGGTGACTGGGCTGTTATAAGGGCTGGGCGTGGAGAAGTAGAAAGAGCCAGTAAGCCGTCACCCACCGGGGCTGTTGCTTCATTTCCTACCTCAGGTTCCTAACTGGAACTCCTGTCCTGATTTCCCTGAGTGATGGAGTATAACATAGAAGCTGACATGAATTGCCCTGAATTGCCTTCCATCCTGTTCTTTATCACAGCCAGAGAAAGAAAACTAAAACAGGTGTTTTTAGTTTTTATTGAAAGTAAATGAGATACTTTTTAAGCGTAGGTGGTAATATCTTCAGCTTTATTCCAATCAGTGAACTCTAACGTCTCTTCATTAATAGTCGTCATCGCATGAAGAAATTAGGCTCTAGTACTCAAAAACTTTTTCTTAAGACAATATATGACTTTTGAATTCTTTCATAATGTCCATTGACTTACCTAAAATATATTCAGTGGACTACAATTAAATAGCTTTTATATTGGATATTTTCTTTATTTACATTTCAAATGTTATCCCCTTTCCTGGTTTCCCTACAACCCCTCAAAACCCCCTATCCCATCCTCCCTCTCCCTGCTTCTATGAGGATGCTCCTCCACCCACTCCCTCCTCCCCTCCCTCGGTTCCCCTACACTGAAGCATCTATAGAGTATTCATAGGACCAAGGACCTCTTCTCCCATTGAAGCCTGACAAGGCCAAGGACTTCTTTTTATACGAACTTTTGTTTTGTTTGTTTTTGTGTTTCTGAGACAGGGTTTCTCTGTATATCCCTGGTTGTCCTGGAGCTCACTCTGTGGACCAGGCTGGTCTCCACAGAGATCTGCTTGTCTATGTCTCAAATGCTGGTATTAAAAGTGTGTGTCATCATTTCCAAGCTACACCAACTTTTTATGTACATTTAAAATGGAGTGGCGGGCTGGTGAGATGGCTCAGTGGGTAAGAGCACCCGACTGCTCTTCCCAAGGTCCAGAGTTCAAATCCCAGCAACCACATGGTGGCTCACAACCATCTATAACGAGATCTGGCGCCCTCTTCTGGAGTGTCTGAGGACAGCTACAGTGTACTTACATATAATAAATAAATAAATCTTTAAAAAAAAATAAAATAAAATGGAGTGGCAATTCTAGCCCAGTTTCCTCCCCTTGTCTTCTGTTACCTCCCCCCCACCAAATGAAAGCATTGCTGTCATCCTCAAGAATGCAAACATCTCTTTGACCTATTCTACAGTCGCTGTTCACTGGAATTTATTTATGATGCACTAAGCAAGTTCTTAGCAAGTTTTTAACCAAAGAGAAAAATGATTTACAGGAAACGGGCTGTATGTCCATAAACCCCATGGGTTCAGAAGCATGCGAGGCAAAAAAGCCATGGTCTGTCACTGTCCTGAATTGTGTCCATGGTGATGACGTGTATCCGCCTATGCAGGAGAACCACGTGGAATTACTACCCCATCCCCTCTCTGCAGGTTAAGCTGAAGAAGTGTTAATAAAGTAATCTGTATGAATGCCAAAGTCCTGTTTACAGTACTGTCCAGAGTTATGCAGGATGGCACTTTGGAAGCTAAAGAATATACAGGATCTCTCTGTGTTCTTACAAGTGCCTAAGGGGCTACAGTGAACATACACATCTGGAAGGAAGTGCGACAGAGAGGCCAGCTCCGGTTGCCACCGGACTGCAGAGTTCTGGATGGCTGTGGAAGGGCATCACAAGTCTACCTTTCACTCAAAAGAACAGAACACAGGAAAGTGCTATGTGAAAGTCCTTCTCCTTCTGGCCCAAAATGATGCTGTTAGAAGAACATCTTCTTTTACCAAGTCATAAATGCTTGAAGGCTCATCAACCAGATGCTGAAAGCAATACTAACAGTTGTTGACATTTATTGAGTGCTGCCACATGCCAGTCTCTTTGCATGAGTTGTCACAGCCGATGCTCTTGATGGTCCTTTGGACGGGTGCCGTGATGACGTTTGTTTTACACGAGAGCAAGGCATGAAGAGACTTAAGAAAACACTAGGAACAGAAGAGACTGTATTTGATATGTTCAGGGACAAAATCAGTGCCAAGACTGCATGCTCACCCTGTCCATGGCAAACTGCCCTGGAGCCTCTCTGTGTGTTTGTGGGTGTCAGGGTGCATGTGTGCATGTGTGTGTGGACGCCCGCACCCACGCACGGGCGTAGGGGGAAGGTCAGAGGATAACCAACCGTGTCATTCCTTAAGCGCTGTACACCCCTTTCTGAGGGTTTCTTCCTGGAGGGACTCATCTAGTAAGTTAAATTGGCCAGTGACTCCTAGGGTCCCACCTGTCTCTTCCTCTGAGCCCTGGTAAGATGTGTTCTGGGAATTATGTTGTAATTATGTTGTAAGACAAGCACTATACTTGATAGACAAGTTATCCCCCCAGCCTGAGCTTCTCCCTACCATACTAGTTTCTCTAGAAGATTCTTGACCAACTTTTGACATACCACATTTGTTTATTGTGTACTTACTAAACGTCAGGCACCTTGCATGGGCTTTCACACTAATCCTTCCCAGTGAGTCTGGATGTGTTTGTGGGCACTTTGGAGAGGTGTCACACAACCTTGTATGTGGGAACAGTTCAGGTGAGCAGCTCTGACTTCTTGCTTCCTGCTCAAAAACTGGCAACCTCAAAGCCATTGAATTTTTCTCTCCAAGCTAGATGTTCCTGCCTCTGCCAGGCCAGCATCTGGTAGTCTGATGTGCACAAGCTCCATCTTGATCTTTCACTTTACAGGGAGCATCTTGAGGGCTGTCCTTGCTATGCTCAGGTACTGGAGACACAGAGCAAGTACAATTCTATGTTTAAAAAGCCCTCACTAATGATATTTTGGCATTTAGAATCTGGAGGAAATAATCCGCACCTCTGACAGAGATGTCAGCAAAGCAGCCCATTTCTTTCACCTTTGGTGTGACTTCTGAGCACCTGATATAGCATTGAGGACTTTAATGGCCATCTCTGGTCCTGCCTGGAAATAGGGAACACAGTCTGCAGTCAAAGCTGGTGTAAGTAGTCAGGAGCTTCTTGCCAGGGCAACTTCTGGCTGGCTGATGGCTGGGGTGGTATTATGGATTCTTTCTGCTTTCTCTTTTCTGCTGGAGCTCTTCCCGGCAGCCGCTCCGTGTCCGGGTTTTGGGGGCACCTTGTGTCTGCCGGTCAAGGAGCAGCCCTTAAATGAGCGGGGCGCAGCCAGCCAGCCTGGCTTCCCAGCCCAGCCTGGAGCTGCTAGATATTCTGTACTACAAGCTAGAATTTGGCGCCACAACTGGAAGTGCAGCTTTTGTTCACAGCAAAAACAAGGTTTGACTGGCTCTGTTCCCGCGCTGCCCGCCCAGGCAGGCAGGAAGGAGCCTCAGCAAGTGTCTGTGAGCTGCCTTTAGCACTGACTGCGTCCCAGCCACCGCACTAGGATGTGCGTCCCAGCCGCACCAGGCGCTGGCCAGAAGGAACGCAGAGTGCAACAGATGCTCAGGACAGCATTAGCGCGGGTGGAAAGCACATTGCTGCTGGCAACTAGGGCGTTTTCAACACTTGTCATCCCTGTAGTAAAAGTTGTTCCCATCCATGACTCCAGGCCACCTTCCACCTGACCAAGTTAGAACACGGATTTCTTTATTCCAGGAGAGAATAGATAGATTTTGAAAACTTAGTGTCAAATATTTCTCTTTTGAGCTTAATTACTCCTATCCTGAAAGTACATTTTCAGAAATGGGGGTTACTAGAAATAACTGAATTAAATATGGCCAGTATGACCAAGGAATTGAATTAGAAAGAAAGAAAGAAAGAAAGAAAGAAAGAAAGAAAGAAAGAAAGAAAGAAAGAAAGAAAGGAAGGAAGGAAGAAAGGAAGGAAGAAAAAGACAGCAGGTGGCAATAGTTCATGCCTTTGATCCCCAGCACTGTGGGGGCAGAGTCAGGGGGTCTCTGAATTTGAGGCCAGCCTGGTCTACAGAGTGAGTTCCAGGACATGCCCCGATTAAGAAACCTAGTTTTGGGCTGAGAGATGGCTCAGTGGTTAAGAGCACCGACTGCTCTTCAGAAGGTCCTGAGTTCAAATCCCAGCAACCACATGGTGGCTCACAATCATCTGTAATGAGATCTGATGCCCTCTTCTGGAGTGTCTGAAGACAGCTACAGTGTACTTAGATATAATAATAAATAAATCTTTAAAAAAAAAAAAGAAACCCAGTCTTATACAAACAAGATATATTTTTGTGTGTATGTATATGTATGTTTTGCCTGTATGTATTCATGTATGTATGTATTATGTATGTGTGTGTGCGCATATACATGTGTGTGTGTGTGCGTGTGTACCACATGCATGGCTGGTGCCAGAGAAGGTCAGAGTACTCTTTCAGATCTGCTTAGAACTGGAGTCTCAGACAGTTGGTAGCTACTATGTAGGTGCTGGGATCCACACTTTGCTCCTCTGCAAGAGCAGCAACTGCCCATAACTCCCAAGCCACTTCTCTAGCTCTAAAATTGAATGTTTTAGCTTTGCGTAATTTTGGTAGCCACCATATGGGTCAATGCAGCTTTAAAGAACTTTAAAGGGTGAATTTGCCCCCAAATCTGGAATAAAAAGTCACATAAAGTGATATATTGGGCAGCATTCTGGTATTCATGCGCCTGATTGTAATCTCTTTGCTTTAAGCAAAGTGTGACCTTAAGGACATGATAGTAGCGATGGAAGGAAAGTCCTAAAACTAGGTTTCGAAGCACACATTAGGGATGCTTGAGCATCTCGGTTGGCTGTGTCTCCATGGTGCTGAGGGAAGCTAGGAACCATGATACTGCCATCTACTCTGAGGTGAGAACCAACTGGAAAGTGACCTCAGCCACAAGCACCCAGGAAAGACCCAGGACCTGCAGACAAATGACTGTCAAAGAATGAATGACTGCCACCAGCCACCATAGTGCGAAGGGTGGTGGACTCTCTACCAACCTGTGCCCTGAGGGAGCTGCAGTCCTGACTGGCACTTAACGGCACCATGCCTGAGTTCTACAACCACGGCTCATTGGAGATGGCAGGTGTCTGCGACTGAAACCACTGGAGTTAGGGGGAGTTTGTTACACAGCAGTTCATTTTAACATAGTCAAGTTCATCTGAAGTGCCTATGTACCAGTGGAGACAAGGGATACATTGAGAACAGCCTTAGCCCTCAGGGTAGGCTCAGGCGATCCTTAGGTCTTTGGAGATGCTCCCTCAGGAGGGAGTTCCTGGGCCAAGGCTTTCTAGCTTCCTGTGTTTAAAGGTGGCATTTTTCCAAAACACACTTCTGCTATTTTTCATACGGTGTAGCTATAGCTAGATGTGCTATTTCAACCTTGCTTCAGCTATTTTGTGATACCAGTGAAAAATGCACTAACCCCACTACAGACAAAGGTGCAAACATTGATATCAAATGCAATGAAGTACTCTCTTGTAGGAATATTCCATTGTGGACATTGCCCTGTGGTAGTGATGTCTCTGACATCTCTAGTCTGTGGCTGCTTTGCTTGCGTTGCCCTAGGAGCTGCTTTTGTTGTGGCTTTCCAGAAAGAAGAAAGAGTGGAGGTTCAGGGTGCACGTGGAGATGATTCGGTTATTTCTGTCTCTGTTCTCTAGCCACGGTGTAATAATTTATTCTACCGGTCGGTCATTCTGGGAAAGCATCCGCAGACATGAGGAAGAGGAAGGTGACACAGCCTGAAGGTTAGAGGAGTATTGGTCCCAACACAGTATCTTTTCTGTGGTTTCTTAACTCAGAGAAGGCTGCTTGTGCCTTGCTAATCCCAGGATCTCGAAGATGAGACTCTTATGTGTCTTATGTGTCGTTGATGATGATAGAGGGGACTGACTGTGGTTGATGCTGATGATAGAGGGGACTGACAAACTGTTCTGTGGGTTTGAGGTGGGAACTCTCTAAAGTCCTAAGAACTTTCTTGTCCTGTGTGTTTCTATAATTCAAAAGGAAGTTAACTAAAGCAAACATATTCAACGAGTTGTCGCAGTCTTGGGAATGATAGCCAGGAAACACCTGCACATTTAGAAGAGACTTCTGAGCTCCAGGGTGGGGCCGA